>NW_022900926.1:64911868-64953449 GCF_012274545.1 Fukomys damarensis | reverse complement strand
CACACACACACACACACACACACACACACAAGCACGCACCCACAAAATAAATTTTAAAAACCACTTACTAAAACTGATAGTAAATGATGGCAGAGGGAATGTACTTTGGCTAGCTGAGGGTTCCCCAGGAATTCCCAGGGCTGCAGGGCAAACCCCAGGTTGTAGCTGGCTGGTCCTCACTGTCTGGTCTGAGGCAGCACTGGGAGAGAGCCACCCTCCTTCACTCCACCGCTACCTAGGACTTTCCTCCCTAGGGGTGGTGACGGTGACACAGCTGGGCACCCATCCTGGTCCCCCATCCCATGCTTATGGACAGCACCCCTAACTGATGACAGTGCTGGGGTCAAGCCAGCTTCAATTAGTATGAGCTTCACACAGTACTAATCAATCAGGTTAGTACGAGCTTCACACAGTACATCAGATTCTGATGGGAAACCAAAGCCAAAACAAAACAGAAAAGGAAAGAAACTTGCATCTCATCAGTGTTCACTTAGCATTCAGCACATACTCTCTGTCCAGCTGTAGCTCGAGTTCAGGAGCAATGAGCTCTTTTGACCAATCAGTGTCAGACTGGGGACCCTCACCTTACCCCTGCTAATGGTTACAAAGCAGTAGACCAATCCTCTTAAAATAAGGAGATGATGTATCATTTCTTCTGCTTTGTGAGGCAAACTCCCAACACAATATTTTCTATCAGTTGCAGAAAGATTGGTGTTCCAAAATCAAACTAAATTTGTACTAGTAGTGTAAAAAGGGTCATCTAGATTTATTCGTGTTTCAGAGACAAAAAATTGACTGTAGCTGCAAATGTCTAAGTTATGCTGATCCAGTTCACTTTGCTTTAGGAGAATTCTAAATGCCTCTACTGCAGAAATAGCCCTGGAGAGTGCTGTGTGCAGCCACTTTCTGCCAGATCTAGCAAAGAGCCTGATGTAGAGTGGGTGATTAATAAATGTTTGTTGAATGAATGAATGAGTGTGGCATTTATTATTGGAAGCATCGTGTTTGCCAGTAACAGTGATACCTACAGCATAAGAACAATCATTTTACCTTCACACTTACAAATACATCTGGTTTTAAACCAACCCATTTATTAAGCTCCCTTCCCTCTCTGGGTAGGGTAACCCTGTGCTCCACATTAAAAGAAGTTTTTGAAGTTTTAAGAAATCACAAACATCTGTAAAAGAGTCTCCATCTGGAGAAGGAATTGCCTTGAATGTAAAAAGTCACCTTCTCTCATATCGTGGAAGTTGTAGCTATCATTTTCTGACCTCCCATGTGCCAGGCTGTTGTCACTCTGGACCTGAAACCATGTGGAACATCAGAAAATGGAACGGTAGCTCATCTCCATGTGCCATATTCTAGAATTAGCAGTTACTTGTTGCTTTTGGCTGGGCTGAAAATTATCTTCCATAAGATACATCTTTTGGATTAAATATAATTTTTAGAGATTCTCAAATGTCCATATCTTCATTTCTGCATTAAGTAAGTTAAAACACAGCCAGAGTCTCTGAAAAGCTCACATCGCCATGACTTTGGAGGTGTCTCCTCATGACGTCATCGGGCACGGCCCGGCTCCCTTCCTCCATGGAAAGGAAGAGAGTTCCAACTGAGAAGCAGACAGTTTTCAGGCTCTGCCCAGAATGAGCACTAAGCTCCCCGCAGGCAGCACCTTCCGCCGTGGGCTGAGCCCGACCCCTGGCTCTCTGGCTTCCTCTTTTGAGAGGCAGGCGTTCACTTCTTCCTACACACGTTTCCACCGCACTGCGGTCCATGTGTTGTGTGGCTACGAAGCCCTCATCAACAGCCAAATCAATGGTACTGCCCACTCTCGAGCCTTCAGCCTCCAGAACTGTGGGGTGGAGAAACATCTTTTCTGTACAAAGTTAGCCAGCCTCTGAGATATTGTTTCAGAAATGCAAAACTGGCAAATGTACTGCTATGCCTCACGATGCTACTCTGAGGCCCGCTTTCCTTGCCTACAATAAGGGCCTGAGACGATCTGCCCCGAAGGTTTGTGGTGCCAGCAGAGGCAGGTGCAGGGGCATTTTTGCTGGCCTCAGTGTGCCGCACAATAGTTACCACCTTTCACCAATAGAAAGTGTTTTCAAAGAGATACGTAAAAATAACTCAGTAGGTAGACTTAACTGAGTAACATTTATTTATTTATCCAAAGGGAGAAAATAGTTTTAGATATTATAAAAGTTTACAGATAACAGTATGGCAAGTTGAGGTATTTTCAAGCAATTATAAGATAATTTCAGCTTTTATAATATAAAGTATAGACAGAGGCCAAAGGTATAATTTGACCTGACAAAATTGCTGGGAGTCTGCCTTTTCTTAACTCAGTCTGCAACGTAAAATCGGCTTCCCTCTCCACGTGCCCTGCCCTCCCTGAGCGGATAGAGCAGGCTGTGAGTGGACTCATCTTTGTCCTGGGCTAACCTCACAGCAGGGTGGGCCTGCCTTCGGCCCACCCAGGGCTCAGGCCCAGCACCAGTGGACAGCTTGCACGGTACCAGCCTGAGAGGCTACATCCTTTACATAGCCTAAGATCCTTCATAAACAACTCTTGGAAGAACCCTTCCATTCAGATTCAACACAAACCCAAACTTTGGGTTTAAAATAAAACCTTGAACCTCAAGATGTCCTTCAGCTTCCATTCTGTTGACCTTCACCTTTAAACTGCTGGAAGCTGTGTCCACACCTTGCTTGGCCTCCTCTCCACCTGCTGCTCCCCACCCCAACCTCCTTATATAAATCCGGGGTTCACCGTGTTCCTGGAGTCTGGTCTCACAGCCTGCTCCTGGGCATGTGCCTTGCTCACCATAGCAGGCAGCATCTGCAGGTGTGTCTGGAGGAAGACCTAGCTGTGCCTACCTGCTGCTCTTCTGATGTTCAGTGACTTGCACACTGGGCCAGACTTGAAAACTATGGTCTGGGAGCTTTAGTTTCCTCTCAGTGCCAAACACAAGAGGGCTTTTCTATGCCTCCTTCTCAGGGATCAGTTGCTAAGGGAGTCCACAGGTGGCCCTTAGCTTTGTGGGCCTCAAACCCTGGACTCCCTGTCATTCTGGGTAACTGCAGACACTCCCAAGCTCTGTCCTTAGATATTTCCTCAATCTCTCATATAAAATGCCATTTTAATTTGGGGGGCTGCCATCCCTTACTCCACCTTCCGTCACAGAAGGCCAGAGGGACATTTCAATTTGGATGAGATACCAATCACTCCATGATTCTCCAGTGGAAACATTAAGCCTCTCCCTCCCTGTCCCTGTTCCTCAGCTGCCTTTCTTCATAGACACCAGTTCTCTGATGAGGCTCCCACCCTGTCAGGCTGAAGGTGCCTTCTTACTCTGTCTTCCTGCAAGAATCTTTGCCTGGTCTTGTGCAGCGACTCCTTCCACAAAGCTTGGGTGGAGACCTATGACAAGCCAGGCGTCTTACAGATCTGTCAGCTCAAATTTCTAATTCTGTTTTCTTTTCTTTGTCTATGTAATGACCACAGGAGTAGACCTGTTACCCAGATCTTGATACTCAAAGTGGGAACATGTTGCCAAAAACCTTGTCAAACACAAGGTACTTCAGAAAGCTCTACCTACATATCCCCACTTCCATCCTTGAGGACACCACCTGACCACCCCATGCTTCCTGCAGTCTGCATATGCAAGATCCTGCATGTGGTCACCAGCTGTGCCACACAGCCTGTGGAGAGTGAGGACCATTTTCCTCTCTCTCCACGCACCCTATGAGTTCCCAGTCAGGGCTCACACAGCAGGAGTCAGTAGAGTGTGGCATCCAGGGAGAGGTGGGCACTACGCAGACATGGGGCATTCTCTGTTCTCACAGTGCTTCAAGGCTAGCTGGGAGCTATTCTAATAGCAAACCAATATGCACAGAGGAAATCCAAGTAATTAATTCCATGAAGAAAGTGAGTGTGGTAATAAGGGAAAGCATGACAGAGACTGGATCTCAGTACAGGCCAGAAGGATGCATATCTAGAGATCACTGAGCAGGAGCCAGAGCAGGAGAAGGAGAGATGGGCAGGAGCAGATGGCCCAGAGGCCATTGAGGGACACACTTCAGGAGCCAAAACAGAGCAATGTGGCTGAGATCTGAGGAATGCTGGGCTCGGAGCACACTGACATTCTGAGCAGTTCTTGCCCAAGTCAAGGCAGCAGTCATTTACCAAGCAAGAACTGTGGGGGATTTTGCCCAGCTGTCCAAGGAGTTGTCCGTGCTGGTGGCCTTGATGTTTGGGATCGGCTTTCTTCATCCTCTGGGGGTGGTAACTGGGAGACACTCAGAAGATGTTTCCGAGGCAGGTGTGTATGAATAGGGCAGACAGCGTGTCCTGCAGGAGATGAAGGGTGCAGAGGCAGGCTGGACTGTAGGTGCATGCACATGGAAGGACACAGGTGTGTGCACATGTGCAGTGGTTCTACCATTCCCATCTGCGCTGGCTCTGCACCCTGTTGTGCCCGCTAAAGCCAGCCCCTGGGGCTCCTGCTGGGTATTCCGCCTCCTTTGAGACAGGATGATGCAAGGCTCCCAGGTCTAGGCTACATCCTCCAGGCAGTGCAGCGTGCACCCTTATCAGTGTGGAATGTGTGGGGGCTGGACTGGCTCTCTCTGGCCCTGACTCTCTCTGCCACTTACTTCCAAAGAACAAGCCCAGGGTGTTGGGTTGTACGGTGTCCTTCTGAGTGGAGCACTGAGGAACAGTCTCTCCTGAGAGGTGGAGAATCAGCCAGAGGACAGAGCTGAGGTGGAGAGGTGCCGCAGCACCAGCAGGCTGTCTCCTGCTCCTCCTTCCCTCACGCTTCCTCATCGACAGTGTTTCTGTCTTTCCAACCACAATCTGAATCACCAGCCTTCCTCTTGTATCTCTTGTAACCCCTTTCAATTTCTCTCTCCCTTTGAGTGAAACTGAGCCACGTTGGAATATGTTTCAATTGTTTGAAGGGGCAGCTTTTCAAATTCAAAGTAAAACGATTGAAGTCCCCCCGCCAGGAAAAGAAGCTGCACCTAATGGCAATGGCAAACTATATCTTATGATTCTCTCAACCCCTTCCTACATGGGGCTGCCTGGTGGTGTGCTGGGGGTCTCCTATCTCAGGTCTGCAGGGCACAGGAGTTCCCACGGACACACACGTTCTGCCCGAGGGGATGCCTGCTTACATTTTCTCTATCTCTGGGAAGAAGCCCCATGAGACTCTTAGGAGATGTGGCCCAGCACGTCACAGAGACAGGACACGGTACGCAGCAACGCTCCTGTCCTGGGTCAACATCCCGGGAATGATGCACAAGAAGGAAAGTCCTGTCCGCCATTTCCTCTCTCCTTTTTTACTTTAGTACTCTTCACTTACCCATTATCGATTAAAGAATTTTGGTAAATTCAAGACATATTTTGCCAACGGTGCAAATGAAATTGCACTTAGGAACTCTCAGTAATAACGAATATTTAAATTTTTGTCTCATTTGAGACAGATTAAATATCTTCACTCCTCCGTTTGCTTTCTCAAACTCATAATTCATTCAAAATTGTCTTTTGATATACTGTTTTGCAAATATTCTTCTGAAAACCAGGAGCTCCTCCTGCCAAGAGCTGGCTGCCCCATCTTCCTGGACTGGATGCAGTAGCTGCACGCTCTTCCACCGGGGCTTGCTACCTGGCCTGGGCCTGAGCTCTGGGCTGTTTTGTTTTGTTTTGTTTTGTTTTTAATCCCACTTTAAATTCCCTAGTGGCCTGAGTAACTGTCCTTATGAACCACTTTATGATATCATCTTAGTAGGAGCATTTTCAGGGATGTTTTCTGGGACACGAAGGGCAGCCATCACACCTCTGTGTCACTCCCACATTGGGCTGGGAACCCTAGTTCTTGCATTCCCCAGTTCACAAAGACAGTGAAGAAGCACAGTGGTTAAGCAGCTTCCCCAGCGTCACATCAAGCCTCATGGGCTGCTGTGGGAATCAAGGTTGAATGCAAAGTGTCCCCAGGCTTTCCTGGAAGCTAGTCTGCCAGGGTTGGAATGGGTTCATCCCCTCAGTCTTGGACCAATCATCACTGAAGAATGCTGCTGACATGGTATCCAGGACATACATTTTTGCAGGAAGAAAATGTGCAACTCTGTGTACATGATTTATACAGTAGAATCTGATGACTACCCTTACCTTGTTTTACTATGTATAAAACACGTCCCGTGACTTAGGTTACCCAGAGTAGGTACCCCAGATTGAGTAAACTGTAAAGAAAGGAACTTTACTTTGTCACCATTCTGGAAGTCCAAGTTTGGGGACTCCTGTCTGGTGATGGCTATTTTGCTGCAGAGTCAAGATGGCAGAAAGCACCACAGGGCAGGAGCTAGAGACGCTGTGTGCATGTGTGCATCTTGTCTCTATGCCCTGAGTCATCCAGGCCACAGTGTGTTTGGGGGTCAAATTTACAGACAAGAACAATGACCATGAGCTTGGTTGGGTAGCACTTGTCCTTAGCTCTACTTCCTGCAGAGGTTGGGCAGGAACATTGAGTCCTCCAGGACCAGCCTGAGCAGCTCATGGAGGGAGGCCCCTCTCAAAACAAAACAGAAAACATGTCAACCAGTGCTCTCACTTTATCATCCATTCACTCTTCCCTTCCCTTTTAGGTGGTGGCCTGGCCTCTCCTGGGTGGAGAAGGGAAGGATGTGGGTATTCCAGATGACCAGCCTGCCAAATAGTAGGAGCAACGCTGGCTGGACTGCACCTGTGTCACATGCAGGGCGACCTGCAGATTTAACATGGACATGTCATTTGATGCCTGGGTGTGTCCTGCCTCCTGCTAAAGCCATTCTGAATCTGTCTCTTGTTAGAGCGTGCATTACACCCGCTGCCCTTATTTCACGTGACAGATGGGGATGATAGAGATGTTTGTATAGATATGAATTGCCTCCAACTGCAGGGGTCTTGGGTACAGGTGGGGATGAGTCAGACATAGACATAGACACAGACAGCTTTTGGAAGACAGACTGGAATCGAGGTGGTGGTGGTAAGGAAATACTACTCTTGCCTTTCCTTCTTATACAGGTGACACAGACTTTTGTTTGGTTTTCACTCTCTCCTGCAAGCTCTGTGGGAGGCACTCACTTTGCCAGTCGGGTCCCCAGTGGAGTTCAGGGGTGAACAGCTCCTGCTGAAAGCCTCAGGTAGCTCTGCGTTCACTCACTCGTGTGGGGTGTCCAGGCTGACTTCAGTCCAAGCTGCCACCCTCCAATGGCCTCAGACACAAATTCTTGTTTTGTGTCGGGGAGGGGATGAGCTTTGAGACACACTCCTTGGGTAGAGATTGTGTACATAGGCAAAGATGTGCCCGCCAATGTCAGGCTGAGACTTTCCAAACCTGAAACTTCCAAATCGAGGCCAAAGAAAATGAAGCATGAAAAATGTGGAATCAGAATGTTTTTAAGTAAAAGTGTTATATCAGAAAATATCTACAGTAAACGGTTGGCCAGTGCTTCTAGGGAGCTAGGGTGAAAGGTGGGGCCTGTGCCATGTCAGTCACCTGGGACCTACTAGGCAAGTGAAAAAAGTAGGAGTGCATCAGAATCCTCCAACCGCCAGGGGGCAGCAGCTGAGAGCCAGAAGGTCAGACTGCAGCAGACCCCAGGAGAGGCGGCTTTGGAACTGGAGGATCCCAGGGTTAGAGCAGAGAGAAGCACAGGCCAGTGAGGACACAGGGAACAGCTGGGGTTGCATTTTTTACCTCTCTATCAGCTTTGGCCAACTGCTTGTTCAAAAATGGATGTGGAAGACAGATTCAATTAGTATTTCAGTTTAATAAATCAAATTCACCAAAGCACCAGACACCCAAAAATGTGGAGCTGGCAGGCAGCTGTTTAAAAAATGACACATTGTGGGATTAAAAAGTGAAATGTGGGAGACTGGACGTTGTAAGGAGGTGACGGGGCCAGTAGAGTAAACTTCTAGGGCCAAAGGACTAGAGTGCAAGGCAGGGAGGAGCTGGGAGCATCCCACAGATAGAACCCTTGCTGGTGGAGGGCAGCCTCCCATTTCTGCAGGTTCCCACTATAGGATGACTGCTTCCGGGCTGCCTTGGTGGACTTAGCAATTTCAAAGGAACGTTGGCCTCGATGGTTGGGGAAGTTTCCTTTAGGTGCTGTCTGAGACTAGGGAGAGTCCACGGGTACTAAAGAAGTAGAATTGTTATGGTTTATGAGTAAAAACCCCCAACACAGCCACTGAATGGGGCTGCTGCAGACTGTGGAGTGGGGATGCCATACAACGAGCTCTTGTTCTCCAGGTTGCATTTGGACATATTTGTTTTACTACCCTTAAAGCAAGTACTTTCTTCCTTTATTTTCAGCCCCCAGCCCTGGGGTCATCCCTGTGGATGTTTCCATCCCTGAGGAGGTACACACTGGAGGCCTGCTTCCCATGCCTGAGGCCTCTCCCTGTCCCAGAGGCTGATCTGTGGCTACCACGTTGCAGAAGTCCTGGCAGAAGGAGGCTGAAACCCCCATGGCTGGCGCTGCTCCCGGATTTGAAGGAAATCTTTAAATGTTTTTTTTTTTTTTTTTTCTCTGAACAGACAAAATCTTTTGACTCCAAAATGATTTCGAGGAATTACAGTATGAGGACTTAGGATGTGAGACTTTTATTTTCTTAAAAAAAACAAACTAGAAATGAAATCAAAGCAAAAGATGCCAGATTGAATGGGCTGCACAACTGGCACATTCTTTTCATAGCAAGATGTGCGTGTCTCCCTGAGTCGGTCCCAGATCGGGATTATCACTTTACAGCCTTTCGTGTGGAAGAAGTGCCAGGAAGGAGGGGGCGCTGGGATTAGAGGCCCAGGAAGGACTTGGGAGAGGCCCTCATTTTTCTTTCTTAGAACTGGTTGCCAGGAGTTCTTGGTGTCTGCTTTCTCCTCTTTCCTTGGTTCAGAGTTCCCACTGCAGTAACAGCAGGAAATGGTCTCAGAAGCTTTCTGACTTTGGAGCTCTTTTGTGCTGACAGTTACATCAGTAGTGAGAGTGGCTCCGAAGGAGGCCACCAATCCCCAGGGCCTCTGGGAGGTCTGCCTGATTCCACAGCCGCTCTGTGGATGCTGCTGGGAAAGGTCACAGCTGCAGTCTGGTGTTATGGCCTCTCTGTCAGGCTGGGGGAATATGAGGTGAGCTGTGATGGTGTTCTCCTTTCAATCAGACCAGCTCCTCAGGCCTGCTTCCCCACCACACCTCAGTCTGCCCCTCCAGTGTGGGCAGGAGAAGCTGTGGTACTGTGGGTGACCTGTCACATGCTCAGCTGCAGGGACTGGGCCTACTGGTCTCCATGGTGGGGTAAGAACATAAGTAGTTACTAGCACAAGCCACAGGGAGGAGAATTCTGGCTGACTGGCCCATCAACACCCTCTCTGATGTGCTCACCCCGTGAGGACACAGAAGAAAAAGGGAAGAAAACAGATGAATCTGAGTGCTCCAGACTCTTTTTTTCTCTCTGTTGCCTTGTAATAAATAAGTTTCAAGAGAAAACACATTCTTCATTCTCTCCAGTCCACCAGCCTTGTCTGTGTCTGTACATGAGTTAGAGACTGCTGTGTAATAACTTACCTCACAGCACCAATAGGTTATTCACACATTTCCTGTCTTCCACAGTGTCTGAGGGGCAGGAGTCCCACGGAGCTCAGGCGGTGGTTCTGGCGGAGGGGCTCCCAAATTCACTCCTCTATCTGTCTGACCTCAGCCTACCCTGTGTGGTCTAGAGATCCTGCCAGGGACTGAAGCTGACCACAGTGCCGGGCTTATGGGGTATTTGCTATTGGGATTTGTGTTTCGGGGCCATTCTTTACTGTTGCAGAGATGTTCATTTGTTTGTTTTGAGATAAAGTCTTACTATGTAGCTCAGGCTGGCCTTGAGCTCACTGTGTTGGTGAGGCTGGCCTCAAACTCGTAACCATCCTCCTGCCTCAGCCACAGTGCACAATTCTGTGATGACGGGTGTGTACCACCATGCCTGGGCTCAGAGATTCTTTTTCATGAGGTATTTCAGGTCATGGTTCCTATAACGCAGGGGCTTAAGAACTTTGCTCTTTTGGACAAACTTAGGACTCATTTCTCTGTCAGGCCCTAGGAGGGAATGTGTCATTTTGAAACGGAGCAGCCATAGCCTATGGTTCCAATTATTTGGGCTCAGCAACAGATCTGATATAGAGTTTCCAAGTCCCAGTATTTAATTATCAATTATTATTTTTGATATTTTTGGTACTGGGGATTAAACCCAGGGCCTTCACACTGAACTACATCCCATGCATCCCATCCCTTTTTATTTTAAGACAGGATATCGCTAAGTTGCTAAGTTGGCCAGGTTGGAATTGAAGTTGCCATCTTCCTGCCTCAGCCTCCTAGAGTGTTGGCATTACAGGTATACACCACCACACTTAGCTAATTTATTAATGACTTATTCATTAAGTCAGGCTTTAAATGAACATATTTATTCTCAGAAATTGGGAGCTAATAGTGAAAAGTCCTGTTTTATATGAATTTTTCTTCCTATTGAGGAAATAAATAGTAAAAATGTATAGTATAACATCTGATACTGTGATAGAAAAGACAGAAAAGGTTGGGGTACCAGAGAACAGCAGAGTAGCTCCTGGGAAGACCTCAGCTGAAGGATGAAGCCAGATAGCCACCTGTGTAGCATCCCAGCCAGGGAAAGAATGCTAGCGTCTCCTTAAGTCATTTCCCGAGAGGCACAGCCCAGGGTGTCATCAGCAAGGCTCTTAGAAAGGAGTTCTAAATCTCAATCAAATGCAAGCATCCACTTTATGAAGTCAGAAATAGCTAATTAATGCAGGTCTGTCCTTTCTTCTTTTAAGGGATTTAATCCTGAAGAGGAAAGCGGAATTAAGACAAAATCTAAGTCATGAATATTACAAAGAATCAAAACACCTCTTCAGGACCCCCTGCTCCTAAAACCCTTCAGGAGACTAAGCATCCCACCTTGTGTGCTGCAGAATGGTCCTGTCTTTGGGCCCTCCAGTCCTTCTTTAAGTTTTACTTCTGTCTCTGGGAATGTGTTTGCTCTGAGAACCAAGTTGAATTCTACAATTTTTTGAACTGTGAATTGAATAAAAGTGAAGCTATTTATAATGTTACAAAATGTTGTGAAATTGATTTTTTTTATTGTACAGCCTAATCTGGTAGAGTGAAAAATAAATATGTGCGGCTATGAATTTGAATTACAGCAATTCTTATGGCAATGTCACAGGCTTTATTCCCCACAAGTTCCTGAGAATCCTTGGGGCAAAAAGAAATGACACACTTCCATGGGGCTTCTGTCTCCACAGTGAACACCAGGGTGACTGCATAGCATGTCCTCCAAATTCAAGTCTTACTCAAGTCAGCTCCCAAGGTGCAGAGAAACTTCTCAGCTCACGGACGTCCACTTCTGGATGGACACTCCCAGAATATGTGTGCTTTATCACAATTAAAAATAGTCTTCTAATCAGCTTTGTTAGACTTCTGAAAGGAACGTATGCTGGCATATTTGATTAGGAAAAAGGGGGTCACTAATGTATCAGTTATTCAGTGCAATTCAGCCCATATTTGCTGGCTGCCTCCCTGAGTGTGGGATCACTGCTGAGGGTGGAAAGTAAGCTTTGCAGTGAAACAGTATTGTTCCCACTGTGCTCAGCACTGGGCCTGGCAGGTACTGGCTCCCAGCAGGTTGAACACTTAGAGGGTGACAGGCTTCTGATCATGGGATAGGAGCCTCCATGGACTCTGTGTCCTGGTGGGGACCTAGAACATGGAAGGAATTGATGATATTTAGGTCATCATTGGATGGAGTGACTGATATGTGAGACTTGTCTAACAATGATGGACAGTCTTTGCACAAAAGGCCTCAGTGGAGCACAAATGGGTCTGTGGCAGTTCCTATGTGCTCTTTTAGTACTGACTTGATTTACCTCCCCTGATGTTTCCTTGGGGCACAGCCTGTCCATATTAGGCTGTAGCCTTCCTCTCTGCACCCACAGCTCCTGGCACTGACTGTTCATAGCATTATCCCTGCTGTATTATAGTTTAGTTTAGAAATGACCTCTGACGTCCTTATTCTTAGGGCTTCTGCACATGCATGACCCATAAATAATACAACAAATGTTCAAAAGGAGGGAACACAAATGAGTAACATTGCCACGATGGGGACCTGTGCATCTCCATCTCACCTGTTAGCTAGTTGTTCAAGGATGGCAGAAGTACATTCAGGCTTTGGCCAAAGCCTGTTGAGTTCTGTTGGTGCACTTGGCTGCTGCTTGTGCCGTATAGTTGTGCCATGCACTAGAGCTCGCCTCGCACATGTGTGAGGGTAGACTGAGGCCCTCTGACCCCACACTGTGCTGCCTCACTGGCTTAGACTGAGTGTGGCCTCCCCAGCTCCCCATGAGGGAGGCTGTGCTTATCAGGATCAATTTGCATTCTTCATAGCTCTTGAGTTTGGATCCACCTCTAGAAGTAAACAGTCTCATCCTAAGGAGGGCTGAGCTGACCTAACTGGCCTCCCCGAGGCTGCGTAAGCCTATCTTGGCTGGCCTGGCTGGACTGCCTTTGTGAATGACACAGAGCCTGGCCTCAGCCATTCTGGGGAAAGGTGGTAGTTGTCAGTCAGCATTGTGCCATGAAGGGAGCTCAGCTGACAAGCAAGTAAGGTTATTTTTTTAAAGTAACCCAAGATTGAGTGGACGTTAGCAGTGTTTCAAAAGTGGAGAAGCCTAGAGTGATTAGAATGGTGGCTTGGAACACAGTAACTCCTCTGTTCCACACGCTCTTCATTGTAACTCAGGGGAGGGTGATTCTGAGCTCTTAGGAGACTGACCCTGGCCATGGTAGATGGCGAAGGACTCAGAGCTCCCACTTCATGCAATTTAGCTGCATTTCTTTCAACCATCCTGGAATCAAGTGCTGGTTTTAATGCTGTGCCATAGAATTGTAGCAGCTCAGAGTTACAAACATTGGTAGAGCTAAAGGATGGTTAGTGAACCCTGTGTCGCACAATGTGATCACAATGTGACTCTTAGAGAAAGTATCCATCTTGTGTATCCAATTAGTTAACATACAGGACACAGGGGCTGTGTCCCAGGCATTTAGATCTTCAAACAATACACACTTTTGCTGACAGGATGCTTGGTCTTGCCTAGAGCCAGGGTAAACTAAAACTTGAATTGTACATGATCTCATCAGCCAACACACCATACAGATTTAGAGCAATAACCCAGAGATGAGACTCACCCTTACATTTGCGGTGCTTTGACTTTGAAGTGCTTTGCTTTGCATGTATTCCTGTAGCACTGACAACAACCCCACGAAGTAGGTGGGAAAAGTGTGATCTGAAATGATACGTGGCTGAATTGTCTGTCCCCAGTCCTCATGGGAAGTCTTCAGGGTTCTGCATGAACCACACCCAGAGAGTAACAATTATACCGAACAATGGTACTTTAAAAAAAGCACAGTGATTGTAAACATTAAAGCAGAATGCTTACATCGGCTTCTAAACAGCAAGATAAAAATACCTATATGTGCATGTGCGTGTGCGCGCTCACACACACACACACACACACACACACACTCTTGTAGATTTCCTGGCTTCTGACACCTTCCCTGCATTTTTCATGGAGATGTGACAGCTGTCAGTCAAACAGCTCCTCTCACCCTGCCCCTCGTTCTGCAGCTGTGGGGAGCCCCACCCCCACTTGAGCAAATCACGGGTGTGAACTGGGACCAGTCACAGGCCCACAGCTGCCATACAAATTCCACTTCCTTCACACTACTTGGGTTGATGTCTGAGGGCTCTCCCTGTTGTGTCTTCCTGTGCTGTCACCCAAGTTCCATTACAATGACAATTTTCTGATGGTCCTGTAAGTCTTTGCAGGATCATCCTGAGTAGTGCAGACAGATTAGTTACTTTACAAGAAAGAGGAACAATGAGCAGGAGCTGTTATCACTGAAGAATTCCATAGAACAGCGCCTGGCAGAGTACTCCAGTGCGGCCTGGTTCAAATGACAGCAAGTGATGGTGGGGGGCAGTGGCAGAGTCCAACAGCCAGCAGTGTCGACCACTGAGCTCTGTGTGGACTGTGGTATCTGGGCTGCTGCTGAGCTGTACTTTTCTGCTTCATGATTTCTGTCTGCATCAAGAGAAAGGACCCTCAATTGATTAGCAACAGTTTACTACACCTATAACGGATTGAATATATAACCCTCAACAGAAAGTCGGGAAAACAATACTTAAGAACTCAAGATGCTGGACCTTCATTAGTTTGCAGTAAAGTTAAGATGCAATAACTTTATTGAATAGTAATCACAGTAAAAGGTTAAAATGAGTGACAGGAATTTATTTTTTCTAGGCGTTTTCCACTTTGTGAGGCTGGGGACACACAAGGAACCAGCCACTTATGAGTATCATCACGAATACTGTGTGTCTCCCTTGGACCCCTTCAGATTAGAGAATCTATATTCACCTACTTTTAAGTTCACTAACTCTTTTCTTCATCATTTTACTTCTGCTAAAAACATCTATCCAAAGAACTAATTCACTTAGTATTTTTTATCATAAAGCTTTCATTTGGTTATTTTTATGATCTCTCACTTTTTTAAAAAATTTGCACCTTTCTATTCATTTCAGTAGTATTTATTCTTACTTAATGAAGCATAGTTACAGAAATGGCTTTAAAGTCTTTGCCAGATAATTCTGGCACTTCTGGTTGTTGTCTGTTGATTGTCTTCAATGCTTTTGAGATTCTTCTAGTTCGTTGTGTGATAAGAAACTTTGATTGTATTTTGGGACTCTTGAATATTTTGATAGGAAACTTTAGGGACTGTTAAAACTGTGAAAAATGTGAAGTTTTTTACGTGTTTGTTTCATTATGCAATGAGCCGATTCACAGACTTTTCCAATCTGTTCGTGTCCACTTTGTGCACACCACCCACTGCCTTGGTAACTGAGATTTCTTTTCTCTCCTTTAGTTCCTGACCGTTGGTGGTGTTGCTGCAGGTGAGAATCAGGAATGCTCAGCTCTGAGTGAGCCGGCAGCTTTTGCATAGATTTAGGGAGTCACTTTCTGTAGATCTCTCTTCTTTATGGTACTCCTTTATAATTTTTGAGGACACATTTCTTTTTTTCTCTGTGAAAGTCTGAGATGTTTTGCTTTTGTGCACTATGAAACATCATTGCAGAGTTGCATCTCTCTCGGCTTATTTTCCTAGTTCTCAAGTTCATTTCAGTGAGAGAAGCTTTCATATTGACTTTGTAAAAGAACCACTCACAGTCTTTTCAAAATAGTTTTATTCTCATTATTATGTCAACCCAGTTAAAGGTGCCCGGGAGAAATGCTTGTGGATAGCCCAAGAGCTTTGTCTTATCCTAGTTGGCCCAAATGGATTGCACAGTATCCTGTGACATGTCTTCAAAAGCCTAAATCACACACACACATGCACACACACACACACACACACACACACACGCGCATACATCTGTACATTTGTGAATGGTAAGAGAAATATAATCTTTCATGTTTCTTCTGATAGAGCAAATGTGTTTCTGTATTTTAAGTATTTTTTTAAGGCAGTGCTGACTCTATTATTATCCACAGCTAGTATTTCTCAGGTTATGCCAGCTAAATAGGAATAGTCTGGACATGTTTTTGCCATTTGCCCTTTTTTGCACTTAATACTAATTGTAATTTTATATTTCTTTCCTCTGCATATATTAATATTGCTTTGCACTATGTAAAATCTTGCTAGAGACAAATAAATTAGTATTTAACACCAAGATATTAAAAATGAATAAAAGATGTTCAAATTCTATAAAATTCCTTAAAACTTAGAACGTATCTATGAAAGATGACAAGAGTATTCTTATGATTTATAGAAACAGTTTGGGAATGTGACAACTGTTTAAATATTTTTATTGGGCAGTGCAAGCTGCATTTTTGAAGCGTACTTTCAGGCAGCTCAGCTTAGTTTTTAAAAATCACAGGTGACAGATGTTCCACTGTGAGAGTCCAACTTAGTTTTCCATAGAATGCTTCCAGCTATTTACGTATGTGAGTTTCTTAGTCTGTCCTATTCACTGCTTCTAAGTGTGCTTCTCCACTGGGGTACATCATTTGTTTGTCTAGAGAACTCTGCCCTTTGGAACCGAGTGTGCAGCCTCTGGATGGATGCCTGTGGGATGGTGAGGGACGAGGTGTACACCACTTAACTTGCCAAAGCAGCCCCTGCCAACCCAGCAATCCAAGATGAGGAGGTACAGCCCAGGCTCCACACAGGTGCACCCTCTACTTGCTTTTCTCAAGTTCCCTTTCCTGGAAAACACTCCGTCTCTTTGGCTATTAAATTCTGCTTCTTCATGTCTGTAAGTCAACGGGGACTTGTCCCTTTCTGTATGTATAGAATGCACTATTGGCTTTTCCCCACTGTCATTGGCATGGGATTTTTTCACTTTCACAGCACTAGAACTTATTTACCCTCTTAATGAGTTAGTAGATCTGGCTTATTACTCTCACTTACAGGAAAGCATCTTCTCAGAGAGTCTCCTCTGGGAACATCAGATCATTTTGTGTTTGGGGGTGCATACAGGAACCTGTTGTGACCTAAGATCTTGAAGTAGACATTTTCTCCTTGGACTTTCATTCTTGAGGCAGAAAAACTCGAGACCATCAAAAATCTGCAAATTCTTGTGTCTTCCCTGTAGCACTGTGGATTTTTCTTGCTATGAATTTCTTCCTGTAGTTTCCTTTTCACAAAGAGCCCAACATTTTTGATTCTTGAATAATCAGTTCTGTGAACTTCTAACAGCCCACAAGTATACTACATTTTTAATTAACAGGAGTCAATTTCTATTCCTTTCAACCAAAATATTCTAACTTGCAAATAATATTGGACATTCCTGTGTAGGATCCTGAGTTATTAATGACAGTGCTTCTCAAGGTTTCAGGCACACACAAAATGATAATATTTTTACAGCATCACAAGAGTAAATAGATAAATTTGTTGGGGAAGAGCACACCATTATGGGAGCTACTGCTAACTATAAAATGAGAACAGTTGAGATGCAGAACATCTGCAAATTGTTGCAAGTATACATTACATATAATTTAGAATTTTGAATGGAAGCTAATGCTACTTCATATTTTACTGAAACACTGTCTCCAGTAAACATTATGCTATTCAAGGATGGAGACTATAATTTGCCTTAAATTTGAATTTGTCATTATTCCTGATGGGGTGGTTGCTGAATTGAGAGATATTTTCAGAATAAATAAGACTGTATAGTCAGCTAATGAATTATTGCAAAGATATAAGGCACTTGTTATTGATGAGTTTCCAAGCTAAATCCAAAATTATTGAATACAATCTGACGACCAGGAAGCACAACACTTACTGATTTACTTTCTGCCAATCTTGGCTGAATACCTACCATATGTTAGATACTGCTTCAGGGGAAGAGACACAAATAATATATGCATCTGCTCATTTGTATAACCAAATTCTGAATATACACCATTATAGCAAGTCCTGAAATTGGGACCATAGTAACAGTATGATTATGATAGTAACAACATGATTTATTTTTAGCCAGCATACACTCTGATTGGTTGTTGCTCTTTTCCTACTAGTTGGAAAAAGAGTCTAACATTTCCCATAATTATAAGTTCTATAGTAGGGGAAAACTTAAGGTCTCAGGAATATAGACGATAAACCAATAAAATGTGTACTACTAGTGATTCAGACGAGGCAGGGGTGGGTAAAAACAAGAGGCTTCCAAAGAGGAAAGGAGAAGCTCAGAGATGAATCTTGGAAATTGGATTGCCCCCCAAGGACAAATGAGAGGGGTATGTCTGCAAAAGATGGGATTACTGGGAAAGCAGTAGTCGTTGTATTTGTAACGGATTGATTCAAAAATCTCAAATTACTTGAACTACCCTCTGTCTTAAATTAAAAACAGCAAATATTATAGTCAAGAATATCTCACTTAATTGAGGGGAATAGTTATTTTATATTAAAGCTAAATGATTAAATTACAGTTACAAATGTTCTTTAGAAAACATAGGGTAAATGTTTTATGACTTTGAATTAATTTTTCAAATTGTTGCACCAGAATAGACTTCACCAAAATTAGAAGATCTGTCATATTAAGGAAACTATCAAGAGCATGGACTAGCAAGATATTTGAAGATTATATATTTGGCATGGGTTTTTATCTAGACTAGGTAGAACACTGATAATTCATTAATTAGAAAACATAGATCATAGACAGCTAGATAAAATGGTGAGCATACACTTCAGTGAAGAAGATGATTCGATAGTAGATCAGTAGATGATGTTCAGTATCTTTCTTCAGGGAAGGGAAAGCCCACTTCACAGTGAGATAATAGCACACAGCTACCCGACAGCTGAAATCAAAGACTGACCTGACTACAGCTGAGCCAGGACGTGAAGGAAGTAGAACGTGGACTCTCCTGTGCTGATAGTAGAAATGTAAAACAGCACCCCTTTGGGAAATCAGCCTAAGTGTTTCTTAAAAACCAAGCATATAACCTGCTCTGTACCTAGTCATTCCACCCCAGCTGTTTAGCCAGGAGAAATGAAGGCACAGGTAACGGGCAGAGTACATACAACCATTAACAACAACTTTATTTGTAACAGCCAAATATCTACCGTCAGCTGCATGGATGATGTCATCCGGCTATCTAAGGAAACTCATCAATACTAAAAATAAATAAATAATGTGTACATGTTGTGACATACAGATCTTAAAGTAATTACACTGAGTGAAAGAAGCCAGGCTAAAAAGAGTATAGCACATTTTATGCCACTTACCTAAAGAGTGATCAGCTCTCCAGAGATGGAGACAGGTTTGTAGTTTTCTAGGCATCAGGGATGGATTTGGGAAGGCACACGAGAGAGGAGGCATCATCAAAGGACAAAGGTAGACTCTGAGGGGAGATGAGTAAGCTCATTATTTTAATTGTACTGAGCGTCTCATCAAATTTTATACTCTAAACTTGTGAAATTTATTTTGTTAGTTTTACTTCAGTATTCTTGTTAAATATAAAAGGTTATTTTTTATTGGGATGGTAAATATGTAAAAATTGATGTAAATATAAAAAAGGGGGATTTGAGGAACTTCACAAGTTAGGAAGAGGAGGAAGTTCATCCTTGAAAGAACTCAACTCTTATCTGTATGAAGACGGAGACGTCATTGTTGGTGTGACATTTTAATTGTTTTGGCTTTTAAATGGGGCTCTCAGCCTAACAGACCTCATTGAGACAGCTGTCTATCATTGAGCTCTGCTCTGAGGCTAAAGTGGTGTTTTATGGCTCTTGCCCTGTTGGGACTGAAGCTAGCAATACTGTTCCTAAGAGCTGAGGAGACTTTCTGATGAAGGCTTTCTTTTTTACTCTTGAAAGTGATCTTGAATGATGCCTGCTAATCTGTACCATTGGGGTGGAAATACAGTTCAGTGGCAGAGCAATTGTCTGTCACTACAAAGCAAGTGCATACATAAATAAAATGCATTATCTGAGGGTGCCGACTTAGTGACTATTAAAAGACATTGCATGAAAAAGTATGTCTGTTCAACTGTACTTGAATGTTTTACTTAGCAGAGATTTTTTAATTTGTTTATTTTTTTGTTTCTGAAATAGTGTCAAAAGGCTATAGTTGTATAGTTTGCCGCATTTCATTCTACACACAGTGTTTGGCCATCTAACATGGTCTGTTTTTACCTCATAAAAATAGAATCCTATCAAACATACTTAAGCAATCATGGCAACAACACTGAAGGATTGTAGAAGGGAGAAGGTAAAACAGGAATGGAAGGGCCGTCAGCAGCAGAGCCAACTTATATCTGTCTATCTATCTATCTGTCTGTCTGTCTGTCTGTCTGTCAATAGATAGACAGGTGACCCTATCTATCTATATCTCTGTCATCCTGGAGGCTCGGCAGATTCTTATTCTAGTGTTATGTGTGGAGAAAAATTCCATGCATTTTCCAGATTCTCTTTGGTTGTATATTCTATATCAAGTCTGTTTGAATGAGATCCAAATTTAGGGAAGACAGGTGTGTTTTCTGCACTCAGAATTATTATGAATTGTTTAGGATGGTGACAAATGCTTTGAGAAATATGAAATAGAATAGGAGGAAAAGTGATGGAGTGGAAGCACCCATCCCTCACCTCCTCCCTAAAACAAGCTGAAACAATAAATGAAGAGCTAAATTTGAGGAGCAATACCAAGGGGACCCCAGAACCTACAAAAGAATTATAGGAACTATATGCACCATGGAACTGTTGGAGTGGCAGTAAGGAGAGGAATAATACATTGCACCAAAAACCCCTGCCCCCAAGGCAGGACCTGCTGAAGCCAAGGGAGCAACCCCAGGGAGAAAGAAAATGAGAAGACCACATGACCCCATCATCACTGCAGGCTTCAGCAGTGGTAGCTACCTGGAAATACTTCTGTCCTTACAGATTTTGAACTCAGTTGAGGAAGCTTCTTGGAGTTCATATGGCTGCTTTATTCCAGACAAAAGATTCCCCTGGTCCTTTGTCCCCAACGTCCAGAGCCCATCCTGTTATAGCACAGTGCCTTCTTGAGAACAGACTAACTGTTAAGAGTTCACCCTACCCCAGGACCAAGTGGCCATAGCGTGTCCCCATGTCCCCATTCCTGGGGCTCCACAGGTAGGCCACTCATACTAGAGGGTGCACTCCTGGGGAGCCAGCTGACACAGTCATGCCATAGTCAGGGGCGTCCATAGGGACGGGACCAGGCAGAACTCTTACCTACTAATCACTAAAAGCATGGTTTGTGTTTTCTTTTGGGAGAGTCAGGGACTAAAAATCCATTTTTACCAATGAACCATGACTCATCCCTTGGGCCTACAGATGCTCAATAGGGAATTAGAAGCAGCACAAAGCTCAATTTTTATTTGCATCCTTTTTTACTCTAAATCCTACGTCAGATCTCTACTTTTAATAGTGTTAATCATTTAGCATGTTTCTCTCTAGAAGCTGGCTGGATAGGGTTGATTAGTTCTGAATTTATACAATCTTATCTCTCTTACAAGTAGGACAGCAAAACCAAAGGTTTACAGGAACATTCAACTATACCCAGCAGCCTCCAGACATTATGCTTCTGGGAGTGGGTCAATCTGAATCCCAGTATTAGAGTACGCCCTCTCTGGCTACCTAACCTGGGGTTCTTTCTTATTTTCCCTCTAGATTTTCAATTAAAGCTTTTCCCTGTAAATGATGCTTTAGTTTTTATTTCTTTTTCTCTTAAAGCAAGGACCCACACTGGCTGGTGACATACCTAGTCCCAAGAGTGCAGCTGTGATGTCCATCCAATCCTACATAGCAGCCACCACTACAGGTGACCCAGTACAGTGGGGTGGGGCACCTAGGTACCATGGCAACTGACATACTCATGCCCTGGGTTCTGAACACACTTTTCCCACTGCAAAACTATCCCAATGTGGTCTGAGGACATAGGCTTCTATGGCCCACACCTCTGGCATCACCACTGCCACAGAAGGCTCTGCCATAGGTGATAATCAATAGTTTTCCCTTGGACCTGAGATCACACATTTGTGTAGCCTTCATCAAGGGTCTCCACAAACATCTGCAGTCTAGACTATCAGACATCCTGGATGATGAAGAAGTCTCTGGAAGGCTCTGGAAATGAAGAAGGAAAGCTCATTTTTTGTCCCTTCATAGGAGCTCTAGTCTTTACTTTTTTAGACATTTTCTCCTGACTTCTAACACAGACTTTCAGCCTCCAGCACAGAGCTCCTGACATGGACTCACATGAGACACTACAGTGAGCTTCAGGCATTTGACTGGATCTTTTAGATATCTAATGTACAGACAACCCTTTTGCTCTCTCCACACCTGACTCTACAGGTGGTCATTGTAAGCCAATCTTGTAAATTCTTATATATTTGTATATCTTGCATTCAATATATTTCTCTAGTAAGCACTGACTAATACAGATTTTGGTACTAGGATTATCAGGTAAAAGATAAGTTGTTGCATCTGGCTCTCCTACAACCAAAAAAGAGGCACAATGCCTAGTGGGCCTATTTGGCTTTTGGAGAAAACACATTTCTCACTTAGGTGTTTTACTCCCATTCATTTACAGAGTGGCTCAGAAAGTTGCTAGTTTTGAGTGGGGCCTAGAACAAGAAAAGGTTCTGCAAAGAGTCTGCTGTTCAGGCTGCTCAGCCCCTGGGGCCATATGATCCATCAGATTCAGTGGTACCTGAAATGTCAGTGGCAGGTGTGGATGTAATTTGGAGTCTCTGGCAGGCCCCCATAGATGAATCTCAGAGACTTTTAGGATTTTAAAGCAAGGCTCTGCCATCAACTGTAGACAATTTCTCTCCCTTTGAAAAACAGCTCCTGGCATGCTACTAGGTCTCAGTGGAAACTGAACTCTTGATCATGAGACACCAGGTTACTATGTGACCTGAGTTGCCAATCAAGAGCAGAGTGTTATCTGATCAACTGAGTCATAAAGTCTGACATGCACAGCAACTACTGTCTATCATTAAATGGAAATGGTCTACATGTGATTGATCCTGAGCAAGTCTAGAGGGCACAAGTAAGTTGCATGAAGAAGTTGCCTAGATGCCTGTGGATTCTGCCCCTGTGTATTGCCTTCTGTCTCCCAGAATGGACCTGTGGGCTCCTGGGGTGTGCCACGTAACCAGATGGCAGAGGAAGAAGAGGCTGGGGCCATTTAAGGATGATTCTCTGCACATTATGCAGGCACCATCTGCAAGTGGAGAGCTGCAGCATTACAGCCCCTTTCCAGGACATCCCTGAAGGACAGTAGTGAAGGGAAATCTTCACAGTCAGCAGAACTTTGGGCAGTGCACCTGGTGGTGCATTTTGCCTGGAGGGAAAAATAGCTAGATGTGTGACAGTATACAAATGCATGGGCTGTAACTAATGGTCTGGCCAGATGGTCAGGAACTTATAAGAAAATAATTGGTGACAAAGATATTTAAGGAGGAGGTATTGGATATATCTCCCCAAGCAAATATTTGTATCCCATGTAAACACTCACCAAAAAGTGACCTCAGCAGATACAGACTTTAACACTCTAGTGGATAGGATGATCTGTTCTGTGGGTAACAGTCAATATATTTTTCAGGCTCCTCTATCATTGCCCATTGGGTTTATGAACAGAGTAGCAGTAGTGGCAAGGTTATGCACAGGCTCAGCAATATGGACTCCCTCTCACTAAAGCTGATCTGGCTATAGCCACTGCTGAATGCCCAATATGCCAGCAGAGCAGACCAACACTGAGTCCTTGATATGGCACCATTTCTCAAGATGATCAGCCTTGGACCTGGCGGCAGGTTGATTATATTAAATTGCTTCTGTCATGGAAAGAACAGTGCTTTGTTCTCACTGGAATAGACATTTATTCTGGATAAGGACTTGCCTTCCCTGCACACAATGCTTCCACCAAAACTACCATCCATGGACTTAAAGAATCCTTTATCCACTGTCATAGAAGCCCATACAGCATTGCCTCTGACTAAGGAATACATTTTAAAGCCAAATAAGTGGAGAAATGGACTCCTGCTTATGGGATTCGCTAGTTTTACCATGGTCCTCACCATCCAGAAGTGGCTGGAATGATAAAAATCTGGAAGGTCTATTGAAATTGCAGTTACAGTGCCAGCTAGGTGGCAATAGATTGCAGGGCTTGAGCA
This sequence comes from Fukomys damarensis, assembly GCF_012274545.1. NCBI lineage: Eukaryota > Metazoa > Chordata > Mammalia > Rodentia > Bathyergidae > Fukomys > Fukomys damarensis. The sequence continues at coordinate 64,929,663 of NW_022900926.1, read as the reverse complement.
AGGTTCTTCAACAGCTGTACATAATTTGAATCAGCATCTACTATGTATTACTGTGTCTCCCACAGCCAGGAATCATGGGTCCAGGAATCAAGAGATAGAAATGAGACCATTACCCCTAGTGATCCACTAGCAAAAGTTTTACTTCCTGTTCTCATAACCTTATGCTCTCCTGGCCTAGAAGTCTTAGTTCCAGAGGGGGAAGGCGTGTCTCAGGAAACACAACAATAATTCCATTTAATTGGAAGCTAAGACTTCCCCTGGTCATTTTGGTCTCTTCATGTCTCTGAGTAAACATACTAAAAAGGGAATCATAGTGTTGGTAGGGGTTATTAACCCAGACTATCAGGAGGAAATTTGAATATTGCTCCACAATAAAAGGAAATATATACTTGAAGTTCAGGAGATCCCTTAGGGTGGCTCTAGGTATTACCATGCCCTGTTATTGAGGTCAATGGGAAACTACAACAACCTTATCCAGAGGATGGCAGGTGGTCCAGAACCTTCAGGAATAAAGGTATGGATCACTCCACTAGAGAAAGAACTAAGACCTGCTGAGGTGCTTGCTGAAGGCAAAGGGAATACAGAATGGGTAATAGAAGAAGCTATATGCCAGCCATGACCCTGTGAACAGTTGCAGCAATGAAGATTGTAACTGTAATAGTTCTCTCCTAATATGCGTCCTAGTTCTATGTAATATAATTTTGACTGTATACAGTATAGTTGTGATATGTTAGGTGTAATTATGAACTTGTCTTTGTGTCTGGACACTAAGTATAAGTTTGAGGAAGTAAGTTTGGCTGTCAAGTTGACAAGGAGTGGATTGTGATAGTTAACTTATTGTGTTACTGTGTTTAAGAAACACCTGACTAAATCTGATCAGCAAAATCTGGGTGTGGCTCAAGGGCTTTACTGAAAACCTATTCTGGGTGTGAATGGCAACAACCAATAGGCTTATAGCTTGAATAGAATAAAGGGAAAGTAAAGACGGAAGGAAGGCTCACTTTTGTTTCTTCGAAGGCGCTCCAGTCTTCACCTTCATCTTGGACGTCATCTCCTGGCTTCCACAGAAGATTATTCAGCCTCCAGCCAGATTCTTCAGCCTCTAGAACAGAACTTTCAGCTTTTCATTTCAGAAGCTCCGGCCTCCTGATATGGACTCACACAGACAGTACAGCGAGCTCCAGGCCTTCTGCTGGATCCTTTAGATCTCCGGTGCACAGACAGCCCTTTTGTACTCCCCCATACCTGACGCTGCAGGCAGCTTTTATAAGCCAATCTTGTAAATTCTTATATTAATATAAATGTTAAACCTGTTTCTGTAGTTAGCACTGATTGATGCACCCAGTAAATGCCATACTTCAAAAATAAAAGAGAAAAAATGTCTTTCCCCACCAAATAAAACCTGAGAAAATTCACTGCTGTTTAAGGAAGTCCCACAAAAGGGAGTGAAAAATGGTAACAGCCACCCTGAAAAAAAAATAATGTATCTCATGGATAAAAGTTACACAAATAAAAAAAAGATACTTATCACTACAAAAAATGACCAAATCACAAAGATTGACAAGAAAAAAGGCAGAAAGGAACAGATAATATATAAAACAATTATAAACAATAACTGACACCATCAAGTTCTTCGGCAATAATGGCTTTGAAAGTTAACAAACTGTATTTCCCAGTCAAACAATGTAGAATGGCCATATGTATTAAAAACAAACAAGAATCAAACAAGTGACAAACTTACTTTATTAGTATAGACACACATAGGTTGAAAGTAAAGAGATAGACAGAAGATGTTTAAAGTACATAGAAACCAAAAATGAGCAGGAATAGTTATATAAACTAGACTTCAAGTAAAAAAAAAATCTGTTTTAAAAAGTGGCAAAGGAGGTCATTTTACAAAAGAGGCCAATTCATTCAAATATTTAAAAAATTATGACTATATATGTACCTGATACCGGAGTATTCAAATATTATATTTGTAATGGGAGAAGTAGGTGCTGATACAACAATAGCTGGAGACTCCAATGCTCCCCTTTCAACAATAGATCATTCATAAAGAAATCAAAAAATGAGCCTTACAATTTGGCTACATGATAGAATTTAGGAGACATGCAGAGAATGTTCTATTCCAAGGTTATATAGTGAACGTTCTTATCAGTGTGTAGAACATTCTCCAGGAAAGACCATATGCTTGGCCACAAAACAAGTCTTCATAAATTTTTGAAAAATCAAGATCATACTACATATTTTCATTCACTCCACAAAATAAGAGGAGAAATCTACATGTAAGAACAAATGATGTACTCCCTGACAACCAATAGGTCAATCAACAAATTGAAAGAAAATTCAAAAAGTTTGTAGAAATAAATTAAAAGGCAAACACTACATACCAAAATCTTTGGAATTCACCAAAAGTGGTGCTAAGAAGAAAATTTATAGTAGTAAATGTCTATATCAAAAAAGAAAAATAATTCAAAAAACAACCTAATTAAGCACTAAAAGGAATTAAAAAATAAGAGTAACCAAACCCACAATAGTAGAAGAAAAATATAAATATCACAGCAGAAATAAATGAAACTGAGACTACAAAAGTGATAAATGACAAACAGAAAGAAAAAATGATCAAGTGATTAAACTTATAGCTACACTGAGAATAAAGGAAAAGATTCAAGTAAATAAAATTAAAATGATATGAGACATTGCACAAATTCAAAAGATTTTAAGAAATTACTATGAATAATTCTACTCTAACAAATCAGAAAGTCTTTAAGAAATGAACAAATTTCCAGGCACATGCAACCTACTAAGATTGAACTAAAAAAAAAAAAAGAGAGAGAGAAAGAAAGAAAGCAAGAAAAAAATAATCACTCCAATAATGAATCACAAAATTAAAACAGCAATAAAAATTTTCCCATAAAAAGTCAAGAGTTCATAGTTTCACTGCTGAATTCTCTAAAATATTTAAAAAGTCAAACCAATTTTTCTAAAACTATTCCAAAAAATTGAAATTGAGGTAATTGCCAAACCCATGCAACAAGAGTAGAGCTATGTCAATGCCCAAACTAGCAAAGATGCAACAGAAAAAAAAAAAATTACTGTCTGTATCTCCGATGAACGTTGATTCAGAAATCCTCCTCAAAATACTGGCTAACTGAATCCAACAGTACACTGAAAAAGACTATATGCCACGATCCAGCAGAATTTATGTAACAGAGTCAAGGATGGTTCAACATACACAGTCAATAAATATGGTACACTAGGTCAACAGAATGAAAGCTGAAAGCTAATATTCATCTCAACATATGCAAACATTCTGACAAAATTCAGCATTGCTTTATGATAAAGCCTCTTACCACACTAGGTAGGTTTAGAATGAACATATTTTAATACAGTAAAGTGATAGCTGATTAAACCCACAGTCAACATTGTACAAAACAAGTGAAAACTAAAGGTGTTTCTTCCAAGATCCACAACAAGGTAAATATACCAACTTCCACTGCTGTTATCCAATAGATACTAAAAGTCTTAGCCAGAGCAGTGAGCCGAGAAAAGGAAATAAAGAGAATCCAACTTGGAAAGACAGAAGTCAGATTATCTCTATGTGCAGATGATGTGATCTTATACATAGGAAAGCCTAAGGATGCCACCAAAGAATTTTAGAATTGATAAAAACAAATTCAGTAGAGTCTCAGGATATGCAAACAGTAATATTGTTATATATGCTAATAATGATTTTCCTGAAAAATATGTAATAAAAACCCCATTTGTAATAGCTATCAAGAAAAAGCTTAGCAATAAACTCAACAAAAGAAGTGAAAAAGCTCTACAATAAAAATTCTAAAAATACTGATGACGGAAATTGAAGATCACACACACAAATACATACACACATGTGCGAGTGCACATGCACACATAGAAAATTATGTAAGCCATGTTCATGGATTAAAACAATGAATATTGTTAAAATGTTGACATTATACAAAGTGATCTACAGATTCAGTGCAATTCCCATCGAAATGCCAGTGACACTACCAAGAGAAAATGAAAAGAAAAAGATCATAAAATTCACATGTAACTACAGAAGACTAACAAAGCTATCTTGAACAAAAAGAACAAAGGTGGACACATCACAATACCTGACATAAAAATATACAACAAACTATAATAATCAAACAAAAATGGATACAGATCAATGTGGCAGAATAGAGAACACAAACAACCTTTTTTCTTACAGTCGACTCTTTTTTGAGAAATATTTCAAGAAAATACAACAGTGAAAGCATAGTATCTTTAATAAGTAGTTCTAAGAAACTAGATATACATATGCAGAAAAATGAAATAAGACACTTATCTCTCCATATAAGGAGACCTACAGGCAAGATCTGACACTATGAAAGTACTGGAAGAAAATACAGGCGAAACCATTGGTTTAGCAAAGATGTGGGAGGGGTAAGTCTTCCAGAGTAGAAGCAAAAACAGTTACATAAGATTCCATTGCACTGGGAAGCTTCAGTACGGTGACAAATAATTAACAGTGTGAAGAAGGAAACTTCAGAAAGGGGGAAAATGTTTTCACATTCATCTGGAGGATTAATATACAGCATATATGAGGCATAGAAACAACTCAACAGCAAGACAAACAGACATAAACCCACATGAACAAATAATTTAATTAGAAAATGGGTAAATGATCTGAAGATTTGAATCTATGTTTCTCAATAGAAGATACACAAATGACCAACAAGTATATGAAAAAATGTTCAATGTCACACCATCAGAGAAAGGCAAATCAAAACCAATATCACCTCACTCTGTGTACAATGACTACTGTATTGTCAAAAAGATTAAAAAATAGAACATTGTGATGAAGAAATAAAAAAGAGGAAGCCTCATACAATTTTGTGAGAATATAATTTAGTTCAACCATTATAGGAAATAGGACAAAATTTCACAAAAATCCTAAACACACAACTATCACATTTTTCAGCAACCCTACTACTGGGTATTATGAAAGGACATAAAATGGTGATACGGAAGAGACACCTGCCCTCCCTCTTTTATTATAGCACTGTCCCAAATCCCCCAGATGTAGAATATGGAATCCAGGAAATCATGCATTAATGGGTGAATGGATTCAGAAACTCCACTGATGGAAGAGTGGACATACACTGCAATATTATTGACCCAAGAATGAAATCTTGTCATTGGTGGCAACATGGGTAGAACTGGCGGACACTATGTTGAGTAAAACAAGCAGTGTTCAGAAGGACAAGTGCCACCCAATCTCCTCATATGTGAAGCTAAAATGGTGATCACATAGAAGTAGAGATTACAGTGGTGGTTATCATGGGCTGCTGGGGGCAGATGCAGGAAGACTGGGTAAGGCTACAGAAAAAAGCATGAGAATGAGAATGACAATGAGAAAAAAGAATGAGAAATGAGTGTCCTATAGCATAGTAAAATAAATCCAGTCTATAAGAATTTACTATGGATTTTGGAATAACTAGAAGAATTTGAACATGTAGAAAAATGATAAATGTTTGAGGAGACGGAAACGCTGTTTACTCTGACTTGATCTTCACACATACTGTGTACAAGTATTAAACTATCATAGTGCACCATTATATGTCAACTCACAGTTTAAAAGCACAGTAATAGAATAGTCCCAGAAACATCATTTGTAACCCAGCGTGAGCATCAAAAGGATTCAGCTGCTGGTCACAGGAAGGAGACTGGAGATAGGAAGAGGGATAGGAAGAGGGAGCCTAGCTTGGCATGGGCCCTTTAGTCCGGAAGAGCTGGCAGCTTTCCTGAGGAGGTGCAGGGGAAGCCTGAGAAGATCTGGGAATGGGGCAGAGCACCAACAGGGAGGACCACACTGGCCTTAGACAATTTGGTTAATCTAAAAATGTGAAAAATCTATTTTGTCTAGTTTAATGTAAAAGTTTTAGGTTTCACTCAGTCGAAAAGGTAGCAAGACTTGAATACATCTTATGCACATAAATAATTTCTACAGGTAATTCTTGAGAAACATTCAAGTTTGTGTGACATTAAGAGTTACCTGTGGACCTAAATTGAAAGTAGAAGAGATGGTCAAAATATATGATGAAAATTTAAAATTTAAAGTTTTAAAATTTATTACAGTAAAAGAAACATTGGCATCAATGCTCTCAAAGTGTTCCTCCTCACTTTGGACGCACTTGACCTGTAATCCTTGCTGCTTCCCAAAGCAGTTCCCAAGTGCTCTTGCATGAATGTCTTTATAAGGTGCTATAAAAAATTCAGTGAATGATGCTGCCATGTTGCATCCAACAGAAAGGCAGGACCTAAAAACATTAAGGTGTACTTTCATCCACCTTATTCATGAGATCTGTGACCTCCAGCTCTTCTCCAAAGTAAAAATGACCATGAAAGGGGAAGGTTTTGAATAGATGTGGGACTTGAAGGCAGTCACAACAGTGCTACTAAAGACACTCATGAAAGAGGACATCCAGAAGTTCTTCGAAAAGTGGCAAGAATGGTGTGTGTTCAAAGTGGGGGTACTTTGGGGGGAATTAATGGATACATGTCTTTTACTGTAATGAATTTGTTTGATTTAAGCATTTACTTAGTTGAGGATTACACCATGTATCCCTGTGTAGGCTCTGAACTGACCCATGTGAGCTGGTAACTGCTTCCTGATGACTCTGTTGTCCGCACTCAGCCTTGCATGCTGCTACTGCTCAGCTGGCTTCTCTATGAGGTGCCTGATCCCTGGGCTCTGACTCTGGTTCCCCTGGAGGTTGGTCCTGCTTTCCCTGGCAGGGCAGAAGGGTAGGGCATTTTCCACTTCCTGACTACACCTTCTTTCATGGCTGCTGTCTCCACATCTGTACAGTTTCAAGTTCATTGAAAGTGCTGGCTTCATCAACCTTGCAAAAAGTTATTCCTAAAATGCCTGCACACAGTAGGCATTTCATAAATAATTCAAGAATGAGCACAGATCTTTATTTCCAGGAATGATTAAGGGAACGGGAGATTCACTTGGGACAAAATATGAAGCTCAGGTTTCATGAGGACAGGCAGATGAAGAGCAAGTGGTACAAGGTATTTGTAATGGTAATGAAGAAGCAGCAATAATACCTGGTCTGGATGGGTCCAAGGACATCTTCAGTCATGGCACCACCTGAGGCCAGGAGTGAAGGCAGAATGGGTAGGTTACAGGGGCTCTGCTAGGGCATGGAGGGGTCCTCCACCCAGGGACTCATGCTGTGTACAGCTCTGAGGCAGTGGACAGCCAAGGATATGTGTGACCCCTTCCTGCTCCCTCTTGGAGCACAGCTCTGTCACAAAGACTTCTGATCAACTCCTTTCTCCACGGTTCAAGTCTCCCATGGACTCACTTGTCAGCTTATAAATCACTGTAGGAATATCGTGCTTTGCAATTTGGAACAATAACATTAATAGCTATCATATGTGACTTCAAATTATTTTTATCTTGGAAAGAAAATCTTTGACCAAGAAATCATTACATATTTATTTTAACATTACTTGAATAAAAACACATTTTCTCTGTTTGATTTTGCCTTCCAGCTAGCACTTTGGAAAAGTGGAGAGGAAAGAGATTTGGAAAATATAAGAAGGACCAGGATTTTTTTTTTCTTAGCTTTGAATATTTTGGGAATATTTGAACTTTTGGCTCTTTTGGGATTTTATCAGAAATATCATTCTGAGCCTTCAAATCTGTTTTTATCAGTGTAATGTATCCAAGCTTTTTCTATGATGAATTATACTTACATTCTTTAGGAATTTCTGTTTGTGACTTTATAAATCATAGAAGGAAGTTTTAGTTTGAGAACTTTTCAGGGAAAATAGCACTAGAAGAGACAGCTGCAAAGTAGTCTCATGTAAAACGTGTTTTCTAATGTGTTGTCTCATTTATTTTTCATTACATTCTTTTTAGAAATTATTCTTATCTTATTTTAAGAAGATGAAATTGAGGCTTACATCCTGATGCCAAATTGCTCTACAGGATTCTTCTACTTCGCGAACAGAGTGATGGCTAAGCAGAGCAGGCTAAGCCAGGGCACATCTGATCTGAAACCAGACTGTTAGTGTAAGCAGAGAGTGGAGATGGAACCCAAATGGTTACAACTCGTGAACTGTGGCAGGTGGACTGGGGGTGGGATTATACAGAACAGGAAGTTGGGGAACCTATTCCAAGGAAGTCAGGTTTCCATCAGAGTGAACTGGAGGCTGCAGCCCTTCTTCTTGCCAGAGATGCCTGTCCAGCGTGCTTCCTAGAAGTCAGTGCTTCTCTTCCTCACAATGAAGCATGACGTGCCAAGGGGGTACAGAAAAGTTTGCCCCATCATTCTTTTCTCTCATCAGCTTCGTTTTTCTGACAATCTTTCCCTTTCACCTCTATGGCATCCTCATTGAGTTCTTAAATGATGCTAAATCCTGCTTCTATCTTATGAGTTACACACCTCATCCCCATATCCCATAAAGATAGCCTGGCTGATTTCACTTCACCAGTGCTCAGCCCTTCTTCTCCAGAGTTCATACCCCAGGAACATCTGCATTTGCCGCTCGAGGAAGCATAGGGTGGAATGTGGTTTTGGGCTAACTCCAAGAAAATAATTGTGTGCTAAATATCCTATACGGATGGTGATAAAAATATAGTGTTTAATATATGATTTTATTATAAATACCTCAAATTCTTATTGCAGAAAAGTGAAAATATATAGAAAATAAACGAAAATGACTGCAATTCTAGTCTGAGACAGTGGATATACCTATGGGGCCACAAGCAGACTTTTCTTACAACAAGGAAAATAGAAAGTTTGAGGCCTTTGGCTGTCTGCGAGCTCAATGTCAATCACAAGGGCAGTGGGTGACCCCAAAGGAAATGCTCTCCAGAACAGAACTGGCTTTGCCTTATCTCTCATTTGACCTTTCTGCCAGACATGCCCCATGTTAGTTACAGAGAAGTAGAGGAGAGCAAGCTGCTATGCTCCACTATTTCGTGACTTGATTACTGAATTAAGTATTCAACAACTTTAAAAACTTACTGACAGGCTGAAACATGTTTCAAGAAGTCTCAGCAGTGTGATGAAGAATCTTGGAGCAGCCACTGCAGGCAGATCTGATGGAAACACAGAGGCTGACTTTGAAAAGGAACCCTCAAAACCGTGGTGTGGCAGGCAGCCCGGTCCCGGGAGTATGGAAAGCAGGGGAGAGGTGCCTCTATCCCGTCTATTGTAGAGGGAACAACTTGTTCCAATATTTGGAAATTTAAACAATTTTTAGCTCAGTGAAATCATCTTTAGCTCAATTACTCTAATGGATTACATGTGAAGTCATGAGCCCCTACCCTGTGTGTTCCAGCAAATTCCAAATGGCAGCTTATGGACTAGGGTTAGGAGTATGCATGGTCAACTGGACATGAGTGTTTTTCTAAGAGTCATCCAGGAATTTGGCTCTTGCTTGTCTTGATTATCTCTGTCGTGGATGGTGAATTTCAGTGTGGAGAAAGTTTGCATCATTTGGAAAATAGTGTAGTGGGCTAAAGACCCATTTTTGTAAGTTATTCTTAAAGGCACAAGGTTGCCTAATGCTGTACCAAGTGTTCAGTGTTTTCTCATTATCCCACATGACCCAGTTTTGAGGTATTCTACCCTGTCGTCCTTTCTGTGATTGTATAGTGGCACCACATGTCCTGCAATTAACCACTTAGATCCAGGGAAAGCAGGGATATGTCTGTAGCTGAATCCAGATGAAACTCAAGGATATGCTTTCTTGCATACTTTTCAGATTTTATTGTCTTACTAAACAATAATCAGCTCATGATGGACCCATTAGATTTTTGTGTACTGTTACAGCCATCACTATTTCCACTCTTTCCATGAGTAATTTCCAGAATTTATTCTTGTACGACTTGTATTTAGTCTAGGAAATAAGTATAATGTTATGGACATATATAATTCGTATCTTAGTTGTTATACAAATTCCTCCTAACTCTAGGGTGCTGTTAAAATGAAATATCAAACAGCAGGTGCTCATTTTTAGAAATACATTTGTTTTTGATGACCCATTACAAACAGAAACTAAAAATTCCTCACAATAGGTTCAGAAGCAAAATCCGTATACATCTCTTTGTATTTTTAACAATCTTCAGGTACATGGAGTCTATTGCAATTCTAACTTCCCCACTGCCATTGTTTTAAAGGGAAGTAAGCCCTGGGTTGGTGTTCAGAAAACTGATGGCAAATGTATATATTTACACAGCATTCCATCAAAAATGGTGGTCTGGAGAGATCTGGAACAACAGCATTCCAGTGGAAATTCTTTGCTGCACATCCATTAAGTACATCCCAAAGGAGTGTTTGAATGCCTTGTGCTTTTCTGATCTCTAAAATGTTCCTCTCTTTTGTTTGTTTTAACAGAATGTTAGCTTCATAAAGGTACCAAGGCAGGTGGGCAGAGGACAGAACAGATGGAAAAGGAGAACTGAGGAGGAATTTGAAAACAGAACGAACCTAGGGTTTGCAGTGTTTCTTTGTCTTTCCCACAGTAATGAGAGGCAGCTGCAGCTTCCTCCCTGATCAGTGTGAGTTTCCATCTGTCTCTCACTTCTCTGACTTTGGCTGCCCAGAGTCCATGTGTAAGACTGCGTTTCTGCTTCTCTGAGCTACACACTTTTTCATATTCTTAACACATATGCAACCTGTAGTGATTCTATCTAAAAGAGTGTAAGACTTAAAAGTCTCACTTTCACTCCACGGAGCGCAAACAGCCCAAAAGGCCTTTGCAATGTTGGGCCCTAAAGCCCAATGTGGCTCCGTGAGCGCTATCGAGGAACGAGAAACCCAGGAAGGAACACACCAGGCTAGATGGTAAAAGACCTTTATTAGTCTGGCCAGACGGCACTCTCAGAACCAAGTGGCTGCCTCAGAGAGGCCCCTAGCTCAGGGGCTGAGGTCCTCTTATAGGGAGTAAAAGAGGGGGTTAACATTTTTGGGCTCACAGACAGGGGACAAAGGTCTGCTGACTTGAGCTGGTGGTCAGCAGTCACATGCTCAACAGTCACATATTGATGAGTGACAGATATCACCCATAGGATGTCTCAAAGGTCACCAAGACACTCCGGATGAGCAAACAGTTTGTCAATTAAGTTGGGGCTCTATGTCTGGAGTCTCTAATTTACAAGTAGATTCAGATCCGGACTTCAAACAATACAAGAGTGATACACATTCTTAGGCCAGGGCTGGAACAAAGGTCGGGGCTGTGGCTACAATGGGAGGGGTTCAGGACACTGTCTCCTAGGCCCTTTGCCATTTAGCAAGGGCTTGTAATTTAGGTCCCACAAGAGTTTCTGTTTCTACTCTTCATGTCTTGGGATGTGTACTTCCTGCATCAACTGATTAAATACAATATTTTAATCAGTTACTATTGTATTCCTTGAACTGCCCACAGGACTCTAGATGGAGGTTAATCATTCTTTCTAATAAAATCATGATGTTCATATACACTATGATTTGAGTGTGTTATGGAATTTCACACATCAGTAAATTCTAAGGTGTTGTCCTCTTTTTAGGATTTGTATTTTCAACCTTTGTCACACATCCAACAAGAAATACAATCATTACAGAGGCAGAGCTTCAGGAATGTAGCATTGACAATCTTTAACAATCACAGGACTCTGCTCAAATTAAGACGCCTCTGAAATTGTAGGAGAATTGCTTTTGTGCCTTCAATAAGAGCCCCACACTCTGACATGGCTTTGAATGAACTCATTCATATGGGGATTGGGTCCCTGGGGGGGACTTATGGGTCACACATCATTGTAGACAATAAACGTGCATGTGGAAAGAAAGAAAACCAGGTATTCTTCTTGTGCAGAAGGACTTGGGAATTTGGGGAAAAAAACAATTGGCAGGATGGAGTACATTTCCTTTTGTAAGCCAATGTCTTGATATGTTTGTGATACAGCATTAGAACCACTGATAATTAAAAGAGAAATGATTAATAAATCATAATAGTTCTATGTAATAAGTGTACAAGCTTCCTGAGTATTCACATGGATTCAAGACTCTGAATCAAATTCAATATGCACAATGTTGATCAGAAGTGAAATGTTCAAATACCTCCATCTCCCAAGTTCCCAGTGAGTGATCAGCAGCCCCAGGCTTTTGCACTGAGAACAATATTCCCTGGCCCCTTTGCACTTTGAGATAGGGTAGACCCTGTCACTGACTTGTCCATTTTGGTTCAAATTTGCAATCCTTATGAAGTAGGAAAGTAGGGATGGTAATTGCTGGTGCAATTGGGCACAACCTGCCAATGAGAAGACTTGTTAACCATGGCTGCAGCTCCTAAATCTGACACAAGATAGAGCTGAGACCTGCATCTGGTATCAAGAGGGACCACCTGAGTCAACTATAAAGCAGAGACAAAAAGACAGCAGCAATTGATTTTATGCCAATGTCCTCTTGTTTTTGCAGTGATCCCTTAAGCTTGCAGGACATGTCTTCTCCTTTTCCTTTGAAGCATCCTTTTCTCCTTAATCACTTCTTTGTGCTTTTTAAATTTTCATTTTCTAATTCTGCCCTAAAATAAACTACAATCTTTCACATTCATCAATTGTTCTATCCAATTCACTGAACAGGACATTAAGAACCTGAAAAAGACTCCTGGTCACCTGCTAACACTTCTGCCCCAGCTTTCCCGTGCTAGTTGGCAGGACCAACTAAAAACATTAGCATATTCTGGCTCTTGACTTTTGGCTCCCAGGAGGATATGAAATACATGTAACCTTAAAACTGGGCAAAAAAAGAAAAAAAACCCTTGGTCCTAGGCAGAATGATTTGTGTTTTGCTTTTGGTTGATTGATTTGTTCAGTAGGATTTTGGCAAGGTTGTTTGTTTTTGACTAAGACAGAATTTACAATATATATAGAGAATATGCAAAATTAAATAAATTTCCTCTATGAGTTAATTGTATCTTTTTTCTTAAGTATATGAAGAGTGTGATAACTTGTATTGTTCCCGCATTCAAATACACGTTTTTTAGTTTTTCAATTAGCTTCTCATGGACAAAACTATGTAACTACAAACAGTAGGTCTGGCAGTTGTAGAGGGCTGGATATTAGAGATCAAGGTGCTAGCAGAGTGGGTCTGTCCTGAGAACCATGAAGGAGAGAGTGTTCTGGACCCTGCTCTAACTCCTGAAGGATTTAGGCTATCCTTGATGTTCCTTGGCTTGTGCAATTGCCACCCCAGCCCTGCTGTCATCTTCACACACTGTTCCTACATGATGTCCATGTGCTTGTGTCCAAGTTCCCCTCTTTATAAGAACAGCAGCCAAGCTGGATCAGAAATCAGCCTCATGACCTTATCTTGACTCGATTACCTCTCCAAAGACCCTAATTCACAGTCATTTCTAAGTGGCTAGAGAGCAGGACCTCAGCTTGTGAATTGCAGGAACCCAATTCAGTCCATGAGGTAGGGGTGATTATAACATTTTAACGTCTCATGTAACATTATAATAAACATTATTTTACATGAATTTTGGACCAATTTGTAAATTATCTCCTTATTGTGGATTTTTAAAAGTAGAAATGCTGCACTCACTTCTGCAGCACATATACTAAAAGTAGAAATACTAAGTCAAACTATGTAATTATGTAAGAGATCGGTGGCATGTAATTCAACAGCCTTCCAGAAAGTCTACTAATTTTCACTTCTAGCACCATTTGGTATTGAATTTAAATATATGATATTTTGATATGTACCCAATGGTACTCAATGGTGTCTTGTTATCTTTTAATGTTTCTTATATTTCTTTAGTTTCTAGGTAGGTGGATATATGCCATGTGATTTTTATGGGTGGGGGATGTTATATAAAATAGAATGTCTTAATAATGCATTAGATGCAATCCATAGGTAGATAATTCCTCTTCAGTGGAGCAAACCATGTAAGCCTAGTGATTTCAAGAAGTATCAGAAAGCATAGCCCTGTCTCACAATCCACATCTGAGTCTCTCACTTGCTGGGCTTACCACTCCGTAAGGTACCTTGTTTAGACAGAGCCGTGACACACCGTGCTTCTCTTAAACCAAGACATCAGTGTCCTGGTAGCCACAGAAGTATGTGGGTGAGACATGGACAGGCCCCAAATAGAACAGATGCTTCCTGAGTGTGTGAGGCCTGACAATGCATCTGAGTCAGAGTCTCCCGTAGGACCAGACTATCTAATGGTGGTGTTTCATCAGCTGTGTCTGTATTGACTTTTGCCTCTCCTTTCTATGAAGAATGAAGAGAGGAGTGTCATCCTGTATTGCTATAATTGTGGGTTTGTCTGTTTTTCTCTGAGTTCTACTAGTTTCTGCCTCGTGCATTCTGAGGCTTTATTGTTAGGTGATGACAAAAGCACAATTGTTAATTGTAGAAAATTGATACTTTATCGTTATCAATAACCCACTTTTCCCTACATATAAGCCTTGTTCTGAAGTCATTTGATGCTAACATGGTTACTCCAGTTCTTCTTTGGGTGGTATCTGCATGGAATATATTTTACTCTCCTTTCATCTTTAACCTATCTTTGTCTAAGGATTTCTCATAGAAAATATAGTGGGGTCTTTTTCTGTTTTATCCAACCTGGGAATCTTAGGCTTTTAATGACTGTCCTTCGAACACTCACATGTACAAGATGTGATAAAAAAATGTTTAAATGAAAAAAATATATATTCTAAAAGACACATTCCTGTTAAGTCCCCCTCAAATTATTCCGTCTTCAGACACACTTATGCAACCATTCTTGTCACTTTCTGGAGTAGGTCCGGAATTCTTTTGTGAATGTTCTTATTGTGTTGCCTTGGCTGATTCTATGTTGAACCAATTCAAAACATTTACCTTTCAAGATTATTTTGATTTTGGACAATAGCCAGAAGTCTCAAAGTGCCAGATCTAGTGAGTCAAGACACACTGTCGTGTTTTTAGGAAACTGCCTTTCCCTTAGGTGGCATCTGGCAGCATCAGTCACTGTATATACTTTTTTGGTACCAGGGATTGAACTTGGGTCCTTGAGCTTGTGAGAGGCAGGGGTTGGAACCACTGAGCTAAATCCCAGGCCCCAGTCACTGAATTTTTGATCCACCTTGTAAAGCTACTCAGGAAAGAGGACTCCCAGGACAGCGTCAGACAGTGAAAAGAACAGTAGTAGCAAGAACAGTAGGGTGTGTCTGAATGAGGGGGGATATTTTAAGAGAGCTTAATGGCAAATTTACTGCAATAAATTAAAAATTTAAACATTCCCCATAAATTTGATCACATAGCTTAAGGATGTTATTTTTATGATTGAATTAAAATCTATCATCTTAGTGTTTTGTATTTGTTCTACTTATTTTTTGATGCCTTTTCTACCTTCTAGTATGGAAATTGATTACTTAAAAAATAATGATGTTCCTCTTCTTTACCAATTTATGATTTACTGTGAAAGCTTTAGTGGCTGCCTAAGAGTTTGTAATCCATTGTAGTTCACCCTGTGGCCCTCTCTCTGATACACAGCAGCTCTCCACATTGGAGCATTGGAGCAGGATGCCGATGTACTGGAACCACCTCTCCACCCCAGCACCAAGCATGCCCTGTGTTGCCGCAGAAGTACCTGTGGCAGCACAAGGACAGTGCAGTGTTGACAGCCTGTTCTCCCTGCCTTCCTGCAGCCCAGGGAGGGATGACAAGGCCGGCCTGACGCACGGGGCTGCTTCTGTCACTTTGCTATCTGTAGGCAGTACTCCTGTGCCTGCAGGGACCCTGAAAGCCTGGTCCCTGAGGCCCTGCTGGAAGGCCAAGGGGCTGCAGGGCTGGAGATGCACAGGTCTACAGTCAGCATCTGGGACTCATCCTAGGCAGTGTGCTGCAGTCCTTCCCACATCAAGAGCATGAGACAAACCCTGCGGCACCCTTCACAGATTGGCCCAGGAGGGAAGATAAACTTGGAGAAAGTCTCACAGCCAGTGCTGTGACTCCCTGGTTGGATTAGACACTTCTGAGCTTCAATTCTATGATTCTGCAATGAACTGTTGGGCATTAGAGTCCTCAGTGTTTACATTCCCAGAAATTTTAATTCAATGTAATTTTGTTGGCTTATCTTCTTTGAGCTCACTGAGCACCTGGTTGATCAATTTTTTTTTCTTTTTATTGAGTTTATTGGTACAATCTAGGTATACAATACAGTTACATTCATCATTGGGATTCTGTACCTTTACATAATAGGTCTGGATTCTCATTTTTTCCCCTTGTCCCTGCCCTCCCTTCACCCCCTCCTCCCCTCCCCATTTGCAAACACTTTACTTCCATTTTTTCAGTTTCTCATATTTTTTTCCTCTCCCTTATTACCTTTCCCCCCACCCTTCCCACTTTCCCTACACCTTTAACCCTTTACTTCCTACTTCACATTATTAATTATCTCATTAGGATCCTGTGTACTATTATAGTTTTTCACACCAAAGAAACTATTTGGTATTTCAGTTAAAGAAATCTCTGTATGAACATTAAAAATAGGGAATCCTAAAATAAAACTAAAAAGGAAAGTAAAAGAGTAAAGGCAATGATGTAACATTAAAATAATCCTTAATTCTGGGGATGAAAATGGTCCCCAAACATATTTAATGTGGTTCTTGCTCTTATAGTCTTATCTTATTCTTTTTTTCATTATTTAGAGAATACTTTATTAATTTCTGTAATCTAATCCATGTAGATATGACCTCACATATTCATTACAGTGCGTTACCCCTGTACACATGGAAAAAAAAAATAAATTAACATTTCTAGACCAATATGGCTGTTCATTTCTGAACAATGCCAACTCAACACAGTAAATTGGGATGACTTTTTCCAAAGTTGGCAGCACTGTTAAAGTTTCCCAAAATTCAATTAATATATATATACATATATATGTATATATATTTATATTTATATAAAAAGACTAATAATAGTATGTTAGGCATCGATAGCAGCAAGAGCTTTTCCAGGTTCTGCAGTCATCTGAACAAAATTATAGACATTCAGCACATTCCATTAAAAACAAAACAAAACAAAACAAAAAAAACAAAAAAAATAATATCCAGAAAACAGCAAAGTTCTGTTGCTGTTGTGGTACCTTGTTGGCCTTTTGTTTAAACAAAAAAGAGACACAACTAAATGGGCTTTCTGAGTATAGGCATGCAAGTATGGAAAGCTTGACCTTATTGATCCAGGTTAGTAAGTTTTTATCCTGGAAGAGAAGCTCTTACCAGCAGGATATGATGGGTGGATGGGCCATGAGCGTCCCCCTGGTTTAAAAGCCCACTTCTCTTCATTTATTCAAAATCCTCTCCCAGCCTGTAACAGGAAAAATATGCATAATTGCATGAATTGCTTTTGTGTAACGGTCTTTCGAAGCAATTAAAGAGTTCATGCTTTCCATCATGTTGTGTAACTTCCAGGCAACCCAAGGGGTTTCACGGGTTTTTATCTGTTAAATTAAAATAATTAGTTATCCATACTTTTAGTTTTAAACAATAGGAGAAATATTTTATATGCCACAAGTTTGGATAAACACAGAAAATAAATACAAGAATGGGAAGGATACACTGTTTCCCAAGGAAACTCCAAAGTCCACATGTTAGTGATTATTTTTACTGTTGTCTAATCTTCAATAATGTAATAAATATTTGCAAAGAATCTATATAACATATATTTTTCACACTACCACAATGTTTAAATTTACCAGGAGATATTTTGGAGGGGAAAAAGAAGATCATATATATATAT
>NW_022900926.1:64813796-64911798 GCF_012274545.1 Fukomys damarensis | reverse complement strand
ATATGTGTATATATATATATATATATATGAATTAACTTTTAATTTGCTTATAGGTACAGTTGTAAATGAAAAGATGGTTTTTAAAATGACATGAATGTAACTGTTTTGTCCTTTTAGCTTACAAAACCACACAGTTGCATCCACGTCAACCTTTAAATCAAATATTATAATAAGTATAAAATAATCTTATTAGTTCCAAATATTTGTGATGTTTATGGTACAGGCCCATTCTGCCTTTGACTTTCTAGTCTATAACTTAGCCCTGCCACTCTTCTCCAAGCCCTCTGTACCTTTTGTTTCAGCATTGAGCTCAAGGGACCCTTTCAGCTCTCCCAGGTCATCCACGTGGGTCAGCACAATGATCTCCCCATGAAATCCAGAAGAATCTCCAAATAACTCAAACACTCTTCATGTCGCCTTCCACGGCCTGCTGATTTCTTTCCAGTTAATCATCCCTTGTGCTAAAAGGATGGCTGTCTGATTCTCTCACATGCTCCTGACCCCAGTCCCCTGCTGCCCACACAGATCAATGTAGAAAAGATATAGGTGTTCTGTCAGAGGCAGGAGCCTAACTGCTATATCATCAGCTGTGGTGTTTTGTTTCCTTTATCTTTACCTTCCATCTGTGTTTTTATTAGCAGTTAAAGAATGTGACCATGACACTCTGTTGTGTAAATGTCTTCTATCTGAGCTCTGTACAATTTCTTTGTATCTGTACATCTTGTAGTGAAAGAGCAGGACTCATGTCACCATAGCAAAACCCCTCCTATGGTATCATGTCACAGCTGGAACTGAGTCTGCAGCCCATCTATCTATGGCCTGGGATGTGGGCCATATGCTTAAAGCAAAACCAAGGTATGTCTCCATGGCTGCTCTAACACTGAGGTCACTCAATTGAAGCTCCACTGCTCCCATTTTGTATATAAATTCTCTTTTCATTAATTTTCATTAATTCTCTTTTCATTAAATGTCTTAACAGAAGTTAATACATTTTACCAGTCAAACTTGTCTTGAATTGTTCTTTTTTGCACAGTCTTATCAATTAAAGTGGAAATTCCTTACAAGTAAGGAAGCATTCTTCATGGGAAGCAATGGATACCTTCAGTACTATTTAATTATTATTCCTGGAGAGCGCATAGCTGGAAACAATACATGTGCTGCCTTTTTCAAACCTTCACTGGCCTCTGGATATCCTTTAGCCTTCTGCAGTAATGTTATACACAGGTTTCCTTGGTGGATGACAAAATCTTTAATCCAAGTGAGGTTGCTGGAGTCACCCTGCGTGATTTCTGTCTACCTGGAGCTCAGGACAGCCCTTAGCATGATTTCAAGTTTCTCCATGTATTTCATTTGTTTACTTTTTTGAGTATGCCAGGACCAACAACCCCTCCCCTCCTGCAAAGGAACAATGAGCCAGTATGATTTATTTATGGCAGCTCTGAGAGGGGAAGGGGAGAAGGAAGAAGGGAGAGAAAGACACCTGAGTGATGAAGCTGGTGGGGTTCTTCCTCTGTATTGCAGCTTAGAATGAGAAACAGGATCTCATGTTAGGAAAAGAAATTTAATTTTGCATAGTAAGTATTTGGGCACCTCTAGTAGGAAAGTAATGAATATTTTTTAAATGAAAATATACAGCAGAGGCTAATGATATATAGGGACCATTAGTTCTGTACGTCAACTCCAAAGCAATAATTTCAATGTACTGTATTCAAGGATAAGGTATCTGATCTATCCACATCATCTCACGGACTGCTTTGTTGTGTTCTTAAAAATACACTTTTTCTTTAACAGTTACCAAATACATTACTTTCCTCTTACACAAAGGATTGCCAGCCAGTATCTTTGGGTTATCTACCATCTGGCTCTGGGAGATGGGTTTGTATTCCCCACTTTGCACATATAGGAAGTAAGGCTCAAGAAGTTACATACTTTCCCTTACGATGGAATAGTAATAAAGGAAAAAGGATTTAGAGTTCTTGTGGTCTGATACAAAGAGGATCTTTCTCCTGTAATACACTGTCTGCAAATGCAAAGCCCTTCCCAGCCCCAAGTGGCTCCTTGGTGGGGGCAGGTCACATAGTTTTCAGAGTCTGCAATGCGGTCATTATCTAAGGCCAAGCTGCCGAATCATAGAGGAGAGGCAGCTGGGCCCTCTTGGTTGATTTCCAAATGCTTCTATAGCCACAGTACATTTATTAAGGTCCACGGTTGAGGTCCAAATTCCTGGAAGGGGCTGAGAGAACTCCACTTGACCCCAGTCCCTTGCTGCTCTACTGGTTCAGTAGTGGGGCCCTGGGCCAGTGTGTCTCTCAGAAAGTGGGGTCTCTGAGCACTTGCTCAGGCCACCCAGCACACTGGGTGGCTTGTGTGGAACGCTGGGCTCTGCCGCCCAGTTCCATCGATAATCCAAGCCTCTCCAAAAGACATTCCCAGGCCCCATGCTTGTTTTGGAAAGTGATACCACCATCAGTCCAAGTTCTGCTCCTGAAAACTGTTTCTTTACCATCTCTCACATGTGCACTTTTAAATAGAAGCAAGGTTTCTCTTCTCATCTTGTATCCTGTACATGGGGGTCTTCATCTGTGCTTGAAAAAGAAAAATGTGCTTATTTAAAAGAATGTCTCTAAATTCCTGATGGCATACAGTCATGTCCACCCTTAAGCCACCCACCCCCTTTACCTTCTAATTTTAAACTTTCTAACAGATCAGAATTTTACAGCCACCAAATTCAGCTGTGGAGCACGCTGGTCTCTCAGGAAATTTCCCTCAGGACCTGCTGAGTCAGTATCCTCTCCTCTCTGCAGCAGGTGACCAAGGTTAGAATCACCCACTATGTTTGTCTTTCTGTTCCTTATTGAAGGTATGTTCATAAGTTTAATTTTTAAAATCTTATTTCTTTTCATTGAACATAATATGTGCACTTTATCCATGCTTTTTCTTTTATTGCTTCTGATCAAATGCATGAATATGTAATATGTTTATCCATCTTCCCATTGGCATTTCAGTTGTTTTCAGTTTAGAGCTTTTCTGAGTAAAGGTGAGATAAACATGGTGCACTAATCTTTTGATGAGTATGTGTGCTCATTTCTTTTGGATTGCATTAATTTTTTAACAAATTAGCACAAAGTTTATGAGTTGAGTTGAATGAGCTCCTCTTGTCTATGTGGTCAGTACAGTCTCTCAAAGGACACAGCTGAGGAGCTGTGGGTCATGCTCTTTCTGGATCTATGAGGTGTCCTCCAGGATGATGCGATTGGCAGCAGGATTCAGTTCTGTGGACCTGGAAGATCCCCTTAGAGGCCTCCTGAAGCTCCCTACCTTCCCACATCAACACAGGCAGCTTCCTTCAAGTGCCTTGCTTCCTTGAGGCAGCAGACACCTCTCCTTCCTACTAAGATGAGTCCTTATGGGACATTGTGTAGTAGGTGACAGTCCTCACCTCTGCCAGGTGACACACGCAGAAGCAGGTATCAGGATCCAAGACACTCAAGCTGGAAACTGTACAGGAAGACAGGAGTCACAAAGGCCATCCCTGCCTGTTTTCCAGAAGAAAAGATGAGCACTTCAGGTGAGATCATGGAATGCCATACTGGTCTATAGTCAGCTTAGGTGAGCACTGTCAACTAGTTTTCAAAGTGATTTCCTACTAGTAGTGTAGTCAAATCTTATCTCCCATATCTTTATAACAATGGTTTTGATAATGTTGTATAAGATAAGTTGTCTTGAATAGACATGTTATGATATCCAAGATTATTTAGGGTCAGGGGTATATTTTCATGTGCTTATTGGCAGTTTGGACATCATGCTTATCAAAGCCCATGCTCATTGTCCCTTATTTATGGGGTGCCCATATGACCAAAGGTGATACTTCCAGATGAGAATAGTGTCTGGAAACTCCTTGTCATCAGTGAGAGAGGTTACTTTCAACCAATCTTTACACTGATAAGTATATAAAATAACATTGTTCCCAGACAGTATACCTATATATGTAGAAAACAGAAATAATGTTAAAATAAATTCTTAGAATCTGTAAGTAAATGTGGTTGCATGCCACAAGGCCAAAACAGAGAAACAAAAATAAAAACAAAAACAAAAATGTGAAATTTAAAAATCTATATCATATATGGTTTCCTTAGCATTTTCATAGGAAAAAAAAATCTAAAAAAAACAAAAAACATGAATAGGTGCTCTACACAGAGAGAAAGTATCATGGAAAAATAAAGACAAAGCACAGACAGCTATATCATGTTCATGGATTAAACTGTAGATTGGCATAATCTAAGTCGATGACACAATGGATTTTCTTTTTCTGTACATGTTGGTGAGCTGATTCTAAACATAGGAAACTCATGGTCCATGAGTGACTAAGGCACTTTTTGCACAAGCAAAGCAGGAGAGAGGCTTGCACTACTGGTACATACTCATCAATGTAAGACAGCATTAACATGAGGACTGACAGATGGAAGGTGCAGAAAAAGACAGATATAGCTGATCATGGATTTATAAAAACAGAAAAGCTCTGACAATTTGTCTTTATAGAGAAAAAATACAAATTTTTTCCTTTCTTCAAATCATATCCTAAATACATTTTCTGGTGGATTGTATAGATGAAATCAAAAGATAAAGCAATAACATTTTAGAAAAGACAATAGGAAAATATCTCTCTAGATAGGCAAATGTTTCTTTAAATAGATATAGAAGGTATCAATCATAAGGAGAAAAAATATCAATTGGATTATCTAAACTGAAATTTATGATTAGACTTAGTCATTTATGTGTGTTTTAAATATGTCATTGTAAACTACCTATAGTAATAAATATTATGATATTCATATTTAGATACTATTTTAACTAGCTACCACTACATATGTACCAGGAAAACAAAACTTAAATGATAGACCTGAATCAAAAGCTCAACAAGGAGCACAGATCTTTTATATTAAAATGATTTTTGTCTCTAAGTATAGGGAGCCCTGTGACCATTAATCCTGATCTGTCAACTTCATGAAATTAAGAAACACCTAGTAGATTCGCTGAGCACTCTCCTGGGTATGTCTGAGTGAGTCACAGAGACGTGATCCCTTGCTGTCCTCTCTGGCCCTGTTCCCTGCCATTTCCCAGTCACCATGAACTCAACAGCTCTCTTTTGCTTCACTCTTCTGCCATGATGATCCTGCCTTGGAGCCAGCTAAACATGGACTGAACCCTCCCAAATGATGAGCTACATTAAACCTCCCTTATTTGGTTGTGAATGTCAGGAATTGTATTTCAGCTACAAGAAAACTGATGACTACTGCTGGTCCCAAAGAACCAAAGAACCTAATATTTTTCATTTTGGTTAATAATATAAAGAATGTTACAGGGCTGGGGATTTAGCTCAGTGGTTCCACTGCCTGCCTCACAAGCACAAGGACCTGAGTTGGATCCCTAGTACCAAAAACAAACAAACAAAACCCCCCCCAAAAAAGAAACAAAAAACAAACAAACAAACAAAACCCTACAACTTGTAAAAGTGTTACTGAGTTAATGCACTAAGCTGAATCCAGGAGTCCTAAAATAAAATTTCCTAGATGTTTCTGGGTTTGCTTGTTTTGACATAAGTTAAAAGTTGTATTTTAAAGAATGACATAAATCAAAGCTGGAATGGTACCTGGTAGAGTAGTGGTGCACTGGTCTGTGCAGCCCAAATCCTTGACCCCCAGACATGCTTCCCAGCTCACCTACTTCTCAGATATTTGAGTGTGCATTGCAATTCCATGTGAGCAGTGGTCACAGTCCCAGATCCCAGTACATCACTTTCCCCTTGGGGCCAATTTCTACAGTCATAGATGAGTGAATGGGCTATGACCTTGAGTATCTCACTGCTGGGGCCTGATTTGGGGCTGTGCCAGCTCTATGGGTGACTCACCATCTATATCTCAGTATTCTGGTGGCCTCAGGAAGATGCATACACAGGACTATGGCAGGCTCAGCTCCTCTTGGACACATTCTAGGGTCTTCTTAGCATACATTCTTCTTGGGGAGGGCAGAGCTTGTTTTCTTAAAGAATTCCAGCTTGGCAAACCTCATATCCTTCAGAAAATGACCAAATTCTTCTGTTCTCCTCTCTTAGAAAACACATCATGCATTTGACATTTGTTTCAATTATTCTGAGAGCACATGAGAACATCATGATTTTATTTCAGGTGTATATGGTGATTAGGTATGGTTGTCTTGCTATACACAGATGCAGTGAAATTATTACTGTAGTCAGGCAAATTGCCATCACATATAACACCACTCTGTGTGTGTGTGTGTGTGTGTGTGTGTGTGTGTGTGGCTGAAATCCACTCCCTGACAAGCTAACATTGTAGGGCAGGGATGAAAGGGAACTGATCAGTGGACACAAAGTGGCTGGTTCATGGATGAGTGCAGAGATCCATAGCACCAGGTCACCACAATTGCTTAGGGTTGTGCAGTGGATGGAAGGAGCCATGCAGGACATTAGGCCAGAGATCACTGACCACCCACGTGAGGTATGATTCTCTCCTTGTTTTCAGTGTGGCAACAACAAAGATGAGCAAGAGCTTTTGCATGGACAGCCTGGACTCCAACCAACTGGTAGAGGCTCAGGTAGGAATTATCTTAAAACCAGAACAATAATCCAGGTGTGGTGGTGCACTGTAAATTCCAGCACTCTAGGAGGCTGAAATAACAGGCCTGAAAGCTCAAGCTCAGCTTGGGCAACTTAGTGAGACACTGACTCAAAATTAAAGAAAAAAAAATTCAAAGGATGGAGGATGTAGCTTAATGCAAAGACCCTGGGTTCAATCCCCAATACTACAAAAATAAAATAAAAATCATCATAATGGTGATGAGAGTAGAAAATATTAGTCTTTCTATGGATATTCCTCAGAGCAATTATTTTTGATGGAGCTTAACTCTACTGTCAGATTCAGAGTCACACCTCTCAAGCCCTGACACCCAGTCTCGAGCAGGAACTGCACAGTCACCCCTCAATGATCCAGAAAAGGATAAAAACAAAAGAGAGAAACAAAAAACATGCCTAAGTTTTGGTATGAATTTATCCTAATATTAGGATCCTAGATCTCACTTTTCAGTCCAGTTAGAAAAGGTTTTGTAAATGACCCTGAAAAATTGGGAGATGATTTCATAACCACCCAAGTGGGAGCATATATCTGATGGCAGCAAGTTATTAATTAGTTTCATACTAGAAACCTATTCAACATTTTAAAATAAAATATTATTGTATTAAACCACATATGGGGCAATACAGACTTACAAGAAACGCATGAGCATAATATGTATTGAAGTACATATTATCTGATAAATTCAACTTCTTTCTTTAAAGACTGGCAACATCCTACAGCATTGGATTTGGTTGCATTTGGCACTGCTTGGGTGCTGCCAGATCTTATCTTCCCCTCCACCTGTGCCATATAATCAGGCAAAAATCCAACAGTGTAAAAAGTAAAGTATTTTGTAAATGGTTTATACTAAATCAACATTTTGTGGTACTGAAAATGGTGACAACATATTGGTTGTTTCTTCTATACACATTTAATTTGTGAACAATGCAAACATAATTGTTTTCCTGAATACACCAACATCAAAACATGTGAACATCTTGGAGTCTTTCTGACTAATAACTTATCTTACTGAAGATGCTGCACGCACAGATAATTCTTGCACAGCTTTACTGTTGAAGAATTATGTTCCTGACAAGACAAGTCAAAAAAGAAAAGCTGCTTTTGTCGTCCATCTGGATCTTGCTTAGGAAGTACAAGAGAAAATTATGAACTTAGCATGAAGCTTTGGGAACAAAATCCGAATAAAATGAATGAAAGTTTAACTAGAAAGAATCTGGAAGATTTTATGCAGCAAAGCATAGTTGTAAAAATTATAGAGCATAGAATTTTATAGACATACTAGAATGATTTGACGGTTTCTTACTACTTCATGATATTAGTTTTGTTGCATATACTTTATACAAATGAGTCTTTAGCTAACTAAACATTACCTGATTTATTAATAGAGCTATGATTTAGAAAGGTATGAAATGGGGAAATGCTTGGAAGTTATTACCTGAATTCAGGTGGAAACAAATTTTATAAGAGTAAGGCTTGGACTAAAGTTTATTTATATGAAAAAATACTACATAAAGGGGCACTACAGGCATGTAAGTGTTACTTTTTAAGATTGTGAAGTCAACCAAAAGTAAAGAAGATAAAGAAATAAAAATTCTGTCCCAAAATATGTGTTTTACTTTCCAAAAACATGATCAAATATACTTTGAAGTAAACATACGGAGTCAATAATATCATTAAATGATGCAAGTCATTTATTACACTTTGTCTTAAACAATAGTGGATTTTCAGAGTTTAAATGCTAGGATGAGTAATCAAGATGTTGTCACAGAAATGATATTTAAATGCGTAAATTGCATATAAATTTAGACTTGGAACAGTAAGATCTAAGTTAAATTCATACTAAAATTTGGCTCTTCCTTTCTTCTTTCTCTCTCTTTCCTTCCTGTGTCCTTTCCTCACTCTCTCCTTCCCATTTTCCTCTCTCCCTCCTTCTCTTTCTTTTCTTTTCTCTTCTTTCTTTCTCCCCTTCCTTCCTTCCCCTTCCTTCCTTCCTTCCTTCCTTCCTTCCTTCCTTCCTTCCTCCCTCCCTGCCTTCCTCCCTTCCTTCCTCCCTTCCCTAGCTCTTTCTATCTCATTTCAAGACTTTAAGGAATTCCCTGAGGCCTATTCATTTTCTATCCATATTTCTATGCTTAAATATTGCTTAATAGTCTTTCTGATTGTTAAGCAATTGATTCTAGGTTATTTAGTAGTTTTTAAAAAATTAATTAAGGTAACAAGATTTAGGCTTAATATTGTATAAAATAATTTAAAATTAAAAATTTCTGAAGGTTAATGACACATGACATGCCTAATCACAATGTGTGGGGAGTGTGGAGTAAACAGTTCTTTATTGTTTGGAACATACTATGAAATTCAGGAAAAATGATTGAAAGAGAGGACTCATCTTATAAAAGTACCCCAGTCTAATTTATACTGTGTTTCTGATAGGTTCCTCTTGGAAACTGATGCCAAGCTGGAATTAGAAGTGAAAGAGATTGATCTGAACCCAATACTTGTTACAAAGGGAGAGCAATGGGAGGATTTCAGAATGAGCATGATCTGAGGCTATAGTTCCAGGAATGCTTCTTATAAAGAGCCATGCCACAGGTGTGGTAGGGAGACACAGGGAACCTGGACACCAATCAGGATAGGTACGATTTCTAATAGCCTACCAGAGAGGCTCATTATCCAAGCATGAGTTATCAGTTCCCTCACATGAAAATATATTGTTCACCCTATTTCTGTAAACTAAGGAGGCTTACTTTCAACTCCAAAGAGTATCAAACAAATATGACAGGTGAAAATGTATATAGTGCTACGGTGGAGAACAAATTGGTTGCTGAAGCTCATAGCTGAGGTCTGAGGGTGCAGAATGTCTGTGTTACCAGGAAGGGGTTTCTTCTCCATTTTTTTGCAAATTAACAACCTACAGGATTGCCACATTTTGTCTATTTCTTGCCAACAGTTTGAATTCCATTAAAATGGAATTGTTGTAATGTTATCCTTTCAATAAATTTAAGGAAATACAGTAGAAACTATAAGAAACCTGAGTCTTTTTCCCCTTCAGACATCTTCAGCTTAAATCCAGGATCCAGCCCATTGAGAATCAATCAATCCCATCAGGATTACTTTAATCCTGATAAATGCACACATAGATCCAAGACCCTCTCGTCCTCTATTAAGTGCACATATGTTTCCAGACTTCCTAAAACCCACATATCACTATAGCTCAGTAGCTCCTGTTCCAATTTTGAGACAGAAAATAACTCAATCTGGTGAAGCATTTTCTTAGCCTGGTTTCTCTACATTTAAACAAATCCATGGATTGGGAGTTTTACTTCTTTCCAACAAGTCTCCTAGAAAACTACTTCAATCTTTGACATCCAGTTGTACTGATCATTTTTGAAAGCTTCTTCAACAGGAAATAGTTTTAATATTTAGTTGTATTTTAGTGTAAAATAAAGTGTTCAAAAATTTATCCTCAAAACTATATCTTCAATAAAGAATCAACAGGCAAAAAAGTTAAAAATAACTTAAATTTGATTTTTCCCATAATTCATCATTTACTTTCTTAATTAAGTGGAAATTTGCCAGCAGGCAAAGCCATGAGCTACTAAAAGGCAGTATAGAAACTGATGTCATGAGTCTCAGGCCACTCAGCTGCAGTGTTTCCATGGACAGAGCCCCTGTTGCGCATCTGTTTGAAAGAAATTAAATAAAACTTTTCCATGGTGGAAAATTAATAGATCCAAAGAACTACAGAAGAATATTAAACTTGACAGGAAAATTGGAATTGTTTTATTTTAGTTCTTTTATTTAAATATGTATAGAAACTTCAGCCTGCACTGGTGAATTTACTTGATGAAAAATCAAAAGATAGTTGATAGTGATGGAAAATAATAATAAAATAAAAAGGAAGCTTTTTTGTATGCATTTTTGAAATTATAATACATTAAGAAAATAATAATTTTAAAGTATGACACAAACTAGGTGAACAAATCAGTCCATAAACAAACACAAATATTTGCCAGATTTTATTTTATGAATGTTAATAATGAAAAGGGCAGAGAGTGGAACCCATAAGATCAGTGTAGGATATCCTATTATTTGAACCTCACCCCAAGAAAATAAAACCTAGACACTACCCATGAACAAAAATAGCTCTAGGAGAGTGCAGTAGTCCATCTTTCCATCAGGTTCGTGCAGCTCAGCACCTGTAGGGTTCTCTTTGGCACACGTATTTTCCTCAGTAATGAAATGTACAGTGGAGTAAGTAACCAGCTTTCCAACAATAGTTCCTGAAGAACTCACTCCACATCCTCTGGAAAATCTGCAGAGCTGAGCTGCCTGGACATGACTAGGAACAAAGAAAAAGGGCAGGGGCTATCTGTACCAACTATGCAGTGGTACCCTGGCTATGCTTGGTTTCTACAGAGGACCAGTGGCCTTTGATACAGGGATGTCCATAGCTCTCATGGCTGCCATGGAATACATAGTTCTCACTGCTGAAGATCACAGTATTCAAGTGTTTGGATTCTGGGCCTGCTCCATTGAGTAATTTTTTTTCTCATTGAATTTATTGGTGCATTTTAGGTATACAGTACAGGTACATTCATTACTGGGATCTTGTACCTTTACATGACAGGTCTTGGCTCTCATTTTTTCCCCTTGTCCCTGCCCACCCTTCATCCCCTCCTCCCCTCCCCATTTACAAACACTTTATCTCCATTTTCTCATATTTTTCCCTTATTCCCTTTCCCTACACCTTTAGCCCTTTTCTTCCTATTTCACATTGTCAATTATCTCATTAGGATTTTATGTACTATTATGGTTTTTCACACCAGAGAAACTATTTGGTATTTAAACATGTGTGACTTATTTATTTCACTTAGGAGTACATCTTCAATATGTATCCATTTTCCTATGAATGAATCATTCTCATTCTTTACGGCTGAGTAGTATTCCATTTTATAGAAAAACCACATCTTCTTTATCCAGTTTCCAACTGATGGGAAAATGGGCTGTTTCCAAGTTTTAGCTATTACAAACTGTGCTGCTACAAACATAGGTGCCCATATATCGCTGTGATATGATTCTTTTAATTATTTTGGAAAGATACCCAGCAGAGGGATGGCTGGGTCAAATGAAACCTCTAATCCCAGATCTTTGAGATATCTCCATATTGATTTCCATAGTGGTTGCACCAGTCTGCGCTCCCACCAACAATGTATAAGGGTTCCTTTCTCCCCACAACCCTGCCAACATTTGTTTTTGTTTGATTTCTTGATAGCAATTCTTTTAATTATTTTGGAAAGATACCCAGCAGAGGGATGGCTGGGTCAAATGAAACCTCTAATCCCAGATCTTTGAGATATCTCCATATTGATTTCCATAGTGGTTGCACCAGTCTGCGCTCCCACCAACAATGTATAAGGGTTCCTTTCTCCCCAC
The DNA here is from genome assembly GCF_012274545.1 of Fukomys damarensis. Lineage (NCBI taxonomy): Eukaryota > Metazoa > Chordata > Mammalia > Rodentia > Bathyergidae > Fukomys > Fukomys damarensis. Next base: position 64,899,715 of record NW_022900926.1, on the reverse strand, counting down.
AACCCTGCCAACATTTGTTTTTGTTTGATTTCTTGATAGCAGCCATTCTTTGTGGGGTGTGAAAAGCCATCACAGTCATCCAAAAGCCCCTGCACACTTCACCATCAAGGTCCTCCTAATTTTTTCCTTTAAATATTTGAGATGCCTGAGCTGCCACATCCCACTGCAAGGGTCACCCCAGTAAGTCTGGTGTAGAATGCTAGCCCCATCACCCTCCACAGCCATTGCATATGTCTGAAGTACTAACAGCCTCAACACATATCCTCCCTGCTCTGCTCAAAACTGAACCCAGATGTGCTACTGAGGACCTCTAACAGCCCCTTTGGATCTCCCATATGACAGCCAATAGCCAGAGTAGCTGTTCCCAACTGACTGAGAGCCCAAGCCACCATGTGCCCCCAGACTCAGAGCTGACACAGGCTGCCACATTTGGTGCTTACCACTATACCCATTGTGATAACATCCTCCTAGATAGGTTCCTTGTGTCTCCCTAAGTAGGAGAAGTCTTTTCCCTAAGAAGCCAGTCCATGAAGTATGAAAATTACTGGTTATTTCCATGTGCACTTACCAAGTCAAAAACACAAAAAATTCAGGAAACACATTAGCCAAGGAACTCCAAGAATTTACAGTAGTCATTCTAAAGAAATGCAAATACATGAATTGCCTGGGAAAGAATGTAAAATAACTGCTCCAAGGAAGCTACAGTAGAAAAACATGAACGTTTTTTAAACATCAGGAAAACAATAGGAATGCAAAGATACTCATTTAAAAATAGAAAATATATTAAAGGGGCTATCTTAAGTGAAATAAATAGGAAAGACACATGTACATGCCAAATAGTTTCTCTGGTGTGAGAAACTGAAAGTGTAAATAAGCATCAAAAGGTTTAACAGATCATGTGAAATAAGAAGAAAAAGTCCAAAGGGGAAGAAATGAGAGGGGTAGGGGAAAGGAAAGAAGGAATGGAATTAATGGTCTTTGTAAATAGGTAGGGATGGAGGTGCTAAAGGGAGGGCAGGGGAATGGGAAATAAATAAGAACCAAGATGTATTATGTAAAGGTACAAATTTCCAATGATGAATGTCATTATTTTATACCTAAAATATACCAATAAAATTAATTAGAAGACAGATAACATGAAAAGAACCAAATAAAAACTGGCACTGAAGACTACAATGACTGAAATAAAAAGTACAGTTGGTAGCTTCAACAGCAGGATCAATCAGTCAGAAGCAAGAGATAATGAAACGGGGGGGGGGGGCACTTGAAATTATCCAGTCATGAAAGAAAAAATTAAAAAGAATGAAAAAAGTCTACATGATTTATAGGACTCCATCAATAATATGCATATCTAACGTTTCACAAAGATAAAGAGAAAGGAAGCTTACTTAAATAAATAATACCCTAAAATAACCCAGTCTAAAGAAGGAATATATATTCAGATTCCAAATATCCAGAGGATTCATAATTAGAACATTAAGATGTCCACATCAAGACATATTATAGCTATAGTGGTCAAAAGTCAAGGAAATAATTTTGAAAGCACTAAAAGAAAAGTGATTTGCTGCATACCATGAAATTTCTATAGGTTTATCAATATATTCCTCACAAGAAACTTTGCATGAGGAGCATGAGATGATGTATTCAAAGCACTAAAACAAACAAAATTTGAAAAACAGCAATATTAAACCTTGCAAAGTTATTTTTAAAAATTGATAGAGGGATAAAATATTTTCCCATCAAACAAAGACTGAGGCAATTTTTTTTCCATTATCTCTGACTTATAAGGTAGCACTTATGATATTTTTTCAAATAGAAAAAGAACCAACTAATCCCAAAGTTAGTTGAAGGAATAAGATAATACAAATAAGAGCAACAGTACATTAAGAAAAAAGGACCAAAAAAACTGAGGGTTATTAAAGAAAAGATATACAAATTTATAGATATATGGCTAGATTAAGAGAAAAGAAAAAAGTAATAAAATCATAAGGGAAACCAAAATCATGACAATTGATACTAAAAAATACTAAAAATCATGAATGACTCCTCTTAATAACTGTATGTCAATTTCTGTAGAAGAAATATGTGAATTTCTACACATATTCAATACATCAAGACTGAATAATGAAAATGCAGAAAATATGAACAGACTAATAGTAAGAAGATTGAATATGTAATAAAACGTATCCATTAAAGAAATGCTTAGAATCTGATAACTTCATTGATGAATTCTACCAAACACTACAGAAAAACTAAAAACCAATTCTTTTTAAATCCTCCCTAAAAATAAAGACAAGGATGTACTCCCAAACTCTATCTTCATGGCCAGTAATATACTGGCCAGTAAAAAGAGCAAAACCACACAAGGGCACTACAAGGAAGGAACATTACAAAATGATGTCCTTGATAAATATAGATATGATAATTCACTATGAATGAGTAGGTGGGATTTCCATTTTCAATTGCTATAGAAAAATACCTGAAGTAGGTAATGTGTAGATATAGCAGGCTTATTTAGCTCACATATTCAGAGGCAGGAAGTCCAAGATCAGGTGGCCCCACCAATTTGGTCTCTGGTGAGGGCCTGCTGGCAGAAAGCAGCAAAACGGGAGTTATCAAAAGGGAAAGATCGAATCATGAACAGGAAGCCAGACAAATTAGGGCACAGCAAGTTTTATTCTTTTTAACACTTCTCTTAGGTGAACAGAATAGTCACAATTGAGAACTACATCGATTCCTTTGAGGACAGTGTCCTTAATCACCTCCCGAAGGTCCCCATCCCCTAAAGATTCCACCACCTTTTTCATTGCCATAGTGGGAAAGAAGTTTCCAAGTGTGAACCCTTGGGAGACCAAGCACATCCATATGATAGCAACATGCAAATCAATAACTGTGATAATCTACTTTAACAAAATGAAGGGTGAGTCCATGTGATCATCTCAATAAATGCAGAAAAAATAGATATTCAACATTGTTTCATGATTTTCCACAAAGAAGGGATAGAAGGAGTGTGTCTCAAGACTATAAAGGTTGTATAGAGACCAGCACTCAGCTAACACTATGTGCAGTGAAAAATTTAAAGCTTCCACTCTGAGATCAGGAGCAACATAAATTCCAGTACTGAAAGCCCTCTTCAGAGCAATTAGTCAAGGAAAGGAAACAAAAGACATCTAAACTGGCAAAGAGGAAGACAAACCAAATAGTCTCTGTTTGCAGAAGTCTCTCTCTCTCTCTCTCTCTCTCTCTCTCTCTCTCTCACACACACACACACACACACACACACACACACAGTGAAGTTGCAGGATACATAATTAATATACAGAAATCAGTAATATTTGTACATACTGACAATGAGCTGTCAGAAAAAAATCAGGAAAATGATTCCACTGATAATAGGCTTAAGAATAAAATCTATGTAGTGAAAAAAAAAAAGGATGAACCTAAAAAAGAAGAAAGTTCAGAATCTCCTTTAGGTGAGAATTCTGATGAAAGTTACAGTGAAGAGGAAAAGGAGATTCCAGACAGTGATGAAAATGGATCCTACAGTACCAGCTCTGATCCATCAGATGATAATAAAGCAGTAGCTATAATTAAGTCTACTGGAGAATTGTCAGTATCAGAAAAATACAAATCCATTCATCAGATCAGACCCAGTTGTACACTTCCAGTTTGCCATGACACAGAAGAATGCTATAGACTTGTGCTTAGCTATGTTCTAGAGGGTTTAAAATCTGTAGATAGCAGCATCAAAAAGGAAAGTGACCTTCCGGCAGCTGATCCCAACACCCCAATCCCCTTAAAACATGAAGACAAATTTACAAGGGGGCGGTCCCGAGGGGCTAGAGAAGCAGATGGCCTTGTTTTTGGACAAAATGGGCTCTCTTAAGAAGTGCAACTACTCGTCAATCTGGAATGATCCCTGGTTCTTGGCAACATAAAATGAATTTCAGTTTATTCTCATGTCAGCAAAGATCTGTTATGTTTTGTCTGATGCTGCCACTAGTCTTCAGAAGTATGGTAGAGCACTGCAAAACATTAAGCTAGCTTTGCACCAATATGCTTTCTGAAGTGCTGCTCTTTCTTTCTCAGTATTTGACACTCTGTGGTGATATTCAACTCATGCTGGCTGAGAATGCAAATAACAGGACAGCACACCTTGAAGAGTTTAATTACCAAACAAAAGAAGATCAGGAGATATTGCACAGTCTTCACAGAGAGTCCAGTTGTCAGGGATTTGCGTGGGCAACTGATTTGTCCACAGACCTGGAAAGTCAGCTTTCAGTTAGTTGTAATTGTTATGAGGCTGTGAATGAGATTTTGCAGTTTAGTGACTTAAAAAGCCAAAGTCCAAACCACTATGTATGAGTATTGAAGAGAATGGGTAATGTTAGAAATGAAATTGGTGTGTTTTATATGAACCAGGCTGCTGCATTACAAAGTGAAAGATTAGTGAGCAAATCTGTGCTGCAGAGCAACAGTTGTGGAAAAAAAGCTTTTCTTGTTTTGAAAAGGGAGTTCACATCTCTGAGTCCATTGATGACGCTACAAATACTGCCTTACTGTTGTGTAACATGGGAAGACTCATGCAAATCTGCGCTCAGGCCCACCATAGTGCAGAGGATGAATTCAAGAGTGAGTTTTCACCAGAAGAGGGCTTGTATTATAACAAGGCTGTTGATTAGTATTTGAAAGCTCTGAGGTCATTGGCAAAATGAGACATACACCCAACTGTTTGGGACTCTGTGAATTGGGCATTGTCCACTACTTACTTTACTGTGGCAACTCTACAACAAGATTATGCTCCAATATCCAGAAAGGCTCAGGAGCAGATTGAAAAAGAAGTCAGTGAGGCTATGATGAAGTCCTTAAAATACTGCGATGTTGATTTGGTGTCTGTTTAGTAGCCTCTTTGTCAATATCGAGCTGCAACCATCCACCACAGACTGGCTTCCATGTACCACAGTTGGCTGAGGAATCAGGTCGGTTATGAACATCTTAGGAAACAACACCAGGTGTTGGCAGATCTTCATTATAACAAAGCTGTAAAGCTTTTCCAGCTTCTCAAAGATGCTCCCTGTGAACTGCCAAGAGTACAGCTAGAAAGAGTTGCGTTTGCAGAATTTCAGATGACCAGTCAGAACAGCAATGTTGGAAAGTTAAAAACACTGTCTGGGGCTGTTGGTATCATGGTGAGAACTGAGCATGAGTTCCAGCTCATCCGGAAGGAGCTTTTGGAGGAATTTGACCAGCCTAAGGCTAGTGAAACCACTCCAGCTACTGATTCTTCTCCTAGTCTTAATCAAGAAGTGATCAAACACCTCAGTATATTTGAATCTCAACTCTTCATTCCTTCTCCTTCAGTCCATCAAACTGCTATCTTCAACTAAAAAGAAAAGAAGCAGTAACATTGACGAGGACATGGTCTTCAAAACCAACAAGCAGATTTACTCCCAGCTCTTGAGAGCAACAGCAAACAAAAGCGCCAGTCTTTTGAAAAGTATTCACATCATCATCCATCTGCTGCAACAGCTCGCCGGCGGAGGCAGCGAGGTGAGTGGTGGAGTAGTCCAGTGACCACGCATGGATCTGCGGCCGCCAGCGTGCTGTTGGTGCCTTCTGGACCCCGAGCTGCTTTGTCCTTTCGGTGCTGCATTGCATTAAATGTGAGGAAATATCCACTCCAACAAGAAGAACAGTGGAAACATGCAGATCTTCCTGCAGCAGATAAGTTATGGTGGGAACTTCATTAAAGTGCTAAAACCAGAGTCAACCCAAAAGCTTCCAGTACTTATTTCTTTGAGAAGAATGTGGTTCCTCACTAGACTTTCTGTGATGCAGTTATACTTTTAAATATTTTTAAAGTATGTTAAGCTGTGATTATTATGGATGAAGTGTTAGTTGGGTCAAGGGAATTTTTATCCAAATGATTTTATAAGTTCAAATGGGTTAAACTTTCTGTACACCTATAATGTTTTTTCTAAATTGTACAGAAAAGTGTACCCTTTTAAGATTCAATGCAAGATTTCCTAAAGACTAGTCGTCATGCAGTAGTCTGTATGTGATAAGTGTTCTAAAGGGATTCACTTTTCTTTGACTTTATATATAAACATTTGAGGATAGATACTACCCCTTTTTTTTTCATTTTTAACTTGAAACTGTGAATAAAGGTGAGAAACCTATTTTGAATTAAAACTTTAATTTATTAAAAACAGAACTATATACTGAGAACTCTATGATATTGATGAAAAATTGAGGAAGCCATAAATAAATGAAGGAAAGATTGTGTTTATATGGCAGGAGAATTAATATCACTAAAATGTTCATACAATCCAAAGTGATCTACAGATTCAATGCAAACCATATGAAAAAATCAAAAGATACTCCTTTAAAATTATAAGAGAAATTCTGAAATTTGTACAGTATCTCTGAAGACCCCAGAAAACCAAACTTGAGGAGAAAAAAAACTTAAACCTGTACGCATCATGTTACCTGATTTCAAATTTAGTATAAAGCTATAGAAATCAAAAGAGCATGAACACAGGCACATAAATCAACTGAATTGAATAGAGAACACAGAAAAAATAACCTATGTGTATTTTGCTAATCTTTGGCAAGGGTACAAGAATACACAGGGAGAAAGGGATAGTCTCTTCCATAAGTGGTATTAAGGATAACTTAATATTCATATACAAAAGATTAAAATTGAACCACCATCTCACAGCAGAATCAAACTAATTCACTCTGAATTAAGACTTACATAGAAGACTAGAGACTTTACAACTGCAGGATGAAATCAGGAAAAAGTCCAGATATTGGTCTGGGAAATGAGATTTTGAATATGACCCCAAAGCATAGGGAAAAAAAGCAAAAAGAAACAAATGGGGTTCTAGCAAACTAAAATTTTCTTCACAACAAAAGAAAAAGAAATCAAGAGTGAAAAGATATACTAGTAATGGGAGAAAGTATTCATAATCTGTGCATGGCAAAGGACTTCTTATCTAAAGTATTTAAGATATTCAAATAGTTCAATATCAGCAAAAGAAATCATTTAATTAAAATCATCCAAAGAACTGAACTGATACTTCTTAAAAGAAGGCATACAAATTATCAAGTGATACATTAAAAATTCCCTACATTGCTAATCATTAGCTACATGAAAATTAAAACAACAATAAAGTATCACTTCACACCTGTTAGAATAGTTATTATAAAAAGGCCAAAAGCTAAGTAAGGCTTTGGAAAAGGGAAAATCCTAGTGCATTATTGATGAAAATGTAAATTAGTACAGACATTTTGGCAGATGAATGCACAAAGAAAATGAATATGATGGAATATTATTGAGCCAATTTTGACATGGGTGGAGCTGGAGGACATTATGTTGAGTAAAATAAACAAGACACAGTAAGAGAAATATGGCATGATCTCACTTATATGTGGGATTTATGATAATCAAGTTCAAAACAAAGGCAAGTAAGATAGTATTTGCCATGGCTTGGGGAAGGTGTGTGGAAAGATAAGTCAGAACATCTGAAGTGTCAATTGAACAGAAGGAATATGGTCAGGGGATCTAATTTTATGCTTAAAATTCCCTCAGAGGATAGATCTTCACTAGAATTTATTCAGTGCCCCTCACACAAATGTAAAGGAGCCAGATATGCCAATGAGGGGGTGGGTTATGGTGATGATTTTACAATGTATATGTACATTGAGACATCACATTCCAGGCTTTAAGTGTATACCATTTTTATATGTTGATTATATGTTAAACAAATAATAAAAAATTTAAAAATTACAAAAATGAATAGAGAAAACGTGAACTACTATTGGAAAACTGAATCAAATTTTTGGCAAAAATGGGCAGGAACAGGGGAAAAAATGAGAACCAAGACCTGTCATGTAAAGGTACAAGATCCCAAAGATGAATGTAACTGTACTGTATATGTAAAATGTACCAGTAAACTCAAAGAGAGAAAAAAATTTATTATATATGATTAAGTATCAGTTGGTTTAAGGTCCTACTATGAAAATTAAACCACATGAAGAGGAAATACAAATTGATATTCATATAGTCATGTAGTAAGGTCAGCATGGCATATATAATAAGTGATATAATAAATACAGATCTGATTGCATAAATATGTAAACCTTCCAAAAATTTTAAATCTTGGAAGTTAAATAAATTTGAAAATAAGCAACTCATTTCATACACAATGCAATTGTTTAAAAAGGAATGTAAAAATTGAACTTAAAAGGCTTTTTAAAAATAATGACCTATTGGGCCAGGGTTTAGCTCAGAGACACTGTGCCTGCCTTGCAAATGCAAGTCCTGAGTTCAATCCCCAACATCAAAATAATAATAATAATAATAATAATCTATTGCTTACAGAAAACAGCATCACTATTTGTTTAGAGTATTGGAAAGTGAATTCTTTGATATACAAATAATGGAAGTATCAATTTTTTTTTTTTTTTTGGTACCAGGGATTGAACTCGGGTCCTTGCACGTCAAGGCAGGTGGCAGAACTACTAAGCTAAATCCCTGGCCCTGAAGTATCAACTTTTGAGATTAGTAACTAACTAAAGTTTATGACATAGCAATTTTAATTTGATGACTATATCCCACAAAATTGAATAATTACTGAAAGCATTCTAATATTCTTGAATTAGGTGATTGGTAAATAAATTGCTTGAAATGTGAAGTTTCAAAAGAACTATTTTTGACATGGAAAATTTCCCTCACATATTGATATTAAAAAAGTATATTAAAAATAAAAGTAATTACACTGCATATAGAGCAAACGTGTGAAACTATGTATGAATGTTTTTGCGAGCTTTAAGAAGAAAAAATTAAATTTTCTAGTCTAGACATTAAAATTATTAAGAACATAAGACCTGAAGAACCTTTGGTGTAAAACATTATAAAAGTGTGTGTTGTACAAATGAAGGTTATACCAGGTCATGGATTATAAAAATGGCAATTCTCTTTCAAGCTGTATTCTCAAAATTCTACCTGGTAATATTTAAGTGGGGTATGTGTACATGTGAACCAAAGAGCTGACTTACAAGGATATACAAAGGGCTATTAGCAAGACAAGAGAACTGTTTTTTCTGGGCACCAGAATTCACACTGCAGAGCTACAATGATGAATTCAGTGTGCAATCGGAGCATAGTTGACACACTTAAAAATCCACCCTCTCTCACATATACGTACTGGATAAATTAAACAATCGTAAAACAGAGTAATCAGGAAAGTGTGATCTCTTTAATAAATGAAACTGGAACAAGTGTGATAAGCTTTACCCTTATTTACTATCAATCATAAAATTAAATTCTCAGTGGATCATATACCTAAGAGTGAAAGAAAAACTAAGGAAAATTTAAAAGATACCCTAGGTTAAATTTTTTATGGTCCAGGAATAGTGGAAATGCAGTTTATACAAGACAGAAAACTGTTAACAGTGGGTAAAATATCAGATTATATTAAATTTAAGGACTTCTTTTCAACCATAAAGATTGGAGCCAGGAGTTGGGTCCCAGGGTTAGCAAAAATATTGATAATACCTACAAAGAATTAAGTATTTCATTTGTGTTCAGAATATAAAGAAATCAATAATGGGAAAAGAAGGCCAATTCGAAAAATGGTCAAAAAGCAATCTGGTACTCACAAAAGCTGAAAACATAGGTAGACAATGAATGCATGGGAAAGTGGACAACCATAACAACCATCAGTGAGAGGCAAACGAGCGTCATGGTTAGACACTGGTGGGCTGAGGAGGTGAGCTGCAGTAGACTATTTTATCGGAAGGCAAGAGTGAAGATGGAGGCCTCCCACAGTCTGTAGGGAGAGCAAATCACTGCATTTCTCAAAGAAAACTGAGTGGTATCTTCTGCTCTTTCCAAAAACATGAGCCTTGAGCTGTGACTGTTACTGGGCTTCTGGACATATGCCTCAGGGGACTCCAAGATGTGAAGGCCAGAGGTTTGCAGTAGCTGTGCCTGCAACCTCTAACAATAGGCATTTGTGGCCTCCTCAAGCATCCTATGCTATGTGGAAATCAAAATGAATAAAAATATGCTTGTGCAGTCATATAAATCCATCTCACCCATCAAATCATGATCTGATGAAACAAGACTTACAAGGGCACACTTACTAAAATTTTATTTGTATATAGGGCAAAAACAAAATCAAAAATAAAAGTTTGAGACCATCTGAGGCAACTTAGCAACTTACCCAGACCCTGTTTCAAAATAAAAAGGCTCAGGATGTAGGTCAGAGAAAAGGTCCCTCACACGTACACACTCACTCACTCACACACACACACACATTACATATAATGTTGAAATATATTTTAAAATATGTTGAATATTTTGTTATGTGATCATCTCCTTTTCTGATGTTTAGAAATTGCCTTGTGTAGGAAACCTGGAGAAAGCTTTAAATAAGTGGTTGAGTTTAAAATTTCAGCAGATCTTTCTTTTCCAAACTTAAATTCTTGGCACCCTCATGTCTGAGTATTAGTATTGAGGGTCCCTGACAGGAGGGGCTTTGCTGCTGGCTCAGGACTCCAGCAAGGAGCTGCCATGGCCTGGAATGGCTGCACCCCAACCTCAGTAAGTCTGGGCTCCAGGCAGGAATACAGAAAGGAAAGGAGTGCCAAAACTGTAAGTTGAAACCTTGGAACATCTGTGTAAGACCACAAAGCATGTGTAATTCTAAATGGTTTCTCCTGATATATTGAGTTTGAACACAAAATTATATGCATTTAGCTAAAAACACGAAGGCAGCATTGGGCTGCTCCCTTGGTCAGCTACCACTTCCTGGGTGTGAGGCTCCTCCTGCTCCCTTAGGCTCTACTGCATTTTCGTGCCCTAAATTGAGCTAGGGTAGCCCTTGCAAGAGGTTATTGTTGCTTTTGTAGTTTCCACCACAGTCACACCAGAAGGAAATGATGGGAAGCTGACTCAGCTCTGATGTCAGGGAAGACTGCACCCAACATACCTTAAGAAATATGCTAATGCATCTGTTCTCTCCAGTAGGGGTAATAGAGCACTTCCTTCCCAAATCCTCTGAGGTTCACCATCTTGGTTTCTCCCTGAGCAGTAAGAGGGAAAGCGGCGGAAGGGAAGACGACCCCACATGTTCAAGTTTGTGAGCGACCTGCTCCAGTGCCTGCTCCGTGACCCGTGTGGCCAGGGCTGGGGATGTCCCTCCCCCATAACCCCTGTCTCATTAGGGTAACTTTGTCTCTAGGCTGTGTTCACTCTATCAAATCTGTGTTCTGATATCAACTCAACCAACCACACTTTTTCCTGGATCCTTCCTGCTACTACAGAGAATACTTTTAAAATTCTCTCCTATGGGCTTCATAAGACCATGCACTTCACAGGGAAGAAGAGAGAAAGAATAGCCCAGAAAACATTTTCACTCATCAAGTATGTCTCTTCTTGAAAAATCACATCTTTTCCTTCAGCTTCCCATCATTTCCTTCTGGTGTGACTGTCGTGGAAACCACCAAGTCTTCCTCCACGACTTGCTTCAGTGACATGTACTTCGTCTGCACAACTTCTGGTGACATATTTTCCCTGACCTTGTGTGGACAAGAAGGCTGGCCCTCCATGGACGGGGCCTTCCCCTCTGTGATAGCAAACGGTCCTGCCTCAGCCCCCACTTCCGGTGACTCGGATGCTCCCGATCAGAGTTGCAGCTGCCTCTGTCTGCCCATGGCCCTGAGATGGCCCCAGTACTCAGTCATACATATGCGCTTTATCTGCAACATTGCTGAACATTTGATTGGCATTTTTAAGTTTTTTTTTTTTGATTGTATGAATTGCAATTGTGGAATATGGTGCTTCACTACCTTTGTAGAGAGCTAAGTAGTTATTACAGCAGGCCAATTAGACTCCATGGCCTCACATATTTATTTCACTGTATGTGGTAAGCGTACATCAACTCTATTCTTAGCAAACACTCCCTAGACAGTTGGACACTACTGGCTGGGCCTTGTGCTATGCATCCGATCTCTCACCTGTCCAGACTTGTCTGTCCTCCAGAGCTGAGCCTGGGACACACCCTCTGACTAGTCTCCTGCTGCCTGGCCCCTTGCCGTGGTCAGCACAACTCTACGGCAGGGTCGGTGTGTTCAACCTTCTTCTGGATGATGCTCTTTAAATAGATAAAGTAAAGGCAGTGCTGCACCTACCCATGCTGTGCTGTGAGCTTCTTGCTGTCTGACCAGCACGTTGTCCTCAAGAACTCTGTGGCCCTTCCACATCTGGTCATCCCCACTCCGTTGCTAAAGGCAGGCTACTATGTCTGTAGCCCACACCCACTGCTGGTCACTGAGAATCTTCTGACCCAGACTATGGCTGTTTCCACTCACCAGCTCCAATGCTCAGCAAGGTTTTTGGCTCACAGCAGCCTGGTCCTCTCTGGAATTGGACTGAGTTAGAAAGAATGTTTGTCACCATCCACCAGAGACCCACAGGATAGGTGCAAGGAGCTGGCCAATGCTGCAGTTGGGAAGTTTGAAGGGCTGGGCAGGGCATGCAGCTGCCTGTGTCCTGTGTAGGACCCCTCCCTCCCCAGGAAAGTGATCTCCACCAGTGCCCTGGGACATCCAGGTTAGGCCCCCACAGGCCTCCTCACAGAAGGCCAGCTGACCATGGCCTTAGTCACATGTGGGCTACTACTTTCCTAGCCTTAGTGATATTGGAGAGGAATTCAGGTCCAGGTTTTGGTCCTCGATGCTTTTGTGCTGACATTCAAGATCCTGTCCTTACAGAAAGCATCTGGGTAAACATATCCTCACGTGAACCAAGAGGCAGATGAATGGAAATGGATAATGCATTTAATTCCATGCAGGAAATTGTAGTTTAGCACTCAACTTCTATGGTCCAAGTATTATTCACTTCTCCACACAAAGAAAGTCAAGCTTAATAAAATGCAGGTTACAAAAATAAAGTTCTTTCTTCTAGTTTTATTATAAGGTGCTATTTAGAAATGCTTCTATTACCTACAAATGTTTGTTTTTATTATGTAAGGTGATGTGAGACAGTACAGTTGAAGAAAGGTAAACTTAAGAAAATTAATTGAATCATAACTAATGTGAACAACAAAATTACCTTTGCATGTCCAAAGTAATACCGACATTTTGGGCACCGTTCTGTAAAAGTCATGTGCTCTAGACCAACTTGCCTACCTAGTAGAAGCTAAGGTGAAGCTGCAGTGCTACCCTTCACTTTGAAGGTGCCCCAGAGATGCAAATGAAAAAACAGTGAAGGGAAGCAAGGAGCACAGAGATATAGCCTGTTATTCAGACCGCTGAATGTGTCAATGCCAAGCCACCAAAAACAAACAAAAGTGCAAGCACTTGATACATGGATGTCATTCCACATGGTCAGATGGAAAACGCCCCCTTCTGGGTACTTTACTGTGAGAGGTCTCATTCACTGCAGGGTCCACCCCAGGGTGGACATGGGAGGTTGTCAACAAACATCCGGATACAATGTGCTGGATAGAGAGAATATATGAGCCAATGTTCTGAGATAGGACCTGTGTCCAGCCCAATAAACAAAGATCCCTTTAAGTTTAGTTCAAACAGTTCTGTATGAAACTGTCAGACACTGTGCAGTTTCTCTGCAGTGTAGTTAAGTGGCTGATAGCTGTGTCCAGGTGTCCCACAGATGTGCCCACTGCCTTTACCTATAGGCTGGGTCCCCAGGCCAAACCAGCTACCATCGGGCTTAGTCTTAGGGTGGGGCAGAAATGACACCAGCTGTCTCCTAGGTGGCCCTTCTTTTATGGGAGCTTCTGGACTTCCCATTCATTTTCTTGGTGCCTTCCTTTTCTCTTCATGAAAATTTTCTGGACCAGGTCTGTGAAAACAAGCTCCTGATGTCCTGTTGCATTCCTGAGTCAAGAGACCTTGGCATTTCCCATCTTGCTGATGGATATGATTCCACAGAAAGACTTCAGTCCCATGTACCATTGCAATGGTTCTATGTGTACTACATAGTCAGGAATTTGATATGAAATATTAGGTCCAAGCTCCTACCTTAAGTGGAAGCTGTCTAAATATTTGAAAAGCAAATCAGTATTGTAGACTCAGGAACTCTCTCCACTGTTTGTAACAGTATCTTTCTCATCCGTAAGTTGAAGCATTTTAATCACAACCTCACAAGTGACTTCAACTCTTAATGCCCCAGTTCCCTCTATTTTCATAGTAATGCATATATAGCAAGGTAAAGCAAATACTCTTCTAATTCTTTTGATAATTCCACTGTGTGTATTGCATCTTGTATCACATGTTATTAACTTTCCTAAAACATGTTATTAACTTTCCTAAAATTACACTGGGCTTCAGGGGCCCTTCCATAAGAAGCAGCTCAGCAATGGAAAAGAGGAGACTCCCTGGCACAGCTGCCCTGTGAATGCAGAGCCTGGCACAGCCATTGGCAGAGGCAGCCCTAGTGTGGCTGACAAACTGACCTCGTACGGACACAAATAAACCAGGAGGATGCATGCACTGCACAGCACCTATCCCAGAATCCTCCCAGGCCCTGGAATAGCCACCCGCTGTCCCACATCCAGATGCATGCTTTCCTACCCTAGCACCAGGCTTCCTCTCTTTTCAGTCTCAGCAGTGCCTCTGCTTGCTCAAGCCCGAGGTGACTGTCTTGCAGTGTGCGCTGTCCCTAAAAGGAACTCTGAAGTGCTGCTGCCCCAGATGCCTGTGACCTGGTTATGTTGGATAACAGCTTGGGGTGTGTAAGTGTTCATTTGTTTCAGAGCTTTCTTGAGAAGGTGTTAGGTTGACAGTCCTTTTGCAAATGGTTTGGGCAACAAACTGGAATCAATTCAGATTCAAACACTGACCAGTTTGCCATTTACCAAGGAGGCAAATTTACACATTTTATTGTATTCAAAAGCTCTGAACTAAACTATGTGGAATGTTTTTTTTCCATGGGTTTGTTTATCTTAGTGTTTTGCTATAACCAGGGTTGTGAATTCTACTACTCTAAGAGTATGTATACTTAACAAATAAACAAGAATCACAGGAAATTTAGACAAGGCATTTTTAAAGGAAGAAATGTTTAGAGAATAATCACCCAAGATAAAATCAATAACTTTCTGGTGTATTTCTTTCCAAACTGTTTTATTTCTCCATGTTCACATCAAAGAGATTTATTTTCTGAATCTTTACTCTTTCACTTGGTGACATCAGCGCGGCCCCTCTTTTAAGGGGTTACTTTAAGAGCAAAGTAGCATTCATTTTATTTATTTATTTTTTGTTTTGTTTTCTTTTTTTTTGGTACCACGGATCGAACTTGGGTCCTAGGGCTTAAAAAGCAGGTGGCAAAACCACTGAGCTAAATCCCCGGCCCGTAGCATTCATTTTGAATTTGTACCTTCCCGTTTCTCATTCTTACCAAGCTGTGTCAGTTCGACGCAGCACTACAAGCACCCTTGAAACGTTGAGCCAGGGTCCATTGCAATGTGTGATAACTACCTTGGTACACTGGCTGGACGGCAGGGACAAGGGTATTTTGCCCACCAGCACAGCAAGGTTTCTGCTGGTAAGGAGGCAGGATGTCTTAATTTTTGGAGGTTATTTTTATGATTTGGAAAAATGGCATTACTGAAGCACTGAAACAGAGGTTGTATTAACTTGTTGGGTATATGTGCATGTATTTACTTGACCCTGTATAAATGTGCATAAGCCCTTGCTTATCTTTATCATCACGGGGTAGAAGTATCAAAGGTCACATTTGCTGCAGCATTTTGTTTCTTTCTAATTTGCGATTCATCCAGAGAAAGCTAATGTGTGCTCAGGAGCTGCCTTCTGTACTGCTTCTTTCTCTACAACCACTGCAACATCGCAAACTCATCTGACACTGCTTTTCACTTGCATTTTAATCACAATTTTTCCTGTATTGCTATAAAAGTCCAAATTAACATGAGCCCATGTTTTGACAAAAGCTACACCCAAAACTGTCCAAATTGGAAATAAAATTGACTTGATTTCTACTGAGTTAGTTTTCATCAAGTGCTTACAGTTTGTGAAAAGGTAAAATTGCTACAAAAAAGAGAAGACAATGTTGCTTTGTTATATTTTTATTAAGTCTGCTTCTTATTGTTCATGGAAAAAGAAATTCTCCACTGAAGGTTGAGAGACTAGACATGCCTGTGGTACTTATAAAAGCCCGCCTGAAGTTTCCAGAAATCCAGTTGGTGTGGGCACAGAGTCAACAGCATTATCCGATAGGGTCTGAGTATTCTTGCTCATTCAATCTGCAGTCTCAGTTGACCCTGAGGCAGGAGTGAGACTGGGGAAAATGAGATGCTCTCAATATCAGGCCGGATGTGGTCCAGATCCCTTGGTGAGCAGTCAGCAGTGTGAGCAGGATGGTTTCTCTGTGTGCACATTCCTCATGCTCACGGAAGCAAGAGCAGCCTGCAGCCGCCTGCTGGCCTGCATCCTGGCTGCTCCTCCCTGGCGCTGGGCGTGAAGACCTGGCCAGAAGCAGGTTTGACTTGGCCACTTTTCTGCTCAGAACAGCACTTTGCTTTCTCGGGGTCTGGCTTCCCAGTCTTCACCAAACAAGTTCATTGCCTCAGTGATGCCTCTTTCTACTTCCTGACCGTAAGTGACACTCAGTCCCTGACTGCTTTCACCTGCCCCTCTCTCTGCTGTGTGCGTAGAAGCTGGGGTGAAGGCTGACTGTTCCTGGGCAAGGGCCCTGAGAGATGCTGGTGTGCCGAGGGGTCTCTGTGAGTCCTCCTGTCTGAAACAAACCTACACCTGGGAAAGTGCGCACAGTCCAGCCACCGTCTATGTCTTTGTCATCCTGTGTGTCCTTATAACTACAGACAAGAGGTCATCCATAAAGGAAAAGCTGCACTCATCACACAAAAGAAGCAGAGAGACACAGTGATAGGAATATTGTGGGGATAGCCTCAGAAGGGGGGAATCTCCCTGTGACAGCCACCATTAATGTCCACTCCAGCAGAGGACAGAACAGACTTGTCTCTGCCAGCAGCACTGTCTGAACAGTGTGTCATCTGGTTCCTCTCAGCTGTCCCTCCCTATGACGTGGGGGCATCTGTGCTCTGCACAGCCTTGGGAAGGACACATCCCTAAGGCTGACACTGACATGAGGAGGGGACATATCCCATGTACTTTGAGTGCCCCCTTTTCAGGGACAGCCTCTGGGGCAGTGCACCCCACATATGGGCCTTGGGATGAGGTCTGAGGAAGCCCAACCAAATCCTTGGGAACAGCTGTGTAGTGTCAGAAGACAGACTCCATGGCAGCCTGTTAAATGTGGGCCTGCTTAGTCGCTGTGGCTTCCTGAGGACCACCGACCTTACTTGCTGGCTGCCTTGTATTGTGTGGCTCAGACTTGTCTACACCACTGCAGAGGTCTTGTGAGACTGGAACTTGAGTTGGCACCCCATGGCTCTCTAGGGCACACTTCACCTGAGGTCCACTGCTTACCTCCTCCCTCCTAGGGAATGAATGCTCTGGCTTTGGAGCAGTGGGCTTCTTTCTTTTAACTAATGCAATCTGTGTTTTTTTTTTTCTGCTGATGGATGAAAGCATCTTCCCTTCTCTCCTGGCTTCTCCTTCTCCCTCAGAAGTACCAAACCCCACTAGAGACTCCAGGGCTCAATGGTGAGCCAAGATACATTTTGAATGGGAGCCTGGGAGGAGTGGGCAAGAGGCAAGGCCCTGCCCCTCCAGGCACAGGAGCTCTTCTAGGTGACTAAGCCCACCAGGGCCCCAGGCTCTACCAGCCTAGAGAAGCACCTGTGAGAATGAACAGGAATCTCACAGAGACAGTTTCTGAGCACAGTCATGCAGGAACTTCAGTCCATGAAGTGCAGGAAGCAACAGGACATAGGGGAGGGTGAAGTAAATTGGCTTGCACTGTGGAGCAAGAGGGTTTGAAGAAACACAGACCAGGCTCAAACCAAAGCCACTGACTCAGTCTGCAGACACCAGGAGACCCCACCCTTCTGGCCCATGGAAGTCTTGGCCTTGCACACCCGATAGGGAAAATGCACTTAGACCCCTGCCTGGGCCTGCCTCTGTGCTCAGCTCAGACCTGCGTACACCAGGGGCCCCTTGCTCTGCTTTTCTAGCAGTCCCAGGCCATCGAGATTCCTCTGGCAGATGCAGTGATGGCCTTTGCAGTCCGGTGAATGTTTTAGGATTGGTATTTTTTTCCCTCCTGCTTTCCGGGCAAAATTTTCCTCACTTGAAAGCTATAATTATGTCAAGACCCTCAATAAATTATACTCATTTAATTTATGGTAGCAGTTGAGAGCTTGAGATGTATGACAGCTAGTCCAACACCAAGGTGTAACATTTCATCTGCACTTTTTTCCAAGGAAATAATGGTATTTGAAGAAGCTTCATAAGTTAATGAGTAGAACACTGGTGTTAACTTCCGGTGGACTGCAGCTTTGTTGGACAATCTTTTTCTTTTTTTCATTGAGTTTATTGGTACTTTTTAAGTACACAGTACAGTTACATTTATCAGTGGGATCTTGTGCCTTTACATGATAAGTCTTGGTTCTCATTTTTTTCCCATACACCTGCCCTCCCTTCACCCCCTCCACCCTCCCCTATTAACAAATTGTTTCCATTTTTTCATTTTGTCATGTTTTTTTTTTCTTTTCCCTTATTTCCTCTCCCCTACCCTTCCCACTTCCCCTACACCTTTAGCCCTTTTCTTCCAATTTCACATTGTCAGTTACACAATTTGGATCTTATTTACACTTTTAGTTTTTCACACCAGAGAAACTATTCAGTATTTACACATTTGCAATTTATTTATTTCACTTGAGTATGACCTCAATATGCATCCATTTTCCTATGAATGAATCTAGTTTCTCATTCTTTATGGCTGAGTAGTACTATAGTTTATAGAAAGACCACATCTTCTTTATCCAGTCTCCAACTGATGGGCAATTGGGCTGTTTCCAAGTTTTATTTATTTATTTATTTATTTATTTATTTTGTACTGAGGATCAAACTCAGGTCATTGTGTTTGCAAGACAGGCAGCAGAACCATTGAGATAAATCCCCAGCACCAAGTTTTAGCTATTACAAACTGTGCCGCTATAAACATGGGTGCGCATATATCACAGTGGTATAATTCTTTTAAATCTTTTGGAAAGATAACCAGCAGAGGGATGGCTGGGTCAAATGGAACCTCTAGACCTAGCTTTTTGAGGTATCTCCATATTGATTTCCATAGTGATTGCACCCGTCTGCACTCCCACCAACAATGGAGAAGGGTTCTTTTCTCCCCACAACCCCACCAACATTTGTCATTGGTTGATTTCTTGATAGCAACCATTCTTTCTGGAGT
Organism: Fukomys damarensis; assembly: GCF_012274545.1. Classification (NCBI taxonomy): domain Eukaryota; kingdom Metazoa; phylum Chordata; class Mammalia; order Rodentia; family Bathyergidae; genus Fukomys; species Fukomys damarensis. Next base: position 64,880,334 of record NW_022900926.1, on the reverse strand, counting down.
GAGGTGGAATCTCAGTGTTGATTTCCTCTGCATCTCTCCAATGACCAGTGATGTTAAACATTTTTTCATATGTTTATTTGCTGCTTTTACTTCTTTGTTTGAGAAATGTCTGTTTACTTCAGGTGCCTATTTTTGAATTGGATATTTATATGTGTGGGGCCTGATTTTATTGAGTTCTTTATATATTCTAGATAATAGCACTTTACGGAGCAGCTGGAAAATTTTTTTCTCACATTGTAGGTTGTCTCTTAGCTTTGTTGGTGGTTTCTTTTGTAGTACAGAAGCTTTTTAATAAGATGAGATCCTAGTTGTTGATTCTTTCTGCTAGTTCCCATGCTACTGAGGATTTATTCATAAAGTCTTTTCCTATGCCAGTGTCTTCAAGAGTTCTACCTGACTTATCTGCTAGCAAATTTAGTGACTCTTTTTAAATATTTAGATCTTTAATCCATTTGGATTTTAGTTTAGTGCATGGTGAAAGATAAGGGTCTAGTTTTAATCTTTGGCAGGTTCTCTTTTTTGGTTGGGTCTTTTCCTGGTTTTGGAATCAAAGTAACACTTGCTTCCAGGAATGAATTTGGAAGTTTTGCTTCCCTTTCAATTTCATTGAAAATTTAAAGAGTAGTCGCAGTAGTTCTTCTCTAAATGTCTTTTAGAATTAAGCAGTGGAACCATCAGGGCTCATGGGGTTTTCTTCATCGGTAAACTTTTAATTACATTTTAAATTTCACTGATTATAATTGGGGTGTTTAAAATTTTTTATCTTCTTTGTTCAACTTTGGTAATTCATAAGTATCAAGAAATCTGTCCATTTCTTCTGTGTTTTCCATTTTATTAGAGTATAGTTTCTCAAAGTAGGTATTGATGATCCCCTGGATTTCTGTTGGATATGTGTGACTTCACCCTTTTCATTCCTAATTGCATGGATCAGAGCCTTTTCTTTCCTTTTTTTGATAAGGTTGGCTAAGGGTTTATCAATTTTATTTATTCTTTTGAAAAACCAATTCTTTGATTCATCGATATTTTTTGTATCGGTCTCTTAGTCTCCATTGCATTGATTTCTGCTCTGATCTTTATAATTTACTCCCTTATATGAGCTCTGGGTTTTTCCTGCTCTTCTTTTTCTAGGAGCCTAAGATTCATCTTTAGGTTGTTAATTTGAGCTTGCTCTATTTTCCTAGTGTGGGCATTCACTGCTATGAATTTTCCATGTAGAACTGCTTTCATCGTGTTATCAAAGTAACTGGCTCATGTGGTCAAGAAGATGAGCACTGAGACAGAAGAGGTATTAAAACCTATGTTGAACAAATAAAAATCTACATTAAAAATCATGAAGTGTCAGAAAATTTAAAAATTCAGCCACTGAAATGCAAATGTTAGGAAACAGAGTAAACAGCAGAGGAGCCAGGGCAGGGAGCTGCAGACAGAGGCCACAGAACAGCATAGGACTCTGTGGACACAGCCAGAGGCCTTGTGCAGGAGAACGAGGAATTACATAAAATGGAGAAAATCTACCAATGGCAAAGATTCAAGAGCTATCAGAAATCTGTGCAGGACAAATACAAATGAAAGCAGGCATAGAAATGTCACAGTAAGAAGCTAAGACAAGTATAACAGGAATGCAGCCAGAGGGTAGGGCAGGCCCAGAACACTCAGGAAAAACAGCCACACTGATGGCCTCCTTGGAACAGCAGACAGGTGGAGAAAATGTCTACTGACTCATCTGTGTGTTTTTGCCACCACAGGCAAAAATGAAATACAGTGGACCCCCGAGTTACAACCCGACTGGCCTGACATACGAACAACTTGGGTTTTGACAGAAGTGTTAGTTTGAACTTACCAGGAAGGTCTTGAGCTATGACCTGAATTCTGGCCACTTGTGCTTCCCAATGGGCTCAGATACAGGTTTAACCCTTACAGAGCTCTGGAAGGAATATGACACCATGTGTGGAGTTAATGGAGAAATCCTGGGCCAATGTCTCTCTGAGGACCCTGAGATCTGCCTGGAAAAAAAGTGTGGCCTAAAATTGTGCAGGAAACTGAGGGCCATTTGCCAACTTGAGTTACAACAAGCCCTCAGGAGTGAGCTGAGTTTCAAGTCAAGGGTCCTCTGAACCGTTCAGACAAGTTATTGTTGAATCACAACAGTGTACTAAAGGGTAATGAGTTATGCCCCAGCCACACATTCATATAGGTGACTGAAAAGAACAGTAAACTACATTTGCATCTGTGCATCTGACATGTGACACTGAGAAGCTCTCAGCTCTGTTTTCCTAAGTATGAGACCCTCCTGAGACTTAGGTGAATTGAAAATGCATGCCTCATTTTTGTCCCTTGAGATTTGCTCTCCAAACTTGGAATAGTGCTTTTCAAAAGTCTAACGCTAACTCGGTTCTTTTGAGACATTTCATTATTTTCCCGGGAGGCTCTTTGAAAGATGGTTATGGGTCAGTTTTCCTTATTTTGTAGGCCACCTCCGCATGTAAAGTCATATGTAATATGCAATTTGCCTTATACTCTTCTTCCCAGGATCCATGTGTCCCTCCTTCCTGGACCCTCTCCTGTGTTTCTGACTTGGCACCTGACAATTTCCCAGCATCACCAAGATCCTGGTTTCTTTCTCAGTCTTATCTCCTCTCCTGGGAGATAATTCTACTGATTCATGCCTCATTTTGAGGAGATGTCTCTTCCAAAATGTTTTTATGCCAAATCATTTCCTACTTCACACCTTCCTGGGACTCCTTTACGTCTGCTTGAGTTTTCAAAGCTGGGATTCAACTTTGCACTTACATTTGAAAATTCTTCAATTATGTTCAGTTCTTAATAGCAGCCATATCTGGTCATTTGTGGGAATGAAAGTCTGCTGGGGAATTCTGGTACTCACTTTCTGGTTTCAGTTTGCAAAGCTTTCTTTTCATGTCAAGTTCCTCAGTTCCTAAGCCACAAAGTCACCATTTCAGGTCTGGATGGTCCCTGCCTCTTAAGTCTGCTCCTTCTTCTGACACAATGGAGATCATTCCTAGGAACAAGGCCTCCATCTTGTCTCTGAGTCCTTGACAGTTGCACTTCCTGTAGCTGTTTTGCCTGCTGGAACCACCCAGCTCCAAGGGAGCTTCCTTTGGATGGCCAATTTTGAAAATATTTTGCTTCTTAAAAAAAGAGCATCATGCTGCTTTTCCTTCTAGCCCTGCTTTGAAACTCTCTTGAAAGTACAGAAACTTGAGTTACTGCAGCCACCTTGGGGAGCAAGGAGGAGGTTAAAGTCAAGGAGGAGGATAAAAACACCCCAAATTCAACAACACTGTGCTGTTCCCTGAAAGACATGGAAGATAAAGCTTGAATTTCGGGACTGTGGGGTGAGCAGTCAGCATCCCTGAGCCTGTGACTGGTGAGACCTAACTCCTTCCTAAAGTCACTTGGGGATAAAGCAAATGAGCACAAAGTTCACAGAGAATGTTTGAAGCAAGCTGAGCATGTTACTCTTCTCTTTCTGGTTCCTTTCACTCCATTCCTCCTCCCTGTTCTATCACCTGCCACTCAGAAAACACACACCTGCTTCCTTTCCCTTGCACACCAGGCATTCTGCCACTTTGGTTTCTAGATAAGGACTTTCTCTTGTTGGCTTGTGTCTCTGGGCCTGACTCACATGGAGACAATGCTTGGTGATCCCCATGGCTTGCTGACCCTCCTAATACCTGCTGGTCGGTCTTCACCAAAGCCTACTACTCTCCATCTACTGGGAGACCATGAGCCCCAAATGAGAACTAGCTGTTCCCATCAACCCAGAAGTATGGGAATTAGGTGACAGTCCAGAGAAGTAGTGTGTGTTGAAAGGAGGATGTTTTGACACAAGCCACATTTTCTAACGTGTTCCTTTTACCAAGTCTATGGACAGGATTGTTTTGAAACTTTCTCTTTAGTAAGTTTGGCATATCCTCTTTTAGCACTGACATTTTAAAATTCAATATACAAGCTAAGGATTCAAATATTATTAAAAGCAGGAATTTTGTGTTGCTACACATGTGCCTAATAAAAAGGAGTTCTATCCTGCTATTTAAGACCTAATTATACACTATTTTTGGTAAAATGACTCCATGTACTTCTTGGCTACTTTTTATTGCTGTTGTAGATTAAAACCAACAATCAATCTCTAGTGTTAATGGTTATTGACACAGATACAAAGCACATTAGAACAGATCCCAGGGAAATGTATTTAGGACTCCTGGCTAATATTCCAGCTTCTTAACAGCATTTCCATCCTCAGAAATCTAAAGATATTGAGTAATTAATCATAAATAAAATCATTAATGAGTAATAATCATTAATAAAACCAGGAGCCTCAAAAGGCTAGAGATTCCAGAAATCACCCAAAGGTCTAAAGAACCACATTCACACACACACACACACACACACACACACACACACACACACACTAAAATATAGTACAGTGGAGATCATTTCTATATGTAAAAATGGAAGTGGTTCTTGAGGTGCCAATCCATAGATCTCGAGGAAATACCCAAATAGAAAGCTAGTTAGGGCTGGGGATTTCACTCAGTGCTTCCACTGCCTGCTTCACAAGGTCCCGAGTTTGATATCCAGTACAAGAAAGAAAGAGAGAGAGAGAGAGAGAGAGAGCAAGCTAGTTAGAGTTTATGAGCTTATGAACAGGACACAGTTCCGTTCACCAGGAAGATGAAAGGCACTTGTAGGAGACAAGACCCCCATGGAAGGCCCAGTGACGGTAGCACTGGTAAACAGATGATTTCATCTTCATGTTTTTTGGAACAGCTCATGCCTGTGGTTCTGTTATTCAGTGATTCTGTCTTCCAAGTGTCAATCAACTTCCAAAAGTCTCCTGCCATGTTTTTATCCCTTTTTAAAAGTAAAGAAATATTAATAAAGCTATCATCCACACTAAAATTAGGAAAAACATTTTTTGACATCTAATACTCAGTTATGATAAAGCCAACATGCAATGTATTTAGCAGGGGTGAGGATGGAAAATAAATGCAAATGTCTCATTGGACCTCAGGTCCACTAGCTCAGAGGTAAAGAGGTTTTCTTTCAAAGGCTACAAATTTATTTCTCTGCTAAGTCTCAGTTAAGCCTGTCAACATACTCTTCAGAGAGTGCGATGTTTGATTAGTGATCCAGGCTAGTGCTCCAGTGTCTTCTCTACATTCTGGTTTAGACAAACATATACAAAGTGAGCATGCTTTCTGTAGCCATTTACATAAAGCTTTGGAATCACACATACAGCTCTCAATAAGGTACAAGATGAGCGTATGCTTTGCATAGATCATGTTCTCCCAACACTCACTGGTTTACTCTCCTTCCTTCCCCGTGTGCATCTTGTTGGTTTTTATTTGTTTGCTCTTCCTGGTGCACATTGTAGTCTTTCTTGGCTTACTTTCCTCATCAGTTTAGGGAGAAAAAGAGCACCAAGATAGCAGACACGTCTTCCCAGGATTAGCAGGCTATCATGGCATAAGCTTCTCGCCCCTCTATAATTCAGCTGTGTTACCCTGGTAGTAGCAGGGCTCAGCTGAGTTCACTTCCAGCCAAGGTCAACTGACTCTAACTAAATTCTGCCCCTCTGAATTAATCATTTGTTCTCTTTAGCAAAGTTATGCTTGTGCCCTCATTCTGCAGTCCTGCCTGCTTGATACTCATTATCAGCAGGTGTCCCAAGGCCTTCCTAGCTCCCCCTTCCCACAGTTGTAATGAATAATACCGGATAGCCTTGCTGCCCAGAGCAGCTTAGATTAGCCTAAGACTCAATTTTCCTCAAGTCTCTGTTTCTGGGTTTTGTTTGTTTGTTTGTTTGCAGGAGAGCAGGACCACTTCAGGAGTCCCTGGTAATGTCCCCTTATCCTTTCCCTATAACCATGGAAGCCATTATCTCCAGATGTATCTGCATTGTGCACTGCCCATGTGGTTTCTGGGAGCTGAGGGCAGTGAGGCAGAGACCCCAACATCCACACACTGCAGCTGGAGGCCTGACCAAAGGACTAACTGAGAAGCGGCCTCTGGGCTGCCTTTCTTTTTCAAACAGGACTATTCAACTGCAACTATGGAACAAAGCTTGGATTTAGACAAAATACCTTCTGGATTTAGCTTTTATGCTTAAATTTACAATGCCTTTTAAATTAATATTTTCTGTGGATACCAAGGTGCTTTTCCCCACATTTTATCCTTTATGAAGGATAGTATTGAAAGGGAAGGAAGCCTGTGCTTCTCCAGAAAGACCTTTGACCAGGGCTGAGAAGAGTCTCAGAGGGAGGGGTCCTAGGGATGAGAGCATCACAAGCCATACATCAGGATACAGAGTGTCCCATTCTCAGTGGAGGCCCAGCCCATGCTGCATCTTTGGGAGCATCTTCTCATGGGCACAGTAGGAGCAGCACGTAGGCAGGGGCTTCTGGTCCACTGACCAGAATGTCCCACAGACAGGATGTCCCAGCAGTCCTGAACAGGGAGAATCATGGCCAAGATAACTATTTCATCTTCCCTTTTACAACACAGGAGGTAATTTCAATAATCTCTTTCCTTATTGGCTCTGTACAAAGTCCTATGCCTGAAAAAGACACCTTTTCAGTCAGTGAAGCTGACTTCAAAAGAAGCAAGAAGAAATTTAAAAATCCTTTATACATGGGGAAAAAACCTTTTTATCAAAAGTTCTAGCATTTAGACCACGAAAAAGAGTAAGGGGGATAGAAGATGGAAAAATATGACAAAGCTATATGCATTCACCAAGGGCAGGGTCATGCAATGGAGGAAACACACCATTGCAAGACAGCACAGTTCACTAGTGTGCTTAGCAGCCCAGGAACAGACATGCGTGCAGTAACTCCCATTATTTCTATGCCCTATCAAAAATAGGAATTGAAAATTGAGGTATGCTTTGCAACAAATCAGAAACATGGTACAATTAATTTAAAATATGGAAAGATCTAAGCATTTAATCTAAGAAAGGCTACAAAGAGAAAGTCAAGCCTGGAATAAATGGATAAATATACTTTGTTCTTGAGTGAAGACTCAAATATTGTGGTTTTAACTCAAAAATTTATAGTGCCAACTCTTCCCAATTTGATATCTATTTTCTAATAATCCTACTCAAATTCCAAAATGCCTCTTTTGTTTTTAAAAATCGACAAGCAGATTTCAGAACTACTCAAGAGCACCAACCAACTAAATAGTCAAAACAGCCTGAAAAATGTGTGGGAGTAGGGGTGAAGTACAGTGGAAAAGCACTTGTGCAGGTGTACAAAGTCCCCGGGAACACACATACACACACACAGACACAGACACACACACACGCATGCACACACACAACAGTTTCATAATATCAGAGATTAATGTTTACATAAAAATTGGAAAACGAGAGCAGATATTTGCAAGAGAATAGCAGTAGCATAGCAATAACAGTGGTCACTACAACAGAAGCAAGAGTTTATAAATAGGAATACATATTTATGGTCTTGTGGATTTTTGATAAGTTTGCCAGTACCAATCAATTAGAAAATGATAGTCTTTTGAGAAAATGATGCAGGAGCAGTTGGATAAAATGTGGGGAAAGGCACCTTGAGAGCCATGTCACACCACAGACAATATTAATTTAAAATGCATTGTAAACAAGCATAAAAGCTAAAACCATAAAACTTCTCAGAAAGTCGTGGGAGAACATGTTTGAGATTTTTGTGGGATTTTTTCTCCCATAAGAAAAAATTAATGATATATTGGAAGCAAAATGTAATAGATTGGATTTTATCTAAACGGAAAAAAGGTAAAATGTAAAGCAAAAAATCCCTGTATATAGAATACACGGAGAGGGGGTGAAGGGAGGGCAAGGACAAGGGAAAAAATTAGAACCAAAACCTGTCATGTAAAGGTACAAGATCCCAATATTGAATGTAACTGTACTGTATACCTAAAATGCACCAATAAAGTCAATGAAGAAAAAAAAAAAGAATTCATAGAGAACACTGACAATCCAACCATGAGATGATCATGTTGTATGGTAGAACTTTTACACCTGAGCCTCCAAAAGGAGATTTTAATATCTATTTTTTCCAAAAAGGAAAATCCTGTTTCACAAAAAGGACATCTTATTCACTTAAAATAATATATATTCCTTGAAGCAGGAGTAAAGCCTAGACTCTCTAGCCCAAGAGCATACACATTCCAAAGCATTATACAATTGATAAATGTTTACTTAAATAAGGTTGGCAAGGAACTTCTGCTCAAGTAGCTGTTTCAACTTAGACTGTGTGACAATAAAGCAGGGAAATTGATGATTTTGAAAAGATGTTCTCTCTTTTATTGTGCTCTTCCTTTTTGCCATGAGACAGACCGAAAACTCCTCGCCACACCCAGAGAATGTTGGCTGGAGAGCTTGTTAAAATGCTGTACTAAGGAGGGTGGAAAGTGTACTCATCAAATATATTAAAGTAGCTATCAAAAACATCAGTTTATTTTTTATCAAAAATGTCTACACAAATGTGCTAAAGAAGGAAAAAGAAAATGTTAAGTAATAGTTGATTATCTTGTATCCTTGTCCAGTAGTCAAAGTCATTTGTCTTTGGTCTGTTACAGGACTTCTTGTATTACTCCTGCAAGTAGTTTTACAAAGCAATAAATCAAATTATAGACAATGTCAAAGACAAGAAAGGAAAATATGACTTCAAGATTTTAAAGCCTGTGTTACCAAATTGAAGACTGAGTGATGGACTCAGAAGCTTTCCTCTCTGATTCTGTGTTCACAGTTGAGAATAAAACAGGCTAACAGTGAGGCTCTGAACAACTTCAAAATATCAAACATCGTAGAAAGTGGATTACAGGAACTACAGTGGCTGGGAATTGGGAATTAGCTCCTGAGAAAGCTGGGTGTCACAGCAGGAAGCTGACTGAACCACTGAGGTTTGAGGAAGGATCCAAATTTCAGAGCTGTTTTAATAGATCATGGTCAGAATCACTGAAGAGAGGAAGGGAGGAAGAAACACATTAACTCCCACTTCATGGAGGGTTTTGAGCCAGGGCCCTGCTGGGTCTCAACTCACATAGCTTCCTTACACATGGATGCCCGGGGTGGACAGCTACAGCTCAGCATCCAGTCACCACCTGTCCCCTGGCATCCATGGTCAACAACATCATCTTGTCACAGAAGTCCTCTTACGGATCCTTTGTGGGGTCAGACCTTGCCTCAAATTTGTGTGTACTGTCAACTGTGATTAAGAGCAGACAAAGGGAAGCTGGGAGGGCACCTACAAAGCTTTAGGCTCCTATTGTGTTTAAAAGGAATTCCTTGGACCCAACGGAACTTTTAGCTGTGGAAAATCAGTCACCTCCAAAGGCTGGATGTCATCTGTAAATCTTTGGTGACTTGTGTTTTCATTCCTGCTTGTTGGAGAAATCCAACACTGCTTTAATTCTGGGCCTGGTAATGCAGACGACAGTCCAATGCCCTGGCAGAGCCTCTGGAAAGACACTGAACCAAAAATAAATTAAATTATACATTACTAGCAACTTAAAAAAGTTGATAGAAATAGCATATTTCACTTGCCATGTACAAAAGCATAAATCTTTTCAAACCAAGCCTAGTCACAAGAGTCTTGTGGCCTGAGAGAAGGGCTCTTTGAGTAGGTAGGCCTCTTTTTGGTATAGTGTGGCTGGCCCAAGCACGTCCACATTCAGCCTGGGGACTGAGGCCAAGCTCTTCTCTCACATCCAATTCGTATTTCAAATGTGATCTAAGAGATTACATCTCACATAAGCGGCAAAGACAGGCCAACTGGAAGTAAGAGAATACTAAAAATAGCACTGAGCTCTTTCACTGGCAAACCCACTGCTGGAGTCAGGGCAACTCCTTTCAGTACCTGGCAGGCCAGCCCTTGACAGTGAGGCTGCTGGAAGGGTTTTGGGCCCACATCTTGGTGGCTCCTGCATTTCTTTGTTCTGCGTCCCCCTCATAAGCCTCTGCCCCCCACTTCCTCCACTGTCTGCCATGGCCTTGTCCATCCGCTGTTCACTTTCCTGTTTTCTCACGCTCCCTTCTTTCTTTCCTTCTTACTTTGGGTTAATTGAGCATTTTTAAAGTTGAATTTTACTGCTTCTCTTGAGTTTTTAGCCATAACTTTATGTTTTATTTTATTATTGTCATATTGTGCTTTTTGTTGGTTGCATATTTAAATTCAACATACATTATTGGTCCTATATAATCATAATAATGATTACTTTAAATAATCAATAAGCTTTCAAAGATATTTAGCATGAAAACAGTATTTTATATTATTCACATTCTTACAATTTCCAAAATGTTTATAAATCCATATTTTAATTTCTCCTTAGCTAGAAAAGTTTCTTTAGCAATTACTGTGGAGACTGTTGCAGCCCATTCTCCAGCTTTTAGTCATGTGAAAATGTCATTGTTTTGTTTTGCCTTCATTTGTGAAGAATACTTTAAGTGGACATGGAAATCTAGTTGTTAAGGTCAATCACGATTGTGAACTTGATTGGTTTGAGTGACACCAAGGAGATGTGTAGAGCACATTTCTGGATGTGTCTGGATGGACTGCAGGATGTGACTGTGGGGTCATGCCTGGCCCATGGCTCCTTCTCTGGCTCTAATATCTCTCTCTGCTTCCTTCCTGGCTGCTATGAAGTGAGCAACTTTCCCCACCACACCCTTCCACCATGGTTCTTCCTTGGAGTCCGCTGACTGTGGACTGAAACCACGAGATAAATAAAGCTCTCCTGCTTTAAGCTATGCATGTCAGATAATTTTGCCCCGGGGACAGAAAAGCTAATACACTAGATGAAACATTTTTCCTATCACTTTAAAGATACTCCATTTCAGGTGACTTCCATTGTTTCTCCTGGAACAAACTCTCCTTATTCTTTTCCTGAGTGAAATGTACTTTTTTTTTTTTTTAATCTACTTGGTTTCAGTAAACATTTTTAATGAATAGTTTTACTGGTATAGTTTGGGATTTTTAAGAAAATTGCAAAGGCAGTATAGACAGTTCCTGTGTAATCCACCTATTGATTCTATCCCATTTATCACTTTATACCATACCTAGCTACACTACTAACCTGGTTTTCCCTAATATGAACATCTTAGCTTAGTAGGCACTGCCTGTCATGATTGGTGAACCCATACTTACACAACAGTACTAGCTTCAGCCTATTCTTCTGACGGATTTCCTGTGTGTTCACCAGAAGTCATTCTGAGTCTCACGGTTTCACTGAGAGCACCACTCTGTATTGGGTACCATGTGGCCTCTTGACTGTGAGTTTTCAGACCTTCCTTGACTTAGGTGACACTGAGTTTGAGGTGTGCTGCTCAGGTGTTTTATAGAAAAGCTCTCAATTTCTCTGATGTTTTCCTCATATTTCTGTCATTACAAATTTTTGGCAGAAGTCCACAGAGGTACAGTGAAATTTCTACCACTCTATCGATGCAGCTGATCACTGGTAATGGCGACCTTGGCCCCTGCCTGAGGTCAAGTTGCCAGGTGTCCCACAGTGACGATATTCTTTTCTCTTCTCATCCCTTTCCCAATGGTTCCACTTGGAAGGCAGGACTGGTTGCAGCCCACTACCAATGAGAAGTGGTAACTTAGTCTCCACTTCTTAAATTGCAGAATATCAGTGTTAATTATTTGAAATGTTGACACTGCTCACATGGCTGGAGTGAGAAATGACAGTGGGTGACTAAGAAAAGGTAAAGAAAGTTACAAAGGAACAGAGAGAAACAAAGGTGGAGCCAGGTGGGCCTCGAAAGACCCCAGGCAAATGCAGCATAGCTTATTTATAGTGGCAGAGATAAGAGAATTGCAGGGGAAAGTAAAGGGGCTGGTCTGTAAACAGAGACAGGAGAGTAGCTAGGGTCTGCAGGACATCATGCTTGATGGTTTTCTGATGAATGGACAGGGAGGAAGACAGTTTTCTTGGCCAGGCCTTGTTCTACCATGCTGTCTTGTCGCCTATTCTCCTCCCTTGGGAGGAAGTGAACAAGATACGTGTTTCTCGGTCCACTCAGGGGCCTGCCTCATCTGTGGGAGGAGGTGAGTTAGGCCTGGCTGTGGTGGTCTACAGCACAGTGCTCCCAGCAAAATGTTTGTGCATTTCAAACTTCTTCTCCATTTTAAATTGATTCCATTATTGAATTATACCAGTTTGGACTCGTGTATATTTATTTAATGCTTTGGGTGATGATTCAGTAAATATGTTGCTTCTCAAATTGTTCCAGATTTGGCTTTGGGAAATGACTTGTTTCCCTTCAATGGCCAATGCTGTGGGCTTAGATTAGTCATCTCCCTTCTGTCTCCATGAGGGAGGTGCTCAGGCTCATCTGGCCCACTCAGTGGGGCTATCCTAAGCTGGAAAGAGTTGAGAAGAAGAAGGTTAGGTCTGCAGAATGGAGTGGGAGCTTTGCTTTGTCTTGCTATTGTTACTTAGCTATGAATGCACAGTGGCTACATTAGAAGTACATCAATGGCTTTGATTTGATTCAGTAGTTCAGACAGTACTCATTTGTTTATTTTGTTAGTTGTGAGTGTCTGTGGTTGTGCATCTGGTGTGCAGTGTGTTCCCAATGAAAAAGACTGACATCACACTGAGTTACACAGGATGCCACATGGGAGTGCATTCTCAACACTGCACACACACACACACACACACACACACACACACACACACACGTCACTGCTCTCTCCAGCTCTTGGACTGACAGTCTAGATAATGAAGGCAGACTCTGCCTTAGGCTGACTGGAGTTGAGCTTCATACAGAATCAGGGCAGTGAACAAATCAAAAAGCAGAAAGACAGATTCCCCGTGCACAGGGCAGGGGGCAAAGGAGAGTGACTAAGATTCAGGCATTGAGAGAGGTCCAGGAAGAGGTTGAAGCCAGCTGGAGAGCTGGGCTGGAAGAAGAGTAAAGGAGATTATCAAATTACATCCATCTTGAAAGTGGCAATTTTCAGATTTCTGGAAGGATGCTCTTGGCCTCTCTGATAAGTTCTGGAACTTCTCGGGTTTGAAGGGCACTGTGGGAGGCCAGCAAAAATGGGAGAGAGAAAGCCCTTTGGCAAGTGGAAACATGGTGGCTCCTTACAGAGAACACAAGATCTTGGCCATGTCTGGTCACCACCTTGCATCAGTGACACTGTGTGACCGTGGAGAGAGAAGCAAGATGGAACATCCCCAGGTGGGAGCCCACAATCCCTTTTCATGTTCCTCTTTGTTCTATCCAAGGACCCGAACTAAAGGGTACCACTCAGATACCAGGTCCCAGGGCTTCTCCCAATACATTGTGCTCACTACTCAGAGCCAGCAGCCCCTCCAGCCCTGTTCTGGTCCAAAAAAAAGCATCCTGTACATGCCTGCCATGTGAGATCTCTCCTCACAGATCGCGAGCACCTCTAATTCCCCATTCTGAAACCCTAGGTGCTACAGTTGCACATCAGAGCATCATGTGGCAGGCAAGGTGGAGTAGGCCAGAACAAGCTCCTGCACAGGTAACCAAGTGCTATGGTTTGGGTCTAGATGTCCCAAGTCTCATACGGTCATAGGCTGGATCTAGAGCATGTGAAGCTGGAATTGATTCATAATGCACTGCTAGGCTCAAGGGCACTCAGGTTAAGGGTGTGAGTGCCACCTGCCCTATGCAGTCTGAACAAGAAACAAGGGGCAGAGAAACACTGTTAAAGTCTCTTGTTACTTTTGCTGCCTTGTGTGAGCTTGTTGTTTCTGCTCCATCGTGCCTGTTTGGCATCCCTGCCTTGGAGTAGTCTAATTATGGGCTGAAACTGTAGCCAAATAAACCTCTTTCTTCCCTTCTAACTTTGGGTGTTGGGTATTTTGTCTCAGCAATGAGAGAAAAGTAAATAACACACCAAGCTTCCAGAAAGATGGCGCATCCCTTACCTCTATGTTCTCCCCTGGAAAGTTGCTGTACATATGGTGTGAAGATAAAAGGAATGTATTTAAGTTACTGCCTAATATTTATATTTATATTATGTATCCAGCTATTTATACTGTACTGTATAAATATAAAACACACATACATGTAAATGCAAAGAATATGATTATGAAGAAACAAAGTCTATCTTGCCTGTCCATCCACTGTACTTGTCACACTGGCATGGATCCATCAGGCAGCACACATGAACTCTGTGTCAGCCATTACATGCCCAATATAAAACCTCAAGCCTGGAACATGTAGGACTCAAGTGACCAGAGAAGCAATGTCCTTGTCCCCTCAATTTCTGTGCTTCCCCTCTCCTGTTTGCACCCTTTGCACACCAAGCAGGCCTTGAGCCACACAGCTGTCATGAGTAAGTAGCACAGATCCAGCAGGAAGCAGTTCCCCAGGACACTCGCTAAGCCCTGCATGCCTCTGTCACTGGCCCTTTCCATGTGTGCTAATGTGCTTAGGGTCAGAAAAGACACATTGAGGGCCCTCGCTGCTGCTCCTGGTGGGGGTTCTAATGGAATGTCCATAAACCCCTTCTTCTCCCTTGGTGATACTCTTTTTCTCATTCTTGTTTTGCCTCTGAACCACAAATGCCTCTATGCTATTGTCTTTAGAAAATCTTCAGTTTTCCTGGAGGTCACATTTCCCATGAAAATGCTGCTAATACTGACTGGGCTATTGCCATTTTCTGTTGCTATCACAAATTACCTGAGGCTAGGGAGTGAATAGAGAAGAGAGAGTTCTCTCATTCCAAGTTTAGGAGGCTTAAAGTGCAAAGATGGGCAGAGTTGTTATGCAGGTCCTATTGCCATCCCACAACATAGCAGTTGGCATCCTGATGGGAAGGCATGGGAGAGGGAGAGGCTGAGACCCAAAGAGGCTCAGACAGGCCAGCTTTCTCTGCAACAACTTGCTGTTGTGGCGACCAATCAGCATCCTGTGCAAACTACACCACTAACTTCTGAGGGCATGCCGCCAACAACCCATCAGTCTCACAGCAGGTCTACTTCTTAAAGTCCTCATCACCTGGACACTGTGGCATCATCTGTGATGTGGTCTATGTGGAAAGTAAAATAAACCCAGAGGGAACACAAAAAAAAGATGCCCAGTGTTTTGGGAGGGGTTGGACTCAGCTCCCAGTGTTCAGTGTTTCCTTGGACCCATAGAGGACACCAATACTTTCATACTCTAGGAAGAACTGAATATTCCCAGAGAAAAGAAAATACAGAGGACAGCTCTGAACATTCCCACCAAACATGCCAACCTTAGGTTTGGGTGTCATCTGTACAGTGGCAGAGAAGTCCAAGGTGAAATCTCCAGGGTTATCGGTACGTGGGACAAGACACAGAGGAAGACCTGAACTGCAGCTGTGCCCTGAAGCTTTGGCCCCATCCCCAGCCACCTGCACAACCCTATCCAGTGGAGGAAGAGAGAGGTGGGAAGACAAAGAAAGGGATACCGCTGTTTCAGAGGGCAGCCCTGGCCAAGGTGGCAGCTTACAGCTTTGGAAGGAAGTTGGGGAGCCATCAACTGCTCTGCATCAAGAGCCCAGCTTCACAGGAGAGCTGAGGCTGTGTGCTTTCTAGGCTCTGGGCTCTCTGGGGCTCGGTGTTGGCCCACAGTCTGTCCATGCTGCTGTGCTTTTCACATTTTGTGGGAAGATGATGATGATGGGTGGAGCCCTACCTCCCACTCGACGGGGATGGCCCCAGTCAAAGAGACTTCCCTCCCCCTCCTCACTGTGACTCCTGCCCCTCTGTGCTCCCACAGCACCACCAGAACAGTGGTTTAGACACACAGATGGTGATTTCAGAGGCCAAGATCACTTACATAAGTGACAGATTTCATGACCACCATCTAAAACGTAGGAGATTTCTCCTTCTATATGGAATTACATATTTCCCCAGATAAATCAACATTCCATTGGAATGGGTCTTCCTTTTTTGTCTTTCAGAGAAAATCCCAAATATGGCCCTTTCACTACTTACTCTTTTCTTCCCTAAGCCAAAAGCTGCGAGACTTGGCAGCCTCATTTGCTGAATCTTCAGTTTGAATTAGTGGAATTCTTCCTGGGCACTGGTGTGGCCACCTCAGAGCCCAGTTTCACAGGCTGTCGTCACATTTTTCATCTCTCTGTGATTTGAGGAGCAGTCAATTCAGATAAGAACCACACAGCAAAGATTCTACACCCACAAAACTGGAGAGACATAAATGAATAACAGGTCTAAATATGAATGCGGCAGCAGTTTTAAATCCAAGAACCAATTTTAGACAGTTGCTATCACTGAGGGCAGCAGCCTCCATTGGGCCCTTGCTCTGCCCACCACATTATTACCTCTGTGAGTCATCAGGCCACTTTAGGCTGACTTATGTAATGGTGATTCCAGAGATTCCCCAGCACCCTCCAGTCTCCAGAGGCTTGCGTACCCAGAACATCACAAACAGGTTCCTTTTATCAGCAAGTCTGAAGATGCACCTTCATCTTCATACTGTTTCTTGCATCCTTCCTTTGAACCATGGGAGGCAAACCTTTCAGAGCTTTCAGTGATAACAGACAGCTGGCTGTGGCATGTGTGCCACAGGTTTGCCACCACTGCTTTAGTCTAACCCAATCGAGTCTCCTCAGGATCTCAGGTCCTCTTGACTCCTCTCACTTTGGACTCATTCGCTGATGATCTCTCTTTCTGTTTTTACATCTTCTGGTCAAGGCTAAAACGCCTTCAAGTAATCTGCATCTGTGGAAACCTCCAGACCCTGCAGCCATCTCTGATGCCACTCCACCTGCTGTCCTCCTCCACACCACATACACAGCTTGTGAACAGGCTCTTACCATTCTCTCACTTTTTTCTATCTGCCATTATCTTGTAAATATTACAATGCCCAACCTGATAGATATCTGAAAGGTGAATTTGTGTTCTCTAATATCAAAAAATAAACTTTAGGAGCAACAGAAGAGGTCAGAACTAGGAAAAATTTATTGAAAGATAGCTTCTGTCTAATAGAGACAGAAGGGAGACCAGAAAGTGAATTGCCCCACCCACACTCAGCTTTTCAAAGACATGTTATGGGGCAAAGCTATGCAGTGAGGTGAACACAAAGTGGGACAAAACTATAAGATCCAATGGAAAATCACAAGGAGGAGGGACAAAACCATGATCAATAAGATTACAAATATAGTCACCCCAGTAATAGTGATTAAATGGGGGTCAAATGAGGAACCTAGTCGGGTAACAAGTACACATGGATTTCCCAGAAGGAATGGGCTAGGAATGTTTTGGTCTCCCACTAAGGTGATTGATATCATTTAGAATATCAATCACTGCCATTCACTCCTAGGGGAAGTACATGGGTGTAGTGTTTCTCTCCTTTTAATGTTAACCTTCAGAGAATGTGCCTCGATTGTTTGCTATGCCCAGGGCCCAGACTTGTCCAACTGCCTTATAATAATTTCTCACTGACTCGGCCATCTACAATAACGTGGTACTGAGTGAGCAAAGACTAAAAGAAATCATGTGGGCCTGTCCACTTTGATGGTTTACCATCTGGTATGCAGTTTATACCTAATAAAGTTTTTTAATTAAAATATGAAATAGGGAAATTTTTAGTTCAATATTTGACAGGAAAACAAAGGTAGGAAACTAGTCTGCAAATAAAAGATCTATCCCATCACTTAGACAAATTAATTTTGAGATTATGGAAACAAATGAAGGCAACAATGACAGCAGAGTAATGGAAATGTTCTACCAGGACAGGAACAAGACAGCCAGGCTGGCCCAGCATACGCACAGCACAGAAGCTGGGTCCCACAGGAGTGAAGCTAGTGGGACATGACCTACCTATCTGCATCAGCTTTCAAAGCAAGGTGAGGCATCTCTGAAGCTTATATCAGCATCTTCAGATTACCAGGTTTTGTTTATTCTATTCATATTTTGTAAAATGAGGGCCTTTATATTCTGAGATTGTGTAGCTATAATGTCTAACTAAATTTAAAGGTAATTTAATCTGTGTGAGATCCACAATCACAGTTACCCATTAAATATATATCATTTTAATGGTGTAATTTATTTTGGAATGTCTGAAGATATATAATGTTAGGTCAGATGGAGACATGATTGATACCACCAAGGCAGGCAAAGTTTAAGCAACATGCCATGAGTTTAATGCCATCTGGGTGCAGATGGGCCAAGGGTTAAAAGATCATTGGCACTGAGAGAAGGATGTGCTTGGTTGTTATGGGGGAGTTTTGGTATGGGAGGGTTATATGGAAGAATAGATGCAACTCCCAAACTTACTACATATCCAAAGTGCAAGTTCACATTCTCTAATATTGGCGGATGAATTCTAGGAGCAACAGAGGTTAAGAGTAAGAAACATTTATTGAGGAAAAGATAGCTTCTGTCTAAGAGGGACAGAAGAGGGACCAAAAAATGGGTTGCCTGCTCACCCAACTTCTCAAAGGTGTTTTATGGGACAAAGCCATGAGGTAAGGCAGGTTCAAGGTAGGACAAAGCTATAGTCAACCAGTAAGATTACAAGTATATTCCCTTAGGTAATATTGATCCAATGAGAAATCACAAGGTGGACAAAACTATCAACAACCAATAAGATTATGACAAGTATAGTCACTTAGGTAATAGTGATTAAATGGGGATCCATTGGGGAAACAAGTCATGTAGCAACTGTACAAGGAATGAGCTAGAATTTTTGGTAGTAAAAGGTGGTTCAGGGATCTTTCTTGGAAGATCTTGGTCCCCCACCCAGGTGAATGATACCTATTTGGAATAGCAATCATTGCTATGTGTCCTATGTGAGTGTGGTAATTTCTCTTCTTTTACAATGCCTACCTTCAGTGAATGTGTCTTGATTGTCCTCCATATTGGCTCCTTGTGTAACTGGCCCTATTTAAGTGCCTACAAGATATCTAATTACCTTACCCATCTACAATAAGGGGGCCTTGGTCAAAAGAGTTGAAAATTTTAGAGGCCCATGGGTGATGGGCTTAGGGTGGCTGATAAACAGGGCAATGGTGAGAGCAGCCGGGCTGCTCCCAGCTTTCTGTTATCACTATGTTCCTGTGGATTTGGGTAGCAGGTCTGCTTAGGGAGGGTTTCCCTTCTGGTTGGGTGGGGGTACAACTCAGGGGACCTATCATATAATATATTAAATATATGCATAATTGTGCTGCTTATTGGGTATTCAATCTTCTTGTATTTTGTCAAATATACAATGTTGATTGGAGAAGCAAATTTAATGTTATGATTTCAACTTTCATTTCATTTCAACAAAATGGGAAGATTTGGTTCAAAGGAAAAATGTCCCAAGGATTTCTGGTCATTAAATATTTCTTATAAAGAGATTTTCAGTGTTTAATGGAAACTAATCAAACACATATGTTTCGGCATTCTTTTGCAAGCCTAGTGATTGAGGAGAAAACTATTTTGTGCAAAACATACTTGCCAGAATATTTTAAAAACAGGTTAAAATGTATTTTGTTGAAATTGAAAGATTGCTGATTCTTCTCACCCCAGCAGCAGATACTGTTGTTAAAAACAGGAAAGCCCAAGCCAGAGGCAATGGTTCCCAGAGCCAGATGTGGACTCTCAGAGAAAGTTTCCATAAATTTCCAGAAAATTCAAGCCAACAACTTTGAGAGCTTCTCAGTCAACTGTCCTTGCCAGGAAGGCATCCCTCCAGGATCTGCAAACACCTTTCCTTCCCCAGGGGTGGCCAGACCTCTATCTGGGACCAATGTCCTCCATACCAGGATCTGTCCTCTATACCACACTGAGGGACCTGGGCAGCAGTGTGGCCACAAGGGCTTTCAGAGCTCTGCAAGACAGGCTTCCACATCCTCTCAGCCTCAGATCGTAGTTCTGTTGTTCTAGGGCCAGCCAAATTGGAACTATGGAGATGTGCCACAGTCTGAATTAAATGGAATCCTTTATTAGCATAGCCAGTGGTTCAGAGTAGGCTCAGGCCTCCAAAAACTCTGGACAAAGGAAAGGCAGTTTGTAGGGTTCTTTTCAAGTCTCTTCTATTTAGGGAGGGCTCAGGGAGTTGGAGAGCACAAGCAGAACTTCACAGAGCAGAATTTTGCTAAGTCAGTGGGGGTCAGGGGCAGTTTCATACAGGTTAATTAAAACAAAGTATCACTCAGAGTGGTGGCGATTAAGTACAACAATGTATGCATTTTCCTCACACCTGTGCATGCTCCTCCTTCTAAATAAACAGGAACTTGTCTCCCGCAGCCCCTCTGTCTTTGGATTTCCTGTGCAACAAACTACAATCTAACTTAGTGAGCAAACAATGTGAAATCTAATTTAGCATGGTTTTGTAATAAATAATCATGTTTCAGCCAATCACAAACAGTGATTCAGCTGATCACAGGAAGCCAGCTGATGATTGGACCACGTCTGTAAAAGGCAGATGCCTCTTCATACCACATAAGGCAAGCATCAGCTGTAGCCAATCAACTGATATCTGTTCTTTGTTGTACTCAGCCTATAAAAGCTGGTGATTTCCATCCTGGTGGATGAAGACTTCCAATGCTGCTCTGATCTGAGGGCTTCCTGGTTGAGTTAAACTCTATTAAAATATTAGTTCTAAAGTTCTGCTTTTAGCCTTGTGCAAGTACAAGTTCCAGATTTGTAATTAGTAATGACTTTTTTCAGATGTGGACTGTCTCAGGGGACTGCTTCCATCATTTGTTAATGTCTTTCTCCTCCAGTGATTGTGTCTCTCTTCTCTTTGAATGCACCTCCAGTACCCAGGACAGTGCACAGCAATTCAATAGGAAATTATCAAATACTAATTGAATTAATAAATAAAAACTTGCTGATCATGGCAATGGGTCCTGCGAGTTATTCAAAATTCTAAGAAATAGTGATCTTTCTTCTCAAAGAACCCAGGATCTAGTTAGGGAACAAAGATTAGTGTGCAGAACAATAAAAACATAACAAAGACTTAAAGAGGGCCTCCCCAAACAGGATTTGGTAGATACTGGGAAATCCAGAGAAAATTTTGGGTAAAGGGAGCAATAAAAATACAAACAGCATCATGACTCTCTGAGGGATAGTGAGGTCATCTTCTAGGAGCCTGGCAGAAAAAGCTAAATGTGGGTGTACACAGATACCAATAGGCCAGGATGGAGCAGGTAAACCTGCCTGACTTCACAGCTGCTAGAAAACTTCTAAGGCTCAGAAACAAGGGACTATTGAAATGGTGTGGACACAAGATGAACTTCAGAAATACTGGAATGTAGGAAGTCAATGTCAGAAGAAATGGTACCCAAGCATTATTGTCAGTGTGGATGGAAACAAAGAGAATTAAGAGGAAGGAAGGGATGGTTAGGGTATTTTAATGGAAGAACTAATGTCATTTATTTGCCATCCAGTTGTGAACAAAGCTGATTTGTAAATCTCATATACTCTTGAGAATGATGCTTCCATTGCCTGGAGACTTTAGGCTGCAGGAGACTTTTGGAACAGCAGGGAAGATGAGGAGTTTTGTTGTAACGGTTTGAAGTTTGTGTGAGAACTAAACATCCTAGTGGGTCTCTCTATGACTGAAAGCATCATCTGTCTGCTTTTTAGTATTATGATTGCTCTTGCAGTAGTTATTTAAACATATTGCCTGTTGGATTATATTTATTTTAGCTTTAAAATCCTATGATCCTGTTACATATCAAAAGTGCATAGATAAAATATCTAAAACCAAGAGGGTAGGTCAGTTCTCTTATAGGGAACCCATTGGAAAACTGGGAGGAAAAAAAAAAAGGTCTAGTAATAAATGAAGTTCACAAATACAGAAAAAAAGAATGGAAGAATGTTCAGCAGCAAACGTGGATTAAATAGTTGGAAAGGCATAGGTTCCCTCTACTTAGGAGCACTTATCAAACAAGGATAGAGGTGTATAACTTTATGTAACAATTGGAAATTCGAGGAGAGTCTTTTGTTAAAAGTTTTGCTTTGTTTTCTTGTCAAACTTTTTTTTGGGGGGGGTACTGGGGATTGAACTCCTGTCCTTACATTTGTAAGGCAGACCACCGAACCACTGAGCTAAATCCCCCACCCTCAAACATTTTATATTTAGCATTTTGTGTCAGGAAATGGGCTTGCAGATAAAATCAATCATCATGACAGACAGCACAGACAGCACAGAATTTATTTTTCTTTGACATTAAATATTTGACTCTGAAGGCAATTTCATGGACATATGAACACAGGAGGATTTTTAATGATGCAAATGAAAAGCAGCATTTATACTCAACAAATTTATACTCACAAAACACGCTGAAAATTGAGATCCAAAACCCTATTATATTGGTTCTAAGGTCTACATTTTGTTACTTGCTGTATTAATTGCATCTAGACAGGTGTCTGGAATGTCATAAAAATATGAGAAAGTAATCTCATAAGTAGAAATATAACATGTAAACTCATTTGTAGACAGATGCATGTTTTAGTTCTTTATGCAGGAAAAGGAGAATGAAAGAAGAATGCTGCTATGAAACTCAGCAATTACAGGGAATAAAAGTCCAAGATAAAGTTGTCTGTTTTTGAGAAAGGAGGGCAGTGAATGGATAATCTAAGACATCAAAACAAGTAGGAATACTGTAGATCTTCCTCCATAGCTGTGGTTCTACATCCACTGATTCATCCAACCAAGTGGAAATGGAAAAAATTTAAAGCATTGTGTCTCTAGTGAGTACATACAGATACTTTTTCTTCTCATTATTCTCTAAGCAATTCAGTATAACAGCTATTTACTTATGCATATATTTTATTAGTTACTAAAAGTCATCCAGAGATAATTCAAACTATACAGGAGTAGAAATATATGCAAATTCTATACCATCATATAGAAAATACCTGAATGTCTGTATTGTGGTATCTGTGGAGGAAAAGAGGTGCTGCATCCTGGATCCCCCATTAATGAGCAATGACTGTATTATGCACGTTTTAAAAATTCAATATCATTAATGGAATGTAAAAGCAGTAAGAAACAAAAGAACAAGAAAGATTGAATATGTGGTAGGTGGGGGATGGGCTCTTCTGAACTTGAACAAATGGAAAGTTCAGTTTGTACACAACTGTGCTATTGAACGGGGAAGAAAAAAGAAAACATACTAATCAAGACACAAGATTTTTACTGCTGACATCTTGCTAGGGAAAGTTTTGATTTGGCTCAAACTTTAGTCAGTGATAATGCATTTTTACGACCTATAAAATGTTTCCAAAATTTTGCAGATAAGTACTATAATTTTTGACTTTGTAGCCCATGACTTTCTCTCCATCTTGAAAGCTAGGGAGTAAATGAGTTGGGCTGGCAAGTGTGTTCAGACTTTATATTATGTTCAGAGGATGTGGTGCTATTCTCAGTCCTGCTGAGCACTAAGAATATCCCTTGAGGTGGCCATGCCAAACAGCTTTGAAGCCACTGTGTCTTTTTTGTGTTTTCTGAGACAACACCTGGCTAAGCCCAGATTGGCCTTGAACTTACAGCAATTTTCCTGTCTTAGGCTTTCAAGTGCTGGGCTTACAAACAGGTGCTACCACACCCAGTTGAACCCAAGGTGTCTTAGAGCCCAGGACCTCTGTAGTTCTGAGTATTCAGTCTGTGGATAGAGATTTTCTTCTCCTTCCTCTCCTTCTTCACCTTCCTCCTATACCTCCTCTGCTTCCTCCTCCTCATCCTCCTCTTCTCTTCCTCTTCCTCCTCTTCTTCTTCTTCATCTTCTCCTCCTCCTCCTCTTCCTTCTTCTTCTGAAACCACCTTACATGGTTCCTTGACAAGCTCCTGAAGTTTGAAGTATATCTGTCCTCTTGGGTGCTGTTAGCCTTGCAGAGGGGCAGCACCGACTTCCTTATGGTGCTGCCCATATAAACATGAACTAAAGGACTATATATATGACTACTTCTCTTCCAGTAACAGGAGAATTCAACAAACATTAATTTATCAAGAGCTTCTTGAGTCTGTCTGCAACTGTGACCCTCAGAACCCACAGACCAGCTTCAGGTGAAATGGCTTTGCTACTAAGTTTCTTGCAGCCCAGGGCAACATACACTCACACTGCCCTCCCAGTGCCCAAGAGGTCCCACAGCAACCACCTCATTTGTGATCTTTACTCCTCAGAAATGTCAGAGTCAAATAATACAGATAATAATTAGTGTTAATTATAGCCACACATTATCTACTTACACTCATAATTGGACATATCAATATAAAATGTGCCACTTTACTTACTTTACCACATTCAAGCTCACTGACATTTAATATTCAGAAGGCCCTATGAAATATGTATTATTTTCTATACTTTTAAAGATGAGACTATTTGACCTAACAAAGGCCACAAAACAGCTCTTGCAAGGCTGTGTCTTCTAAGTAGTTCAGGGGTCTGTTCACCAATACAACTGATTTCTCCACCAACTGTCTGAATGATGAGGCTTAAGAGTCTTGGTAGTGCAGGAAAAAGTAAAGCAATGGAAAAGAATAGAGTGTATAGTTCAGACTTCCATTGCTGGCACAAAATACTGATACCTGCAATTTCAAGTGGGAGAGGTTCATTTGACTCACAGTTTCAGAGGTTTCGGGCCATAGACAGGTAGCTCTAAAGCCAAAAAGTCATAGCGGAGCAACGTTCCTCACTTCAGGGTAGCAAAACAGATCACAGGGGAGGAGCTCAAGGGGGAAGGGGCCAGGGAAGGTCACACCCGCACAACACCCCAGACAATCCACAAGGGTTCTTCACAATCTCTAGCAGTCTTCCAACCCAGTCAAACTGACAATCAGCATGCCAAGCAAAGGATCTAGATCTTGTGGTACGACTAGACTAGAATGGGATAAAATTCAGTGCAATTAGCAATATTACATTCTGCCCTGCTAAAACTCAAATGTCTTCAAAAGAATCTTAGAGAGTGTAGTTTAATTTTTTTCTTCTCTTTTGTTGTACTTATTTCTTTCTCCCCCCGACTTCCATTACTGGGGATTATACCCAGGGAAAGATGAGCACCAGCCCTTTTTATTTTTTATTGCCCAGGTTGGACTCAATTCTGCAGTCTTCCTGCTTCAGCTTTCCCAGGAACTCTGTTACTCACAAATTATGCAAACATTCATTGCCATGAACTTCCCTCTTAGAATTGCTTTTGTTGTATTGTATAAGATGTGTTGCGCTACCATATGCATTTATCTCAAAATACTTGTTGACTTCCCTTTATACTTCTTCTTGGACCCATTAGTTGTTTAATATATTGCTGATTTTTCTAATCCAATGGAGTCCTTGTCAAAATAGTAATAATATTATTTATAAAATTAGAAAAAATCCTAAATTTTGTGTGGCAGCACAAAACATACCAAATGGAAAAAGCAATCTTGAGCAACAACAACAACAACAAAAAAACAAAGTTGGAGACATTAAAATACTTGATTTCAGACATACTGCAGAGATGGAATAATAAAGTAGTGTGGTATTACCATAAATATATACACAAGAGCCAATGGAATAGAACAGAGAATCCAAAAATGAACACATGTATAATAACTGAGTAACTCTTTCTAAAGTCACCAAAATTCCACACTGAAGAAAGGAGAATAACATTTCAATAAATGTTACTGGGAATACTGGATATCTATATGCAGAAAACTGAAGATGAGCTATGTCTCTCACTCTATACAAAGAACAATTGAAATTTATCAAAGCCCTAACTTTAAGACCTGAATCATGAAACTACTAAAATACGACAACAACAACAACAAAAAATAAAAACCACTTCAAGACCTTGATAAGACAATAATTTTTTTATATAACAACAGAAAATAGAAAATAAAACAAATGGGACTATTTCCTCCTGCTTTTGGTTGGAAATGATACTTCATATCAATTTCAATTTAAAAAAAAATGTTAAGACTTTTCTTTTCTAACATATGATGTATCTGGGAGAATGTTCTACATGTATGCTATCATTATTGGTTCTGCAGATGTTCATTAGGTGCATGTGTTTATAGTACTGTTCAAGACTACTGTTTCATTGATCTGTCTGGATGATCTTGCACTCACTGTTCAAAGTGGTCTCCTGAACTTCTATAATGTTATTTCATAACTTTTCACTTTTCTTAGTATTGTGTTATCTATTCAAGTATTCTGACATTGGGTGGATATATATTTATAGTAGTTATGTCATTATGAAGAATTGATCCATTTAGCACTATATAATGACATTTGTCTGTTATATAATGTTTGACTTGTATTCAACTTGATATGAGTATAGCTACATCTTCTCTCTTCCCATTATTATATGTATAGAATATATTTTTCTCTCCTTAGCTCTCAGCCTACTTATGATTTTAAAGTTAGAATAAAGCAACACTTTTGGTCAAAAATTCAATTTATCCATTTTTGTCTTTTGATCAGAAAAGCTATTCCATTTACACTTAAAATAATTACTGACATTTGAGATCTCACTACCATCATTTTGTTAATTGTTTTTGGTTTGTTTTGTAGCTACTTTGTTTCTTTCTTCCTCTCTTTTTGCATTCATTTTTTATTTGATAGGTATTTTGTAGTAGTATGTTTGAATTTCTATTATTTCTTTTGTGTATCTTCTACAGTTTTTTCTTTGCAGTTACTATGAAGTTCACATAGAACATTTTAGTTGTAGCAGTCTATTTTGGCCTGATAACAATACTTGAATGTGGTTTTTTCCCCTCACATTGCATGTTATTGATGTCAAAATTTATATAACTTATATGATATATATATATATATATATATGTATACACACACAGATTATTATAGGTATAGTTATTTTGAACTCACGTGTTTTATCCTTTATATTCAGTAAACATGATTATGCTTCACTCTTACAGTATTAGAGAATTTTGAATTTGACTAACTTCACCTCATTATGATTCATATACTCTTATGCTTTTAGGTTGTATCAAAGCATAATTTAAACTAAATTTGAAAAACTAATTTTAGCATTTCTTTTAAGGCATGTAATGATGATGATCTCCCTCAGATTATTTTCAGAGTATGATTTTATCTCTTCATCATTTCTGAATAACAGTTTTTTAGGTAATGTATCATTTGTCAGAATTTTTTTGGCACGTTGCAAACATTTATATCATTTTTTTCCTCTGACCTGCATATTTATGGCTGAGAAATTTTCCAATAGCCTTACAGAGTTTCCCTTGTATATGTATATGTTAAGTAGCTTTTTCTTATTTCACTTAAAACTTTCTTTGCATTTGAGTTTTGAGAATTTTAAATAATGTGTCCCAGAGTAATCTCATTTGCAATATCTTGTTTGAAAATATGTCAGCCTGTGAGTGCATATATTCACGCTTCTCTCAGGGTTTAAGAAGTTTTCATATATTATTTCTTCAAATATTTTTTCTTTCTTTTTACTCATTAAATTTATTGATGAATTTTAGGTATAAAATATGAAGACATTTATTATTGGCAATTTGTATATTTAAATGATATATCTTGGTTATTATATTTTCCCAATTCTGCTTCCCTCCCTTCAACCACTCCACCTCTCCCTATTTACAAAGACTTTATTTCCATTTTTTCTTTTTTTAATATTTTCCTTTCCTTTGTCTGTCCTCCCCTACCCCTTACAGTTCCTCTTCCTCTTTAGACCTTTATCTATTATACATCTTGATCCTTTTGTACACTTTCAGTTTCTCACACTAGAGACACTATTCAGCATTTGCACATCTGTCCTATTTATTTCACTTGAGAGTATTGCATCAATGTGCATCCATTTATCTACAAATTTCTCTACTTTCTCATTCTTTATGGCTTAGTAATATTTTACTTTATAAGAAAACTGCATTTTCTTTATCCAGTCTCCAGCTGATGGGCAATTTGGCTATTTCCAAGCTTTAGCTATTGGAAACTGTGCCACTATAAACATAGGTACACATATATTGCTATGGTATGATCCTTTTGAGCAGATACCCAGCAGGGGAATAACTGGGTCAAATTGGACCTCTAATCCTAAGTTTTTGAGGTATCTCCATATTGATTTTGACAGTGGTTGCACACCTCCATCAACAGTGAAGAAGTGTTCCTTTTTCCCCACCAGCATTTGTTGTTGGTTGATTTCTTGATAACAGCCATAATTTCTGGAGTGAGGTGGAATCTCAGTGTTGTTTTCATCCACATCTATCAAATGAGTAGTGCAACTTAACATTTTTTCATATGAATATTTGCTGCTGTTACTTCTATGTCTGAGAAATGTCTGTCCATTTCAGAAGCTCAATTTTGAATTGGGTCTTTAAATTTGGGGTCTGATATTTTTCAGTTCTTTATATATTCTAGATAGTAGTCCTTTGAGAAACAGCTAGTAAAATTTTTTTCCCATATTGTAGGTTGTCTCTCATCTGTGTTGGTGGTTTCTCTTGCAGTGCAGATTCTTTTTAATAAAATGAGATTCCAGTTGTTGATTCTTGGCGCTACTGAGGTTTTGTTAACAAAGTCTTTTCCTACTCCAGTGTCTTTAAGAGTTCTACCTAACCTATTGTCCAGAAAGTTTAGTGTTTCTGTTTTAATATTAGATCTTTGATCCACTTCAATTTTAGTTTAGTTCATGGCAAAAGATATGGATCTAGTTTTAATCTTTGGCAAGTTGAAATCCACTTTTTCTAACACCAATTATTAAAGAGTCTGTCTTTCCTCCAGTGAGGGTGTCCGGCTCCTTTGTCAAAGATGAGGTAGCGGAGAATATCAGGAGTTGTTTCTGCATCTTCTAATCTGTTCCACTGATCTTCAGGTAGGTCTGTTTCTTTGCCTTTACCATGTTGTTTTTGTCACAGTGGCTTTGTAGTATAGTTTCAAGTTGGGGATTGTGATACCCCCTGCCATGTCTCAGTTGCCTAGAATGGCTTCTGCTATTCAAGGTCTCTTCTGATTCCAAATGAATTTTGGGTTTTTTTTTCATTAGTTCTGTGAAATATACTGTTGGGATTTCAATCGGGATTGCATTGAATCTATATAACAGTTTTGGAAGTATGGCCATTTTCACTATATAGATTCTTCCTACCCAGGAACAAGGGATGTCTTTCCATTTTCTTATATCCTCTTCAATCTCTTTTTTCAGTGTTGTAGTTCTCAATGTAGAGGTCTTTTGTTTCCTTTGTTAGGTTGATTCCTAGATATTTCATTTGTTTGGATGCTACTGTGAAAGTGCTTGTTTCCCTAATTTCACTCTCAGTGAGTCTGTTATTTGTGTACAAGAAGGCTATTGATTTTTCAATATTGACCTTATATCCAGCTACTTTGCTGAATCTGTCAATTAAGTCTAGATATCATTTGGTGGAGTTTTTTGGTCTTCTATGTAGAGTATCATATCATCAGAAAATTGACAGTTTCACTTCTTCCTATTCTATCTTTATTGATTTTATTTATTTCTCTTGTCTAATTGCTGTGGCTAATGTTTCCAAAACTATATTGAATAGGAGTGGTGATAGTGGAAACCCTTGTCTCATTCTTCATTTTAGCATGAAGGTTTTCATTTTTGACCATTGAGTAAGATGTTGGCTGTTGGCTTTTATAGCCTTTATTAAGTTGAGATAATGACCATCTATTCCAATTTTCTATATTTTTTAATCATGAATGGGTCTTGAATTTTGTCAAATACTTTTTTTGCACCTATTGAGATGATCATATGGTTTTTGTCCTTGATTCTGTTAATATAGTATATTACATTTATTGATTTATATATGTTGAACTATCCTTGAATCTGGGATAAATCTAACTAGGTCAGGGTGTATAATCTTCTTGATGACTGTCTGTATTCTGTTTGCCAGTATCTTATTGAGGATTTTTGCATCTATGTTCATTAGGGAGATTGGCCTGTAGTTCCCTGTTTTGGTTGGGCCTTTCCCTGGTTTCATCTTTTATTTAGTTAGTTTTATTCATTTAGTTTTTGGTACCAGTGATTGAACTTGGGACCTTACACTTGTGAGGCAGGCTGTTGAACCACTGAGCTAAATCCCTGGCCCTTTCCCCTGTTTTAGAGTCAATGTAACACTTGCTTCCAGGAATGAATTTGAAAGTATTGATTCCCTTTCAATTTCACTGAAAAGTTTAAAGAGTACTGGTAGTAGTTCTTCTCTAAATGTCTTATAGAATTCAGCAGTGAGGCCATCAGGGCTTGGGCTTTTCTTGTTGGTAAATTTTTAATTACATTTTCAATTTCATTTATTATAATTGTTTAGAATTTTTATATCTTCTGCGTTCAATTTTGGTAATTTATAGGTATCTAGAAATCTGTCCATTAATTCTGTGGTCTCCATTTTATTAGAGTACAGGTTCTTCAGGTAAGTATTGATGATCCTCTGGATTTCTGCTGGATCTGTTGTGACCTCATTTTCTTTCCTAATTGCATGAATTTGAGCCTTTTCTTTCCTTTTTTTAATAAGGTTGGCTAAGGGCTTATCAATTTTATTTATTGTTTCAAAAAACCAACTCTTCAATTCATTGGGTTTTTAAAAATCATTCTCTTAATCTCCATTGCATCGATTTCTGCTCTGATCTTTATAATTTGCTCTCTTGTATGAGCTTTGGGTTTCTCTTGCTCTTCTTCTTCTAGGAGCTTAAGATTCACCATTAGGTTGTTGATTTGAGCTTGCTCAGTTTTCCTAGTGTGGACATTCACTGAAATGAATTTCCCACATAAAACTGCTTTGATTGTGTCCCATACATTCCTGTATGTTGCACTGGCATTTTCATTAAGTTGTAAAAACTGTCTAAAATTTTCTTTAATTTCTGCTGTTCAGTAAAGTGTTATTTAATTTCCATGTGTTTGTGAAGTTCTTACAGTTTCTTATGCTATTGATCTCCAGTTTAATTGCACTATGATCTGATAATAAACATGGGATAACTTCAATACCTTTGCACTTACTTAAATGTATTTTGGTGAATGACCCATGTGCAGCCAAAAAGAAAGTATATTCTGATTTTGTGGGTGGAACACTCTGTAGACATCTATTAAATCCATTTGTTCAAAAGCTTGGTTCAGTTCTAGTATTTTGTTATTTTTCATCTAGGTGGTCTGTCTCTGTATTTGTGATAGTGGGGTATTTAGGTCCTCCACTACAATTGTATTAGTGCTTATTTGGTGTTTCCCATCCCTTAATATTTATTTTATATAGTTGCAGGCATTATTGTTTGGGGCATATATATTTATGATTGTCATCTCATCCTGTTGGATTGTTCCCTTTACAAGGCTGTGGTGACCTTCTTTGTCTAGCTTAATTAGTTTTGGTTTGAAATTTACTTTGTCTGCAAATAAGATGGCTACCCTTGCTTTTTTCTGGGTTCCTGTTTCATGTAGAACTGTTTTCCATCCTTTTACTTTCAGTCTATGAGTTTCTTTTCGAAGTAGGTGTGTTTCTTGCATACAACACATTGTTGGATTTTGCTTCTTAATCCAGTCTGCCAGTCTATTTCTTTGGATTGGTGAATTGAGGCTGTTGGCATTGATAGTTATAACTGGTATGTATTCATTTGTCATGTTATTTTCCTGTTGTTGGCTCTTTATAATTTTCCCCCTCTACATTTAGTTTCTTCCCTTGCCTAATTGCTTTGCTCTTTTGGGCCTCATGGTGTTGTGACCTTCGTTGTTTTTTCTATGATATTATTTAAAATTGTTTGTAGTGTTGGTTTGGTATTCATGAAGTTTTTCGGTGTTCTTTGTCATGTAAGTAGCTTATTTCCCCATCAATTTGGAAAGAGAGTTTTGCAGGATACATCAGTCTAGGTTGGAGGTTGTTTTCTTTTAAGACTTGAAATACTACACTCTAGGCTCCCCTTGACTTGAGCATTTGTGTTGAAAAGTCTGCTGTGATTCTGATGGGCTTTGTTTTGCATGTGATTTGTTTGTTTTCTCTAAGCTCTTGCAGTATTTTGTACTACTGCTGGGTTTCTGGGATCGTCATTATTATATGTCTAGGTGTAGATCTTATTTTATTATAACTAGTTGGAATCCTATATGCCTTCCTTATCTGTATGTCAAGTTCTTTTGCTCCATTTGGGAAGTTTTCTATCATTAATTCTGTGTAGTTTTTTCATGTCATTTTTACTTTCTCCTGTTTTTTTTGTGGACTCCTACTAATCTTATGTTATTCTTCTTTGTGTCATCTAGGAGCTGTTGTTTCTCATGGTCCCTTACTATTTTTAAGAGATCTCTCTTCATGGTCACTGACCACCATCCTGTCTTCTATATCTGATATTCTGTCTTCAGTTTGGGTTAGTCTGCTATCCATATTTTTAAGAGTTTTTAATCTCCTGGATATCAGTTTGAATATGTTTCATGGATTGTATTTCTTTCTCATGTTTGGACTTCATGGTTTCCATTTCTGCCCTATGCTGAGAATTTATGGCTTTCATCATTGTCCTGAACTGACCTATTGTTTTATCTGTTTATTTTCTAGAGTCTCTAATCAAGCCTTTTATCTGGGAAAGTATTTATGGTTTGAATATTTCTTTTTGTTTGTTTGGTTGGTAATGGGTATCTAACTCAGGACCTTCCACTTGTGAGGCAGGCAGCAGAAACATTGAGCTAAATCCCCAATGTTTTGAGTATTTCTAGAGCCTCATTCAGCTGGTTTTGTATTTTGTTTTGTTTTTTACTTTCTGTGCTATCAGTTCAGATTGTCCAGGTGGTTGATCATCAGACTTTTCCATCTCATTTTCACCAGAATTTGCCTTTGGTAAGCTGGAAGACTTTGTCTTGTTTAAATATCTTTTCATTTCTACTACTGTTGTTGGTATAGTCTTTGGTTTAATTCCTGTGTTAAAATTTAGATATTACTTATTTTAAGTATCAAATTTTCTATTATTTCTTTTGTGTAATATTTTGCTGAAGTTTCTACCAAAGTATTCATATTTTTCATTTTATTCCTCAATTCTAAAATTTTGTAAGTTCTTTATGAGCTTCATTTTTAATGAAATTTAATGAATTTTAATGGTATTTCCTTTAGTAGGATACCTGTCTTTTCTTACACCTTATTGAAATTTTTTACAAAGATTATCTTATTTTCTTGTCAAGCAATTTTTAAATTTGAATTATTAGCTGGAGCAGTTTTTATTTTTTATGGTATCATATATAACCTGTTCCTTAGGATCCATGTAGATTTATTGGTGTCTGTGCATTTGAAAATGAAAATATCTCTTCAAATCTTTACAGACTTCTTTTTCTTTCAGGTGAACACCTTCTCCCTGTCCAATTTCAGGAATTTTGGGGGGATTATGTTAGAGCAGGATTTGAGGTAGATCATTTGGCTGCTGATTTTTTTCATTAGGGTTTGCACTGGGATCTATCTTCAGGGAATCTAAAAGACCTAGGTTTGTGTGGCCTCTGAGTGAACAAGACTGCATAAAGAACCTTGTTCAGTAAGGCTGGTGTTGGTACATGGGTCCACCCATTTAGGGTCTGCAATTGGGTTTTCAGTTAACATGCTTATTACAAGGTAGATAGGTGTGGCTCTTTCTGGGTCACTGGACAGATTTTTGAGTGGGAAGATCTCAGGGTGGCCAGGAATAGCTTCTGGTAGAGTGGAGCTGGATTTGAATCACACAGCTACTATTAGATTTAAACACCAAATTTGAGGATTCTGTCTTCAGAATGCAGAAAAGCATGTCTAGCTGGATGATGTACAGTATGATCCCTCCCATATCTTTGGCAGTTGTCCTCATTCTGTTGCCTGATTTGACCTGGTTTGATGTAGTTGTTCTAGCTTTTCTTTAATTAGCATTACATATTTTTCTCCATTCCTTTACTTTGGATCAATGTGAGCTTCCACATTTAAAGCTGAGTTTCTTGGAGAGAGAAAAAAAATTTGTACTCAAGTTATTCTGTGAATCAATACAGAAATGACCTGTGTTCATATCATCCACATATATCTCTATTGTAATCCTCTCCCATAAATTCAAAATGTAATGTCAAGCCTCCCTTCATTCTCTTGATTTAAAATTAGATTAATTTTATCACTCATGTATGAGGTCAGTAATATATTTGTTTATGAATAATGACTGAATTACTATAAACAAAATTTTTAGGAAGTCACCTACTATATAGTAAATAACAAATCCCACATTCTATATGCTCTGGAGACACCTCAAGTTTGATACATCCTGAATTCCATCCATCCTTTCCCAGTTATATTATTCATAGTGAATTCTGAATCTCAGTTGGTCACATCCTCATCCACACTGACACCAGACTCCACACAAATGGGTTGTTACTGAATTCTTTCCTGGTCTCTATAACCAATAAATGATTTGCTAATAAAAGTCTTGCTAATTTTGTGTTCCATGTTTTTCTTTAATAAATCACATCTCCATTCTTAATACCACTTAGGTTTCATTGTAATGCTCTAGTATACTCATTAACTTTCTAACAAGCTTCCCTGACCCATTGTAGCCTTCCTCAATAGTATTTCTGTGGATATGTCCCTATGATCTGCAAAAGTCAAGAATTGAGCCTGTTATTCTCCTTAATACTGACTGTTTTTTTCTTTCCAGTAACTCCCACACTCTTAGTAAAAGTAATAACTAATTTGCATAGGATGAAAGGGACCTCATGATCTAGTCTTTCTAAAAACTTTAAATGGAAGCCCTGCCACTTATTTTTATATCAGATGCCTTTGACCCATTTTTGTGTATGTCTTTATCATTTGACACTTGGTGCTTATTTACAAATATGTTACATCTTACACTATATCCTCCATCTTCTGTACAGCTCTGACTGCTTCTCAAACCTTGTTGATTTCAGATCACCCTCTATTTTCTTGTAACAGAACTTTTATACAACATTTTATACACAAATAGAAGCTCCAGACAATACTTAGATGGCCTCAATGTCTTAATGAATGTAGAATATATGGAATAATGTAGGAATTATTCTAAATACAAATAAGTTATTTTCCTCGTACTTATACACACATCACTCACTCTACTTTCTTTTCCAGTATATGAGAAACATATTTTTATTTGTCAGGGTAATGGAATTCATATATTGTCTAGGAAAGTTCACAATCAGGCTAACTTATCAAGATTTCCTCTTCTGAGGATTTATGCAGTGAGAATGTAAAATCAGAGAATGCAGAGATGCAATACCACTCCAGCAATTATAACTTGATACAACAGT
Source organism: Fukomys damarensis (assembly GCF_012274545.1). NCBI lineage: Eukaryota > Metazoa > Chordata > Mammalia > Rodentia > Bathyergidae > Fukomys > Fukomys damarensis. The sequence goes on along the minus strand of NW_022900926.1, from coordinate 64,845,198 downwards.
GGAATGTGGTCATTAATCATACAAACATTTTATAGAAATAAGACCAATCACATAAAGCTAAACAAAACAAAAATCCAAAAAGAAAGAAAGCCAAGAGGCCTAGGAAGAAAAACAGAGCTCAGTGAAAAGCAGCCAATTAGAGATAACAGTCTCATTTTTGGAAGAAATTTTTTGGAGGGTGGTTTGAGCCTTCTTTTTGCAACTAGAGTCATTTGCACAACTATTTCAGAACATTTTTCTAAGGTTCATCAGTTTTCAATGAACTTTTGTAATTATTTCATCTCGAAAGCACACTGGCATTTTTCAGAGTTGAAGTTGGGATATTTGGTCTTTTTCTTTTAATCACAGCTGTAATAGAATAAGTGCAAAAAGACAACTTCTATTAAATTTAGAATTGGGTCTGTATGTGTGGGGAGAGAAATAACATTGAATTGGTTTTGAAAATACAGCAGCTTGTGAGCTTCTATCACTATCATGCTGGTGTCACTGAGATTCTTCAAAACACCAAAGGTGAGATAGAGAATTTTTCTCTGTATCCAGTGCATTCTATCAAAGGAGGTATACTAAACTACATAATAATTTTAAGTGAGATTTACTTTGGCTTTTGCATACTGTACTTCTTGAAATATGTGGTAGCACCTTAATTATACTTGTATGTAAATTATAATAGCTATCATTATTTTAGCACTAATGTGCTCATTCTTATTCTGATCAAATGAAAGATCAATAAATATTTTTTAAAACTTTCAGGGAGACATGATTACATATTCAGATGTAATAATAACAATTCAACAAATGTGATAAAACCAACTATCAATGGAGCCCAAAACATTGTTTAATACAGATGAACTTTAACAACAGACAGAAAGCATTGCTTGGAGCCAAGCTACTAACTTTTAGGTAACTGAGAAGGAACCTCGCCAACTCTCAGGTACTTTGACTTATTTTATGTAAAATTGGAGTCCTTAAGGATGAAGCAGAATTTAACAGAAAACATCAGTTTATATAAACATAAAAAAGCATGATTCACAGATGGATTTATTCTGATCTATTTAAATACTATCATCCAATATGTCCTTTTAGAAAAGTCAGCCAAGACCATGGGAAGAGAAGAGATGAAATGTCATGTGTGTCCTCAGGAAGAATAAAGCTAATTGACCCACAAGTGGTGGAGCCATGATTGTGGACTTATCACCATAGTAACTTAACAAATAGGTTAGCCAGACACAGCTGCTGAGCACATACTGACACCCCCATTCTCTTCCATGATTATTCAGATCCTAATTTAATAGCAAGCACACATTCTGTGTTATTCTGCCAACTTCACAGTGTCTCAAACTCCTAACATTGTACAGACCAGGCCATTCAGAATACATCACTCCTTCCTCGGTTTTCAAAATATTAAACATAAAAAAAAATGATTAAAAGAGCTCTCTATCCCATAAGTGGTCTATGGATTATATAAAAATTTTAATGTTAGTATATAATCTTATATTACTCATTGTCATTTAAAACAGTAGAAACTGGTTTTTAGGAATGACAGAGAATAGCAAAGAAAGAAACTATATAAGAAGTTGTCCTGTCTATATGCTGCTCATGAACTGACTTAAATGAGTGGAACCCTTCAGCAGTGGTTGGAACATCGTGGAAACTTTCTGGGGATAAAAGCCATGCTTCTTGGTCATGGCACAGGAGCAAGAAGCCTCTCAAGGAATATTTGATTCTTTAAGGTCACGGTGAGGTCAGCCAAGCTGTAACAATGGTGGACATAGTGGGATGATTGGAGTCTGGATGGTCACCAAAAGAAACAATGATTTGTTTATCTTGAAAGTTGTTGTTAGCATACACCAATTTCACAAAATATATATACAAAATGGCAGTGAATTAAGAGCTGAAAAACAGAATTTGCAGTTTCATGGTGCTTGAAGTTGAAGACCTGGTAAAGCTGAACTCAGCCTCCTTCTGGGTCATACTCACATAGGTCATGTAAGTGGACCAGTCTGTCCACAGCTGGGTCAGGTGTGTGGCAGCATGGAGGCTGCCAGCACATGTGTAGGCTCACCCTGGTGAAAGCAGGGCCATGGATTTCTTCAATATGGCTTCTGGTGCATACTGATTAGTTACTTCTTCATTTATGCAGCAAACACAGGAAAGAACTCCTGTTCCCTAGCAACAAGCAAAGCCAAAAGGAAACATGAGGATATTTCTATCCCAGTGCCCTTCCATACACAAAGCTTTATATACCATCAACAATTATAAAGAGTGCAAAGAAATTTGAAGCTTGAAGATGAGATTTTTTTTTAATGACAAAATTGTTTTCTCATTCCAGACTTGGAGCTAGTAAACAAGACTTTAGAAATAATTATTGTAAATATAAATGAGCATTTATCGGAGTAAATAAACAGCATAGTAAATAGACAAGGTGAACATGCAGCAAACTGCAATTTAGGAGAAAGAACCAAAGGAATTTCTAGATCACAAAATTGTGAGAATGATATTTTAGATATATTGGGTAGACTTAAAAATAGAATGGAGAAACCTCAAGAAAGATTTTAAAATATATGCTCAAAATAAAAATAAATTAATAAAAGCTGACTAGCACATCAGTATCTATGCATGTAATCAGATCACAAAAGAAGAGGAGAGAGAACAAAGAGGAAATCATAAGAAGAAAAAGCAAAACTGGGCTCCAGTCCAGTTCAAATTAAATGAAAAGGAACATCTATGTATAAGACACTCAACAATTCCATATGGTATATTTACAAATAAATCCACACTTATGCACAGCATAACCTGTTATAAAAAAAATGAGAAGAAAATCCTAAAGCCTAAAAAGTGTTGAAAGAAAAAAAATCCGTTAACTTAAGCTCTATTATCCAAGCAATTATCCTGCAAAAGTGAAGGAATAAAATCATTTTCAAATAATATATGCTGCAATTATTCATTTTCAGTGGACATGCATTCTAAGAAATGGTTAAGATAATTCCTCAGGCTGGAGAATTATAACAGGCAGAAATCAGGACTCTTTAGAAACAACTTCAAAACTGATAAAAATATACATTAGCATAAGACCATTTTTATTAAACTATTTTATAAGCAAATCCACTTCAAAACAAAAACTAAAGCATTAAACTCTTGGGTTTATGCCATATATAGCAATAAAATATGCGGAAACTCTGCAGCATGTTATGTGACAACTAAGTTATGATATTAATGTAAGATTGATCATGAATAATCTCAATGTAGTCATATTAACTTCTAGAAAATAATTCTCAGGGCATATCTCCCCAAATATGCCCCCTTTCCCCACTCTCATGTTACCCAAGCAAAATCACTGTGAATTTTACATTAATCATTCCCCCTTTTTAAATAACTGTTCTGCCTTTTCAGCAAATTGTTCCTTAGTGGGTGTTTTACCCAGGTAAACAGGGATGCCCTGCGCATATTTTCTGGAACTCCCTTCTACTGTCTGGGGATCAGGGTCACCTACTTCACTGACTTTTGCTGAAGTTAACATGGTACTCAGTGAGGGTTCTTTTCTGACCTGTGATGTGCTTGATGGCGTTTGAGGTGGCTCAAGTCGTTCTCACTGGTCTGCCACTTGGCAAGCTCCCACAGGTGTCTTCCTGTGAACCAGAACAGAAATTCATCCCAAGTAATGTTTTTGACAGTAGAATTTGACCCATTAGTTAATCACCAATCAGTTTCATAGATGTAGAGATTCCCTTTCTTAAGAATCTAATTTCAAAAGACAGGAAAGGAAAGAAAGATTGCAGAGAGGAGGAGAGAAGAGAGAATAGGAAAAATAAAGCCTACCAAAAGAAAATTGCACCGAGTAAGAGTAAATATTCTTTGAGAAACTTTGTCATTCTAAACATACAGTGAACAATCAAGTTACTACCAGCCTCACATATGAACACCTTGGGTTATGACCAGAATTTTAGTTATAACTTATGACCAAAGTCTTAAGTTATGACACAAATGCTGGCCGCTTGTGCAGTTGTAAACAAAGACTCATGATGTAAGAGTCAGTCTGAGCCCAGATGTGCATGTTTGTGGATGAGATTTCAGTCAGTACTTTATTTAATTGCTACAATTACTGCTATCAAAACAGCCCCCCAAAAGCTAGAAAAGAAACTAAAGAAGCAAGGGAAGGTAAAGAAAGCAGTCAGAATGAAAAACAAGGAAGAAACTGTAGAGAAATATGAGAGTGGTGTTCATGTGACTGAACTCACTAACATGTACAGTGTATCAAAATCCACCATCTTGACAATCTTACAGACAAATGATTTATATGAGGAAGCTAATGTTGCTAAAGGTGTTAACCTGAATGAGCAAGTCATGATCAACATTAGATGAGGTAGAAAGGCTGTTAGTAGAGTGGGTAAACAAAAGGCAGGTGGTAGGCAATAGCCTATCTGAATTTATAATGTGTAAAAAAGCTAGAGCTACAAATAAAAATCTCCTAAAGGATAATCCATCAATGAGTAATAATGTTGAATCATTTCATGCCAGTAAGGGATGGTATCACAATTTTAGAGTGAGAACTGGGGTTCGTAGCATAACTAGACATGGTGAAGCAGCCAGTGTTAATAAAAGGGCTGCTGAAAATTACATACAGCTCTTTGAAACAAAGACACAAAGAAATATCTCTTGCCACCAAATTCTCAAATGTGATGAAACTGGCCTTTTTTAGAAGAAAATGCCCAGGAGAACATATATTACCCAGGAAGAGAAGATGACTGGCCATAAGCCTGTGAAGGATAGGCTAACCTTATTGCTATGTGCCAATGCAAATGGTCACCTGAAGATAAAGCCTCTCTTGATTTATAACTCTGAGACCCCTAGAGTGTTAAAAAAACATAAAGTCATGAAGAATAGGCTTGGGGTCATGTGGAGATCTAACACAAAAGCCTGGATAATGAGGGTACTCTTTCTTGAGTAGATCGGGGAGGACAAGATACTTCTTAGTGTTTTGCAATCAAAGCACTTTGTGTGGGGACTTTAGAGATCCTTATGTTGTAGACACAGAAATGCAATTTTCAAAAGAATTATAATTTGGAGGAGTGGAGAAAGCTACTCACTTAACTCAAATACTTGACCAGAGGAGACTAAGTATATATTCTTGGTGCTGCTCCTGAAACAGGCAGATGTATCTGCTGTCACAGTGGCCACTCACAAGGCTCTTGTTTCTGTGAAGATAAGTCTGTTCTGCTCCCACATCCACAGTGACCCAGGCAGATGAATTCTAAAAGCATAAGATAGGCCTAAATGAAATATCTGAAAACTAGCTTCCTAGTGACCAACCCATGTTTGTTTTCATTCTTCTGTGCAATCACAAACAGCCACCAACACGTAAGTCAGGAGAATATCCCAGGAGGGTGGCAGAGGTCTCTGAGGGAGGTCTAGGGTTGGCCAGATCCTTGTTCTGGGGCTAGTTCCTATCCAGATGGCAACTGTGCCTCGGTGTAACCCAAAATAATATGTATGGTTCCACCTCTCCACTCTTCGGTTTTGTGATTCTGTCCTGTTTTAGCTATTGATGGTCCAGACCTTACCTTTGTTAGTGTGTCTGAAAACATATGGACATTTCTGGTCCTCCCAAAGTCATTTCTGATTCATCTGGCTAAAGCATGAATTTGTCTGAGTAAAAAATGTTTTTATGAAATGCTTTCTATCATAGATTCCATTAGACCATGAAGCAAACCTTTTCCTTGGACAGAAAATGCTATTGTTAAAGTTCTCCAAATCCTGGAATGCAAGCCATTCCCTCATACTTCTTTCCAATTATTTCCAATACATTCATTGAGAGGAGTGGTCTGCCATCTCCACTAACTGTGCCATGTGGGTGTTGGGTTGCTGACCCTTCCCCAGTCAGACCCTGCTTCCTCCCTGGCCACCTTGCATAGCTGTGAAGAAAGCCCCTGAGACACTGGAGTAGTCAGATAGGAAGGATCAGGCTTGTGAGGGATTTAGAGAGCTTAAGATGAGGAGGAAAGGGCATATCCCATCCAAATGGAGCTCCATACCACCTCGTGCTCAGAGAGTCTTCTAAATCAGGAAAGATAGTTAGGAAAAGTATGAGGGAAGAGTCTGACAACCAGAGGGAGCATCCTTTGGTCTTGCTGCTATCAGGCAGGCCTTGATAGAAATCCATGGAGGATATCGTCCATCTGAAAGGAAGTTTGCACCAGTCTGAAGGGTCTCAGAAATGGATCATGGAGCATTGGTCTAGTCTCAAAGGAACCTACAGAAAGTAGAACCATAGCATAATTTAGAATCAGACTTTTTAATTGAAAGCCCTCTGAAAATCAGGCCATCTAAAAATCTCTGCAAACTTGTTCAGGATTCTCAGTGTCTCTATTGCTGAGTAATTTCAGCGGTTTTTCCAATTTTTTTTCTCTTGACTATTAACACAATTACTCTGTGTTCTCAGGAGCTGTTGAGAGCAGCAGATGGGCCTGCATAGAGGACAAAATCCAAGGGCTCAGTCTCCTTAGGTTAGAAGCAGATGGAGGCCATCCTCTAAAGACAGGTGGACAATCAGCTACAATGGAAGGAATGTGTTAGGAATTTTCTTTGCCCTCTGAAGCAGGTTAGAATTAGGATTTGCATCTCTAACCATATACGTATGGCATCTGTTTCCTAGAGCAGGTACTGGTGTGCTTCATAATCATTTGATTGCATCTGGCACTACATTAACAGGTTTATTGATATCACTGTCTGGTCAAAACTGCTTATATCACTTTGAATAGGGAAGATAGATTACCAGAGAGTAGCTGTTGAGCCTAAGCTAGTCATGGACACACATGTTGTCAAATATCTTCATCTTTCCATATAGCCACCTGGCTGTCCACCTTGGGAAGTCACCTTGAGGACATGCTCCCATCTCTGAGACCTTTGCTTTCCCTGCCCAGCATGTTCAGGGACTCCAGTTTTGTTTTTGTTTTTTTGTTTTTTTGTTTTTTTGCCTCATCCCCTCCAGCCCAGCCCAGGAAAGTCTACTGGGAAGTAAAGACTTCTAAACTCAGAGATGAAAGCTGACAAGAATGTTCATGGTCATCCTACCTCTGAGCTGAGGTGATCTCAACTATAGGCACCTCAAGGCCAAGCATGCTAAGATGAATCTCTCACATGGTCACTGCCGCTCTGAAGAGATTGTCCTGAGACTGCTCCTTGGTAGGCCACTGGGTGATGTCCAGACCCAGGAGCAGGATGGCCTCACCCAGTGCCTGGGATCTGAGTGCTCTGGGTTCTCTGCTATGGCAGTGAGCTGCAGTGACCTGACAGAAGTGTCTACCCACAGGGTGAGGCAGGATCCCAGAAGGAGCAGATAATGTGAGGGCCAGGGAAGGCAAGGAGGGCATTTTACAGAGAAAGAAGAAAAGTGGGGAAAGTCAGGCACCCTAGGCAGGGTGGAAGTGAGTCTCCAGTGAGAGTGGCCTGGCTTGGATGGAAACCAAGTGGGAGAGGAGGGTGTCCAGGCAGAAGTGGCCTGGTTCAGGGTATCAGAGCCTTTGGAAAATATAGGTTTTCAGGCAGGCAAAGGGAGGTGCCATGTAGGGTGTATGTATCTATGTATGGATGTCCAGGGCACACATGGTGGCACAGAGCACAAGAGCTGGCAGGCCAGAATGGTGAGGAGGGGACCTGTAGGCAGGCTGAAGCTCCACTGGTACTGGGCTTCTTCAAGGTGAGGCGACCCACAGCCTACAGAGTCCTCTTTATTACAGAAGTGACTCTTACCGATGCGGCCAGGACAAGTGATGGGCATGTCTGTACACAGAGACCAGGCCATCATGTCTCCACCCAAAATGTGGGGAATCCTTGCTCCTGAGCTCCACTGGGTTATGCTTTTGTCAGGCCTGCATCACAGCCCAACTCCTCCCACTGACAATCCCACTCCCTCCCTCCTTTGTTCCAAAAAGAATGACATCTAACTTTCATTCTCCAAAGCCAAAGGTTTAGCCCTGTCCATGCAGTGAGGTGTGGGGAGGGTCAGCACCTGGTGGGGAGAAAAAGGTGATCTAGTGTGAGAGGTTATCCATGTGGCAGTGCCACCCTGAGCAGCATGTCACAGGGCAAGCAGGATACAAGGGGCAAGTCCCTGTTGAATGACAGAGAAAAATTTCACAAATATGACACACAAAAAATATGGAAAGACAATGGACACTATGTGCTGGATTTTACTGCCAAATGTCTGTGTGAATTTAGGGAGAAAGTGTGTATGCACACACACCTCTGTAAATTCTTCACTGAAAAAATTTCAGCATGGTAACTCACCAGCAGCCCTAGTAAAGTTAGCTCCTGAACATGACTGCTTAGCACCTTTCTCATGTAAAACAGTGCTTCTAGAAAGGTTGGTAGATCCCAGAGATGAGGATAAAAGAGGGCAAGGTCAGACTGGGAATCTCTCCTTTGCTGGAGCAAGAGCCTACTTATAGGATGAAGAAAATGTATGATCAAAACCAGGATGCCCATTCCAGGCCAGGGTGCAACAGCAGGGACCAGCCATCACCTCCAATCTGATTAAAAAAAAATCACACATTGTATGAAAGTGTCCTGTTAAAGACCCTGAAAATCAGGCAGTTAAGGAGAAGGGAGTTGGAAAGAAAAAAATGTGAACATATGGCATCCCACACACATCCTGTCCAGACAGGATCAAGACGATGCAGTGGATATGGCCAGGCAGCACCCCAAAGTTTTCCCAGAGATGAGTGGGAGCAGGGGCAGCCTGGAAGGAGGAGCAGAAGGAGGAGGAGGAGGTGGAGGGTGAAATGTATAGGAAAGGAGTGCCAAGGAGGAGACTGGTGCACCAGAGATCCTTGGAGATGGGCAGAGGGTCTAGCTTAAGCATCCTCTGAGCACTCACTAGGTGAACTTTCTGAAACATTTAGAAGGAGCCAGAGTGAGCCACGATGAAACCTTTAGGATTACAAAAATATCTAAAGTAAAAATAATGATTTCATATAGAGTTTACTAAAATGTACAAGTAAAATGCATGACAACACCAGTACAAATTACAGATGGTTAAAAAATGAAAGAGCGATGCTGTTAATTTCTTCTTTGTAAAGTGGTTTGATATCAAATGAAAATAGACTGTTTTAAGCTTCAGGTGTACAAAATATACCCCAAAAAACCATAAGATAGCACAATACATTTTTAAAAAGGAAAGAACAAACAGATGAGATGATGAAAAATAAATATTACTAAGGTAGCAAATCTGTTTCTGCCCTATATATAATCACAACAAATTAAATGATGTCAATATATAAATTAAAAGGAAAAATTGTCAGATATATAAATAAATTTTAGAAAGCTAGATCCAACCATAGGCTGCCTATAAGAAATTTACTTTAAATAAAATAACACAAATGCACTGAATGTAAAAAGATGAATGTAGACCATGAATATATTTGTTAATGTATTTATTAATATATTTATGGTCTATATTCATCTTTTTACATATAATGCATTTGTGTTATTACACCAGACACTATCTCAAATGGAAAAGAGGAAAAAAATTGGAAAATGTTTTGAATTGAATGAAAACATCACATATCAAAATCTGCCAGATACATTGATGGGAACAAATCTAGAGCACTAACTGCCTAATAAAAAATAGGACTTACATCATTAACTTACACTTCCACATAAAGCATCTAGAACAAATGAAGCTGAAAGTATGATATGTAAAAAAGTAAAGATCCAAGTAGAAATCAATGAAATAGAAGTCAGTAATAAAAATAACAGAAAGATTAATGATTCAGAAAGCTAAACTGGTCAGGAAATGAAGAGAAAAGAAAGTCTTTCTCCCAGTACAGGGAGCAATAGAGCACCAGGGTTCTACAAATACAAAATAGATAACAGAAGGATATTAGAACTGATTTATGCCAATAAATCAGTAACTCCAGTGAAATATAAAACGACACTCCAAAACAAAGCTATATAGTGATCACATTCATCATAGGGAATTTGTACTTTTATGTGGTGTATCATTATGTAAATATTAATTGTACCAATAAAATTTAAAAAATAAAAAAGAATAGAGCTACCAAAGTTCACTCAGGAAGAGATAACAAACTAAAGATATTAAATTTATATGTAAAACTTTCCTCAAAGAAAAATCCAGGCCCTGATAATGTCACTGGTAAATTAAACTAAGCACATTGGAGAGAAGCTACAGCAACCTCATGCAGATCCTTGTGAGATCTTCCAAGGAGTGAGTGATGCCTTCAGTCCATCCTAGGAGGCCAGCAGTATTCTGCAGTGAAAATTTACAAGGAAAGAGCTCACAGGAAAAATACAAGAAGATCCTAACATAATTTACCAAGACACAGAAAGATAAAAGTCAGTTTATCCCAGGATGGAAAGAATGCTTTAACATGGATAAGTGCGATTCATCTTAATGATAAAATTTAGGAAAACAAATACATCTGATCATCTCAATAGATACAAGGAAAATATTTGAAAAAATGTAGCATTCATTTCTAAAGCACATTCTCTACAAAGTAGGGAAGAACTTCCTCAACTTGTTGGGGGACATTGTGTGAGACCCTGAGCTAACAACACTGTTTTTTGTTTTTGTTTTTGTTTTTTTTGAGACAGGGTCTCACTATGTAGTTGAGACTGACCTAGAACTCACTATATAGCCCAGGCTGGTCTTGAATACACAGCGATCCTCCTGCCTCAGCATCCCGAGTGCTGGGACTACAGGCATGCACCACAACACCCAGCACAACATTCTTGATAGCAACACTGAATGCTGTCCTTTTGGTTCAAGAAAGTGGCAAGGATATACTCTCATTACTTTTTTTTGGAAACATTGTATTTAAATTCTTAGCCTAATGTAAGAAAATAAATAAATGATATCTGTAAATAAAAGGTGAAATAATTTTTATTTGCAAAAATGATTACCTATGTAGAAAATCCTATGGGACTCACAAAAATGTTTCTGTGGCAAATAAGTGAGTACTAAAAGACTGATGGACATAAGTACATTACAAATGCAGTTCAAATGTACACTTCAGTAATGGAAATAAGAAATTGCAACTGAGGATGGAATAGCATATATAAAAAGATAATCAGTGTAAAATATTCAGGGACAAATATGTCAATAGATAAGTAAGACCTATGCATTTACAAATATAAAACATTTTTGAAAGAAGGTGAAGAAGATCTAATAAGTAGAAGAATGCCATGCTTCAGAAGACTCAGTATTGTCAAAGTGCCAGTTCTTCCCAAATTATTACATGGAGTTGCTGCGATTTCAATCAAAATAATCACAATTCTGGGCTGGGGATTTAGCTCAGTGGTTCGGCCACCTGCCTTGCAAACGCAAGGATCTGAGTTCGATCCCCAGTACCAAAACAAACAAAATGATCACAATTCTTTTGCTGTTGTTATAGATATTGAAAAATTAATTTTATAGTTAATTTAGACATTCGAATTATCTAGACTAACAACTGAGTTTTAATGAAGGATAACAAATGGGTAGATTCACACTACTTAATTTCAAAGCTTACTACTGTGGAATGGATGTGGAGACATGCAGACAGGTCTCTATAACTGATAGCTGGATGGATGGTACAGAAATAGAGCAACATATTTGAGATCTACCAATTTTCAGTAAAGATAATTCAGTGGAAGACAAAATAGTGTTTCAACAGATTTGCTGGAACAATTGGATCTTCCACAAAAAATTAATTTTCACCCATATTTTATACTATGCAAAAATTGAATTCAAAAGGAGCCACAGACACAATATATTAAAATTTAACACTATAAAAGATTTGTTACAAATCATAGGAAAACGTTTTTGTAAACTTACATTAAGCAAAGGCATTTTAAATTTGACAGCAAACACATGGTCCATATTCAAAATGTAGAACAAGTGCTAATGAGGAGACACCACTATTACAGTACAGAGGAAAAACACAAGCCACAGATCAAGAGAAGATATTTGCAAATCTTTCTGAAAAAAAGGGCACATGCTTCAAGTGCAAAAGTCCCTCAAAATAAAAAAAATAAAGAAACAAGAGTAAAAAATAGACAAAAGTGATGAAGATAAATGGATGGAAAATTGTATATATTAAATATGTCATTACATACATTAATGCATACATTAATGTCATTAGCTATTAAGGAAATGCAAATGGAAACACTGGGGGGCTTGTACATACCTACTGGATAGCTAACATCAAAAAGTCTGACCACACTAAGTGTTGGAGAAAACTCATGTGAGATTATTGATTCAGACCTGAGTGCATCAAGGACAATGGACTTCAGCCCAGGCAGGGCCTTATCCAAATACTGAGGACAGATTTTATGCTAAATATCAAGATGTCTAGAAGCCTAGGGCCATAAAAGAAAGAGCAAAGAAAGAAGCCATTCCTTTGCCTTTTCTGCTGGTCCTCCCAGAGGAAGTGTCTCTCTTAGGGAACAGGGCTATTTTTTTAAAGCAAGAAAAACAGCTATTCTCCACTTTCAAAACAATTTCTCTGCTATGTGCCGAAAAGTATCAAGGAGCTGCAACCACAGAGGATGGGCAAACAGTCTAATGGTGGAGTTGAGAGGCCCTGCAGCAGCTGGTGAGGGGACAAAGTCGACTACTCCCTTGAAAGCTTCAAGAGGCTGGGATTTGCATTAGCAGTTTTTCTGAGCCAATACTAGGGAACTAATTAAGATTTATGGCTCATCTGAATAGTAGCTTCAGATGGAAAACAGATGCGCTTAGGATTTCTCACAGAATTTACAGGTAAATTACTTAAAATCCTTTCTTAAACTACATCAAAAAAGAAAAAAAAAACATTCTGGGAAGTAGTTTAAGTAGTTTTTATTGAGGATTCACAGCACAGCCAGGCTACAGACTAAGCATTTTGCCTATGATGATTAATTAATCATTATAGCAAGGCAGAAAGTTCTGAATTTTTGCCTGTATTTCATAAAAGAGGAATCTGTGGGTTAGAGAAGTGATTTGTCTGAGATTCAAGAGTAAATCAAAAATTAAACCATCAGTTCTGATGTGGGCCAGACCTCTTTGCACGCACACACACACACACACACACACACACACACACATTTAGGCCCGATGAAGAGGTCTGGAAAATCCATTTGCCCTTTTTTGAAGTGAATTTGATACATTCCCACTTGCTTTAGTGAGGAAGGAAAACACTGAAGAAAGAAGCAAAATTGCAGAGAGCCAGGAGAGAATGGACAGCCACAATCTCTGTTTCCTAAAAATACAGTTTATCCCCTTGTATATACTTTATGTGTATACTTAATATGACTGCATACACCCTCCAAAATACTTCATGGCCAGAATTTCTGACTTTCTATACTTGATTGGGAATTGGTTTGATTATAGGTGTCTTGCATTTTCCTCATCATGAAATTTTATATGAATTTTTACTCCTAACTGCTGAACTTTTAAAATACTTGTTTATGGTCAGATTCTTTTCCAAACACTATATTCTTTCTCATAATAAGCAACTCAAAACTTTTCTTTAAAAGTATTTTTAAAGGATTCATAAATTCAATATATGAGGTTAGGACAAATGCATAGTTGTTACGGTTATAAAAGACTATAGACTCTATGATTCCTTTAATGTGAAATGTCTAGGATTCGCAAGTCCATAGAAATGCAAAGTGCATTAGTGGTTGGGTTGGGCAGGATGTGGCCAGCAGTAAAGAGTGAGTGCTAATAAATATAAGGTTCCTTTTAGGATAACAATGCTCTGAAATCATATTGTGGTTGCACAACACTGAAACTATTTTAAAAACATTGACTTTTGTGGCATATAAATTTTATCTCAATAAAGATATTATAATATTAACATCCCCCAGAATAGATCAGCACAGGGAATTTCAGCAGTTTTAGTTATATTGATGAATTTAATGAACTTTAACAAGGTCTAGTTACTATGCTTTTATGGGGATTTGCATTTTATATGAGTTTGAGTTAATCTTCTAATATTTTTAGTTTTTAATCCTTTCTTCAAAATGCACAAATACTGGCTCTTGAAGAACTTTTTGAGTGACCTTAAACAAGTTATTTAACTTTTTGAAGATTTGTATACTTCAGTCACAAAAAAGGGCAACAGTATGTCTTTCTGGTTTGGAAGTCAGGTATTTTAATACCACCTGAGTGTAGTTGTCATTGCTTAAGGCTGCTTGATTGAGAAGTTCTGTGCATCCATATTAATTATATACATCTTAGGATTGTTTACTTGAATATATTCACCATAAAGAAATGATAGCTATTTAAAGGGATCGATGTACTTATCCTAATTTGAGCATTCCACAATAAGTGAATCAAAACATTACGTGGTATCCTACAGATGTTACTATTTTATGCAACAAAACAATTATAGAATTTTAAAGAAAAAAGTTAATAATACGTCCTCCCTCCTCACATACATGCCAATGTACACATACCCAAATGACTAACACATATTTCTTTCTGGGAAAGACTTTGTGGAAAGGCAGAAAAGAAGAAAAACACTGGCTCACATACACACAGGAATGAGAAACACTCAGTACAAGAGAACAGCAAACAGTTCTCTAAAGGATCTTTAGATTTTTATCTTTGAGACTCCCTTTGAAGATTCTCAGGCCACTCATTTTTCCATGTCACCATTCCTCTGTTGAGATAGGATCCTAGAAACCCAACAAAATAGTACTAGAAAGATACAAAGTGATACCCATTCCATACCATGAAAATCACCTGAATTAATGCTTCCCCAGGATTAAGTATTGATTATCAACTCCACACAAGATTGCAAATTTGCAAGGCTAAGTTTATGAGAAGTACATCTTTGAAAAGAAATATGACTCGGCAGACTCATAGCTAACTGGATTGGAAAGGGGATGAAATTATAGGCTTATCTGATTTTCAAGATGAAAGTTGATTGGGATTGGGAAAGGCTTGTGATGTGATAGTGTAGGATTGGTGAACATGAGGCATAAATTGGAAATGAGATTTTAAAAGAACATTGCTGTCTGCTAAGGGAACATTTTGCTCAAATAAGTGGTATGTTAAGTCAATAGAAAGAAGTTCATGCAAATGATAAAACTGTTTCTATGAGTAAAGTAACTTACAAGGATTTCACTAAAGTTGAGCCTAAAATGTCTCTTCATGGTTAAGTACAGTCACTGGGGAAATCAATCAACTTTTCCCAAGACATACGTGCCAAGAGTCTGCCTAAAACCCAAAGAAAGTGAGAGCAAAACTAAGAACTGCTTTGATGGATTCGACATATGGGGCTATTGGAACCATAAATTAGATTCATAACCAAAGGGCTGGGGATGGAAAATTCATAATAAGCACAGGAGCATAGACATTGTAGTGGAGAGGTAGGGTGTCTTTTAACTATGCAGAACCCTGCACAAGAAGAAGGCAGGAGACACAGGAGAACAGAAAGCAAAAGCACGTAGATGAAGGCATGGAAATCTTCAGAGCCAGCCATCTGCCAATGTGCAATGTGTCTTGGGTTGTAATTGCCTCCTTCTCACAATATTTGTCTTCATCTGAATAAGCTATCTTCATCCAAGTAAGTTACCTGCTCCAAAAGTTCATTCCCTTCAGTGGGATCTAGACAATCCCTGCTGTAAGATATTATGACATGATGTGGTCCAGGGGTCATAGATGAGAGATATAGTTCCAGGTCTAAACTCTGAAGTTTAATTTAGTGGTCAGTGCATGGGCTCTCTTCTAAAATGACACCGAGCCATTTCTTTTCATTGTTTAAATGTTAGCACTTCAAAATTTGGAATGTAGTAAAAGTTACTTGGAGAACACGAAGAAAAGGCAGGTTGTACCGACTGGTCGTGATATCATCTTGAAAGGCACGTATATTGGAAACTGGGGTAATACCTGCCACCGTAGCAAACATGGAGACAGTTGAATATGGTGAGAGTACATGACTGCCAGAGTGTGGGCTTGACAATGACAAGGAGAGTCTGTACTCAGGAACGGGGTGGCAGATATTTGGACAATCGCCGACCTGCACTGTCCTTACCCTGAGAGAGGAATGGCAGGTCTGATAAGAGGCATGTCTCTCAGGGCTCTGAGGACACCCGCAGCTAACCCAGAGCTGCCCATCTGTTCCCTACCTCAGGAAGCAGCATAATGAAGTTTGTGTGTATATTTTCAACATTTTTTTTGGCACAACCCACATATTTCTGACCAATAAAATTTCCAAACAATTTTGAGAAAAATAAAACAATGACCAGGACACAATCAAAACTCATTATACAGTATAATTATATGAAATCCAAAAAGGAGCTCTGAGGCTCGGGTGCTTGTGTTTCTCCTTTCTTCCCTCTTCCCGGTATAGTTCCATGTGGTTGAACATAAACGTCCTCCAGGATGGGGCTCAGCAACACCAGTGAAGGTTCTTTCTCCTCTGGCTGAGGTGTGCCCCCCACCTTGTGAGGGATTTCAGTGAAATACACTGCAAGGTCCCACACGAAGTCCTCTGGCACCACCAAGTGGTCACCCTGACAGCGCCTCTGATAACCCTCCTGTAATTTAACACTAAATTCTTCCCTCTGTCTCCTGCTTCTGGAGCCAGACTTGAGTTTTGTCATCAGTTGTATTTGTCACCACTGGCATTCCACCTTGATATTCCCCTGAATTACAGTGTAATGCTTTTCTACTTTGCATACAAGAAAGCTACCCTGGCTTCTTGATGGCTCTGGGATTTGTCAAATGTTTTTGTATATACACCACACACTATCATGAAGAACAATTCCACCAGCTACTCTTTCCATGAGTGGTTTATTTTTAAACATCTCTTTCCCAAACTCTTGGGACTCCTATCTTTCCTATCTCTGTATCTTTGCCCTTTCTCGGTTGCATAGAAAAATACAGTATGTAGCTCATAGATCTGGATTCTTCAATGTACCCAAAGGTATTTAAGACTAATCAGAGTGGTGTGTGAATTGGTTCCTTGCTGTTTGTCCCTTGTATGAGTGGAGCATGGTCTGTTTATCCACTCATGTGTGAAGGACACATGGCCGTTTCCACTCTGAGATGTTATGCAGAAGCTGTTATAAACACTGTAAATAAATACCTTTTTGTGTGAACGGGGCTTTCCATTCCATCAGGCCATATTTAGTGGAGCATTTCCTGGGCCTGCTGAGTTTATCTTTGCCAGAAATTGGCTCACTGGTTCCGCTGCCTGTCTTGTAAGCACAAGGGCCCAAGTTCAATGCCCGGTATCACAAAAACAAAAATACAGTAACAGAAATTGACAAATTGGAATCTGAGTTGCTGTGCTACTGTGGCTTTCTTACCAACAAAGGAAGAAACTTGTGGTTCCACCTCCACATCAGCAATTGGTATTTTTGGTCCATTTGTTAATTTTAATTATAATTTGAGAGAGACGAGAGAGAGAGAGAGAGAGAGAGAGAGAGAGAGAGAGAGAGCACTTGACCAGACAAGTGATTTGAGAATAACTTGCAGCTCATGTCTTCACTATATCTTTTGCAGTGCATAAGTTTTTAGTTTAATTAAATTTAACTAGTTTTTCTTTTAAGGGAAATTTCTCTAAGTACAGTATCTATAAATCAGCTTCTAAAACTAAGCCTATGCAGCTTTTGTTTTATGCTTTCTCCAGAATGGTTTGTAGTTTTACATTTCCCATCTAGGTCTGTAATCTATTAGGTTTGCATAGGTAGAAGGTATAAATTGGTGTTCATTTTTAGCATATGAATATCCACTTGCCCCAATTCCATTAAGAAATTATAAAAAGTGTCTCTTTCCCCACTAAGATGACTTTAACTTTGCCAAAAATTACGTATCAATAGATGCATGAGTATATTTCCGCATTCTCAATTTTGCTCTATGGATTTGTTTATTTGAACAGCAATATCACAGGGCATTGATTACTGTAGATTTACAGTAAGTCTGAAAGTCGTATAATGTGAGCTTTATAATTGTTTGAAGTATTATTCTTTCTCCAAAAATGGTTTTGGTTATTCATTTTTTTCTCCAAGAATTGTTGTGGTCATTATAATTCCTTTGCCTATCTGAATTTTAGATTCAGAGTGTTGATATCTATAAAATACAGTTGCTAAAATTTGAGGGAGATCATGTTCATAGGGGGAAATGGAAGGATTAACATCTTTAACAACCTTATAATCATGAAAGTCTGTATTTTTCTATTTCTTTAGATCTTTTTTCTCTTTCTCTCATTAGTGTTTTATAGTTTTTAATCATGGAAATCCTGAACATAGTTTGTTATATTTATACCAAGTATTTCGTTTGTTTAGGTGCTATTTAAATGGTATTTTCAAAGTTTAAAATATAAATATTCATTATTCTGTATAGAAATATTTACATTTCATGTAAACTTTTAATGTATGGACACATAGATATTTGCAATCAAATAAGGCCTAGATGCTTTATTTTCTAATAGAAAATTTTAGGGCCGGGGATTTAGCTCAGTGGTTAGGTGGCCTGCCTTGCAAGCGCAAGGACCTGAGATCAATCCCTGGTACCAAAAAAAAACAAAAAAAAAAAACAAAAAAACAATAAAAATTTAGTATTCTAGATGTCTCTTAAAAAGACGTGTTAGCTATGTTCCACAAAATTTGTACTCTGTTTTTTTGTTTTAATTTAGTTCAATATAATTGTATTTTGTCAAAATATTTTTGGTATGCTTTTTGGTCCATGGGTTATTTAGAAATGTGTTCTTTAGGTGTCAGATATTCAGATTTTTCAGTTATATTTTTGTGTTTGTTTTCCAGTTAATTTCATTTTAGTATTAAAACATATATTATATGTCCTTTATTCTCTTACCATTTTAAAGGATACCTGACGATATTTTGGTGAATAGTTGAATTTTTTAAACTGTGCTTTACTATTTTTATAAGTGTCTTCCTTGAATTTAAAAAATAATTGGTTAGTAGTGTTTATAGAAAATAATAACAGAAAAATGTAAAGTTTGGTCTAGCAACATTTTGCCACAAAGTATACAAAAAGTCATACATTATAAATAAATGACAAAATAAAAATGATAATCTTCTGCTCTTCAAAAGACACCATCAAATTCACAGACTGAGAGAAAAGATTTGCATAGTAAATATGGGGCAGAGGGCTTTTCCTGAATATTAAGGAAATTGCAATTCAATCATACTAAACAAAAATTAATGCAAATGTAGATGAAAATTTTAATGGGCTTCGACAAAGACAGAAGACGGACTAAATGCAGAAAGCAAAAGAAACACCCAATGGCACCAGCTTTCAGGGAACCATGGATGAAATCCACAAAGACCCACTCTCGGACCAGTTGGAATTGTCACAGCTTAAAAGTATGACAAAAATGGCAATGTGAACTTTTGTGCCCACCAGGAAAATCCTTCAGAAAGAAATTTATCAAATCTGCAAATGATAAAAACATACCCATGTCCTATGATCTTATTATTCTATTAGAATGAAGACATTTGAAACAATTTTTTAAAATAAATGTGTTCATGTCACATTTTATTTGTAATAGCCCAAACTGGAAATAACCTAAATGTCCATCAGCAGAGAGATAACTAAAGAAACCATGCTACACTCATGCCAAAGAATACCAAGTTACCATAAAAAGGAACAGACAAGGAATGTCATTTGAAATTTAAATTAATTACCTAAAATAAAAGAAGCCACACAAAACCTAAGAGAGAGTACATACTATTACATTCTATTTATAAGAAATTCTAAAAAATAAAAACTATTCTACTATAAATAATTCAGATGGGTGGTTGCCTACAGACAGAGATGGATGGAGGACTGGACTCCAAGGAACAGGCAGAAATCTTTTAGGTTAATGGAAATATTTTTCATAAAGTCTGTCAAGATAACACTTTAAATATGTGTAGTTTATTTGAAAGCAATTATATTAGTATAAGATAAAGACATTTTCAGCTAAACAAAAGCTAATATGTGGGCTATATGAGGACTACACAAGTAATAAATCATAAAACTAATTCATCCAGGTGAAAAAATTCAAACTGATACCAGAAGAGGTAGAGTAGTCAAGAAAGAATGAAGAATTCCAGAAAAAGCAAATATAAACGAATGTTAATTGTTTAAAGCAACAATGATAATATTAGTGTGAACCTTACAAGGCGTGTGGAAGTGAAACTTAATTACAATGATCCCTTCTGAAAAAGAGAAGGAGTTAAGATGTGTTACGTACGTGCACCAACTTTCCACAAGGAATGTGAACACTGTGTACTACACACAAGTACTTATAAACTAAAATTAAACATAAATAAATAGAAAGGAAAACTTTATGTTACAATTTAGTATAAAAATAGTGTTAACAGTTGTGATCTTTTGTATTTCATAGAAATACTGAAAGGACAAATTTAAATATTAATTACTCGAGAATGCATATTATATTTTCTGAATAACTTCTAGAAGAATGATAAAAGAATATGATTGAAATATAATTGAAGAAAATATAATTTATAAAATAATTTATTTTAAATAAATTTAAAAAGTTGAACTAAGAAAAATTAAACAAGATAGAACCATTAGTAAGAGTGAAAATTTAAAACACAATTAGTAATAATAGTAAATATAAAAACTAAACGATTCAATTAAAAGGCAAAGATTAAAGATATGATTTTAAAAATGATCCAATATGATACAGTTCATAGAAAACACATTTTAAATAAAAGGACACAGACAGGTTAAAAATGAATGGATATAAACTAGCAACCATGAAAACATTTTCTGATAGAAAAAAAAAAAAAAACCCAGGCTGGGGATTTAGCTCACCTGTGCCTGCCTTGCAAGTGCAAGGTCCTGAGTTCAATCCCCAGTACCAAAAAAGAAAACAACAACAACAACAACAACAACAACAACAACAACAAAACAAAAACAAAAAAATATCTCAAGGAAGAAAATGTGGAGGTGAATGTCTGGGACACAGTTCCATTTTTCCGACAGGCATGTGTAGAATGCAGTGCCCCACAGATGCAGCATATATTTTGTTCACATGGTCAGGGAACATTTTGACCAACATTGACTGGGTCATGAAACATACCCAGTAAGTAAGTGAATATAGTCACAATGCAACAGCACGAAGGGACTGGCTTCCCTGCACCACACACTTCTGTTTTGTTGAGGAGTCAAAGAAGGCACATAGTGTGGACTGGAAACATGTCAAGTTGAAAGATAATGAAAACTTGGCCCATCCAAGCTTGCAGGATTGAACCTAAAACAATTATGGCTTTCATTGTATATATTTAATAAAACAAGAAATCTCCCCCAGAAACTAGAAAATCAACAGCAAATTAAAACCAAAGATGGGAAATTATAAATTGAGATGGGAGAAATTAAGAATTTTCTGAATGAGCACATAGCAATTTGATTTTCTGTTGCCTGAATTTTTCTAACTGAAGAGCAACCAAAACTACATACTCACCACCCTCCTACACACTCCAGGCTCCAGGCACTGTATTAAACTCTGCAAGGAATAGAAAGCACACAGTCTCAGTGAGAATTTCAAACTAACTCATCACGAATTCAATAAAAGCACAAAAAAAGAACAATAGCATTGTTTTCCAGAGGCCCAGCAATAAAATGGTAATTCCTGCTAGGCCATGTCTGACATTCAGAGGGAGCTGAGCAGAGCATAGAAGGCAGGCTGTGGAGGATCGGTCCTGCCTGCCTCCGTCCCTGGGAGCTGGGCCCTGGGTCACAGGAAACCCGCAGGCCCACGTGCGGCCTGCCAAGCTTCCAGCTGTGCACATGGCCAGAGCTCCACCTAAGCAGCTTCCTTTTCCTTTCCAAAAGCAAGAACATTTCCATTGATCTTTCTACTCCCACCCTATAACATCAGGATGGAAATGAGAAAGTTATCTTTGCTAATCTGAGTAGGGTCTAGGTTTCAGAAAGCTGTGGCCCTGTACCACCCAGCTACTCAGCAGTAGGTTAAGACTGGGGGCACCTCAGTCCTGTCCTCTTGCTGTGATCTCCAGGCAGTTACACACTGCTGGTGCAGAAGGCCAGAGGGACCAGAGAGGCTGGGAGCTCAGGAAGAGGAAGGGAACAGGGATGGCTGTGGGCTGGCACCCAGGACAGGAGGTGGACAGTTTTCACATCTGCCATCCTAAGACATGTCAAAAACTTACGTTTTTCATTTTAAACAAAAATTACTAATTAGTTCAAACTCAGTTTTTAGTTGTCACAGTTTACATTGCCAGCTGCACTATTAAGTGCATTAACTGTTTGGCCCACGAAAGAGCTTTGTCACCCCAAGGGAGGCCTGGGTGAGAAACCCAAACTCAGCCCAGACCCCTCACCCACCAAAATTGTAATAATGGAAGGAAGGTTAGGGGAGATTGGGCAGCCATGGAGCCAGTGGGTAGAGCCAAGACCCCGGGGCTTACTGTGTGTGAAACTGACCTTGTGATTTTCACTCGGTCAGCAGAGGGACATTCATCTCACCCGGATGCAGCAGTAAATTCTCCAACGCTCCTGACTTGTGACCAGTCACAGATTGCTCAGCACCCCAGGGTGGACTGCAGATAGTAATAAATAACGGAGCCCATCACTATTGTGAAATGCAAATCCTAGCTTTAAAAATGTGTTTCGACACAAAGTCATGGGAATGGAAGTACAGGCACCAAAACAGAGTTACATAATAGGGATAATAAATTACAGATGTCTAGCAGCAGATGTGGGGGAGAAAGCCGTCTAAGCAGTGGCACTCCACAGTTTGTTTAGGGTTTATAAGCAGCATAACTCTACTACCCCACAAATCACTGCTTGGATGTTCTGACAAGAGTTTAGATAAGCAGGAAGAATTAACTGTTGTTGTTCTTTTTTTTTTTTCACAACTGGTGGGGCAGACAAAAGAAAAACGCTGTAAGTTATTTGAAGCTAAGGCTGTGGGAATTAGAGTCAGGCGGAGTCCTCACAACTGCCAGTGTCTGTGATTTAGGGAAATAACTCCACAAGGGCAACCTGAGGCCAGGTGCTGAGGATGCTTACTGACACCCTCTATCTCTTCTGTAGTGCGTGAACTTGCCAGGAGAAGCAGTGGGGTACCTTAGTCTTGGGTTATAGAAAACTTTATGGCTATACTAAGATTTCCTAATCCTTGTCCTGACATTTCTTGTGCCGGTCACCTTGCCGAGGCTCAGAGACTCTCAAAGGTGCTCACCTCATTAAGGGCTAATCTACAGATGAGTTCAGAGCTGAATGGGCCATGGAGAAGGGGCCAGTTAAAAAAGTGGACAGTAAGGGTGAGGCCTCAGGGATGTACCTGGTCCCTGGTCCCTTGCTCTCTCTTTCTTCCCCTGCTCCTCAGATGCCAGCAATTGAGCAGTTTTTGTTCACTGTGCCCTTCTTCCATGACATTCCTTTTATAGCCAGCCAACCAAGCACTGAAGCCATGAGCCAAACAAACATTTCCTCTTTTAAATTGTGTATGTCAGATATAGCAGAAACAGAGAACAGACCAATACCTTCCCCTTTCAAAATCTATGTTTGCTCATTTCTGAAATGAAATAATAACAGTGCCTAACTCAGGAACACCATGAGTTTATGGGGATGGGCATTAAAACAATCCGGGCATGGTGCCTTCTAGTTTGAAGTCTTTTTCCAGTCAGCTTCTCTACATGTTACAACTTCACGTATGACCAGCTCTCTTCTTCACTTACTCCTCTGGCTGAAATACATATTTCTATGTGAAATGAGTCAGGAGAAACCCCTGGGTCCCCACTGTGGAAGTCCCCTCTTCCACAGCACCAAAAAGCTGTCTTGCAGCTCTGACAGGAGGGGCCACTGCTCTCTAAAGAGTTTGTTCCAGGAATCTACTCTTATCCTGCAGACCCGAGACTCTCCTTCCTTCACAGAGAAAGGGACCCCACTGTGAGGATCCCTGACCACAACAGAACCTCTAGCCCCATAGTCCAAGAACAAAAGGGCTAACAAAGAACTAAGAAAAACATAAGTTGAATAAAGCAATAGGATACACTGGTATTAGAATCAAGATTAATCAGGCATGGGGTTACTCAAGAAGGATTTTAAAGTAGCTCTCATTTTAAAAACTGCATCAGTAATAAATTATATATTTTCTCAAAATAAATTTTTAAAAACCTCAGCATAAACATATACTTTATAAATCATAATCCAATGAATTTTAAAGGAAGAGCTGGAATACAATGATAGAAATAAATAAACCTTGCCAGATGGGCTCAATAGCAGAGGACACAGGATGGAACTCACTTAGTCTGAAATACAGATAGGAAAAAGACAGAAAAGTGTAGAAATTTAGGGCCTATATTTAGGGCAATAACCAGAGATCCAACACTCATCCAACAGGAGAAGAAACAAACAGCAAGACTCCAACCAAAAGAGCTCAGAGAATGGTGGTTTTAGAGACTGCACCAGAGAACTGCAGGTTTGAGGGACTGAGCAGATCCCAAAGACATGCAACAGAAGAGGCACATGCCAGAACATGTTAGAGTTCAATGCTTGCAAAGACACAATTGTTTTACAGAGGGACTAGAAAGGCACCTAAAAGTGAGGCTTTTGCATTTTACTCCAAGTGCTAAAACATCGGCGCTGGCAGGTTGTGATGAGGCATCTAGTGCTCACACAAAGCAGCCACTGTCAGAACTATGCACAGAGATACCCTCAAAAAGGCTATCCAGAAATCGACAGATCCCCAAAATAATGTCCAAGTACACAAAGGAGGAAGAAAACAATAAGAGAAATAACAGGAAAGGAACAGAAACCAAACAGTAAAATGGGAGAAGTAAGTCCTAAAATCACAGTGATTACACTAAATGTGTAAAGGGCATAAAAACTAATCAAAAGGCACCAACTATCAGAGTATGTAAAGAAAACACCATTTTAACTGCACACACTTTACAATAAACTCAATTCAAATTCAATGATAATGCAAGTTTGAAAGTAGGAGAAACAAACATAAAATGTGTGACAATTAACTTAACAAAGAAATGGCTGTATTAATCTGATAAAGTGACCTCAAACGAATAAAACCATTGGACACAGAGGGTCATTACACGTATCATAAAAAGATCAACCCACTATGCGATCATAATAACCCTAAATGTAGGTAGGCACTGAACAGTGAGCCTCAAAATGCAGGAATCAACAGCTTGGAGCACAGTGGGATGGATGTCTGAGATTATAGCTGTGGGCTCCAGCATCTGCTCTGGAAAACTGATGGGAGCAAGAGACAGAGACACAGCTGCACAGCCATGTCTAAGCTGCAGTCAGCTAACTGATATCAATAGTGCAATCCACGCAGCGACCGGAGATGCACACTTACCATGAACACTGGGCTGACAAGCGTCACACAAACACACGTTGCAAGGCAAGCCTCAATAGAGTGGAAAGCTGAGTAGTGCAGAGTTTGGTGTGGAATGTAATGGACCAAACTGACAATCAGGCCATGGTTGGCAATGGGAAAATTTCTGACTGCAAGAAAATTAAATGGATTTTTAAATACACCATGGGTCAAAAATGAGTCTCAAAAATGACCAAAAGAAAAGAAAAAATACATAGAGCTGAGTGGAATAAAAATAAAACACTTTGTAATGTGTGGAACATGCTAAAGGGGTGCAGGGAAGGAGGGACTAGAAACTAGGTGGGATTTGAGTGCAATCTATATGCTAAGAAGAGTAAAATTCTGAACTCAATAATCTAAGTTGCTACCTCGGGAAATTAAAAAAAGAAAATAAACCAACAATAGGTTAATGGAAGAAAATGTAAAGGAGCAGAAAGTGTGAATCTGAAGACAGAAATTCTACAGAAAAAAAAATAATAAAACCTAAAGCTTGTTCTTGAGAGCATCAGTAAAATTAATAAATTCTAGCAAGAGTGACAAATACGAGGAGAGAAGACAGAGACAGAAATACCAGGAATAAAATTAAGAATGTCTCACAAATATAGTGGTTAAACGAAAATAAAATAATCAATTTAGGCTCCAAATTCAACAGCTTTCAAGAAATAAACCAATTCCTTGAGGAGCCACAAGCTATAAAATCTCAACCCAGGTGATTCGGGTCACTGCAACAGTCCCACGCTACTGAAGACTTTCAAGTGTAATGCAAACCTGCCCATGCGCAGTCTCCAGTCTGTGATTTCACTGGGGGACTCTACAAAACAGTTCAAGAGAGATTAACAGCAATAAACAGAGATAAACAGAAGGAAGTGACACTTGGCAATTTGCTTCATCAGCTCAAATGACACTGAACCAAAACACAAGAGTACAACAAAGGAAGCTGGAGCGTGGGCCTTGGCGAGAGGACAGGAAACTCCCTCTGGGATGGTTCAATCCTGCTCACCACTTCCCACTCCATGCATCTGGCTCCATGTGTTTTAGTTCTGCTTCGCTTTCTATCCCAGGAGACACTAGTATGTTGTTATTATCATCATTTGCACCACTATGGCTGCTTACATTTTTCCCATACAGCTATCACTCTTCACTTGGTGCACTTTTTCATTTCAGAACATCACTCTGGGGTTATTTTCCCTTACTGGAGTTTGTCATTCAGCTCTTTCTTTAATAATGTTTCACTCTCAGTTGACTCGATGCTTGTTTATTTGAAAAGTTCTTTTGCTGCTCTTGTTCTTGCAGCTGATGTCGCCGAGCTACTCTTGTTTCTGGCTCATAATTCTCTTTGAAAATGTTTTCTTTTGCCTTCTAATTTTCGTTGTTTCTTTTCACAGATCTTCTGATGGTCCCCTTTTCATTTCATCAAAGGCTTCCTTTACTCTCCACCTACATTTGAAATTGTTATATTGAATTGCTGAGCTGGTTTTCTTTAGACTGTGTCTAGGGATGGATTTTGTTATCTTTGTACTTGGCATTAACTCTCTCCAAGTATGTCTTTTACTTCATCCCCTTTATTCTTTCCTGTTGGGGTCAGCTTAACCATATGTTAGAGTTCTGCAGTCTGTTTTTCACATACCTTAACCTCTCTCATATTTACTACTCCATATTTTCAGCTACTTCTAATTTTTTCAGAACAATCTTCTGTTTCATTAAACTTTCATCATTAGTTTTAACCAACCATCAAGCATTTTATTTTAGAGACTATGGTTTTATTTATAGAGTTCCATAATTTTCATTGTGACAGCCAACTTGACAGCCTTCCTCTCCTTGGTCTCACTCTTGCTTTTGCTTTCTGTGACTCCCACGGTGGCATTTTCTCGATGATTTGGGTAATTTTTCATTGTGAGCTCATAGGTGGCTCAACTCATGTCACTGATATGCTAAATGGGCTGATGGAATGCCGTGCTTGGGAGCAGAGCACCCATGCTTCTGCTAGGAGCTGGGGAGCACTCTTGGGGCTCAAGTGCCTGTGAGGACCCCTCAGTTTCCCCTCAGACTGAGGAGATGGTGTCTGCATCACACCCAGGCAGCAGGTTAGTGTGTGTAGACAGCAGCTGGCTACTGATCTTTAGGGGCGCTTTACCATATACATGTTCTGGGTATTGATGTTTAGATTCCAAGAACACAGTGCTATGACTATGAGAACATAAAAAAAACTTAATGAATGGAAAAAAAGAAATTCCTCCAACTTGGAAAGCTGGGGATAGGAGCAGAGTGAGCCCTACTCTGTGGTTTGCAGGGCTGGAGGCAAAAGAGTACCAGGGACTCGCATGTGAACGGTGGTCTCTTATCTCCTGCATGCCTGAGAAGTGAGGACTAACTGCCTTGTTGGATCACATCACATTTGTTATGCAGAAGCATTTTCAGAACACTGATCTGTTTCCCAGCCAAATCGGGAAAGCACCCGGGCTATGCTTCCTCCAGGCCTGTGCTAACCAGGCCGCTCACCTCGTCCCTGAGCGGTGGCTCAAGTCTGTCCATGTACAGTTCAAAATGACTCGGAGAGCAGGAGCACAGTGAAAGATACAGAAACTAGATGCTTCTTGTTATGTAACTTTACATGAAAACAAACTTGGAATAGGTTTATTTTTTGACATTTGGGCAAATGCACCCATTTCAACTTTTGTTTTTAGTGATTTTGCTATCTGGGCTTTGATGGGCTTTGTGTTTGGGCTCAGAAAAAACATAAGGGCTCAAATGCCCAACTGGGGATTCAGTCACTGGGGTACCTATATGTGGTTATAAAGGCCTTTCATACTCCCACCACTCATGTTTGGAAGGAATGGGGCTTGGCACTGCTTACCAGTTGGTGTTGCCTCCCACCCAGATCTACAGGACACAGAGACAAGCCTAGTGTGGGATTCCTGGGCCCTGTGTGTGTCTCACAGTTGGCAGGAGAGCCTGCTACTAATCTGCCTAGGGGTACTGAGGTCTCCTGGGAAGAATTTACAGGAAGTAAGGGGGGAAGTACAGGGGAAAGGGGCCTATCAGGAGATCGAGGAGGCTGGCTCTGTCCACTGTCTGTCACCTCCTTTCCCTGTGGGACTCGCACCTCTGTGGAATCAGGAGTGTCCAAGGTAAGACTGCTGTGGTGGGGACCATGTGCTGAACCTGTCACCGTGCACCCACAGTCTTGAAGCAGGAAAGCAGGGCATGGAAAAGCTGGTTGGGAGGTATAAGCATGACAGATTCCGGGACACACGCACCAATGCTCAGGACCCCCTATGTAGGCTGCTGCAGATGGGATACAAGGACACACACCATGAAGAGCTCACTACTGTGGCCTTCCTCACAGCAGCTTGCCCTGTGTTTCCCGGGGTGTACTTTGTTTCATTTTGGCTTTTAATTTTTCCTCTCATACTTGCCCCAAGTTCACTCTGCAGAGCCAGTTTCTCCCTTATCCTTTTGGGCAAATTTTGTCACTATTTTTGCTTGTCTTGTTCAAGTCTTTGTTTGAAACAAAAAGAATTTGGAAACTCAGACGCCTTACCCTGCAAACCCTGTAACATTATTTGGCATAGCACTCCAGCAGGAGACTAGGGAAGGCTTGATGGGCACACACGTTTTTTTCTAAAAGGTCGCAAAGGTCTTTTTCCTTTCCCTGCCTCTCTCCCCTGGGCAAAGAATTCAGGGGACTCTTCCCACAGCACTAGGAAGGGAAGCCCCACCATGGGGAATGGGGGAATGAAATGTACCGCTTGGTTTTTCTTTCAGCTATAAAACAGTCTTTCTTTTTCTTGCTTGCACTCACTCCACAGATAGGAGTTAAGTAGGTGCCTTATTGTTTACATGTTTCTTTGTTGTATTTTGCTACACTTTTGGGAAACGACCCTGGTCCATACTTACCCTGGTTTTTAAATGGCTTTTTCATGCTGTTTTGGTCAAGGTGGCCACCATGTCAGGTGGCCAGATGACTTCTTTTCTTGTCACTGTGCCAGACATGGACTTGTGTCAACCACTGCCATCTTTCTCTTTTTTCTCTGTTTACCAACTGGCCTTATGAGCTAGGCCTAAGATTTTAGAGAACATTTGGGGTTGTGGAGAACAAGAGGGAGTAACCTGTTTTCCTTTGAATTATTTTAACCATCACAGTGTCTTCCTGTATGACAGAGAAGTGCCCGTTTTAAAGTTCCTGTGGCTTTTGGGCCAGGGATTTAATTTAGCCCAGTGGCTCCGGTTCCTGCTTCACAAGGGCAAGGGCCTGAGTTCAATCCCTGGTACCAAAAAAAAAAAAAAAAAAAAAAAAACAAAAACTAAAAAAAATTCCTGTGGCCTTTGACAGGGTGTGTTGGGGAGAGTCAGGAGAGGAGCACCTGGGCAACACCCAAGAGCACTGGAGGTCTATTCGCTACAGGTGGCACCAGGAGGCCTGTCCCCCAAGCAAGGCATAACTCTTACTGCATGGGCAATGCACATGTGCACGACCTCCTCCTGTCCCCCTCCCGCTCACCGTGGCCCAGGTGATCCGCCAGCAAGAGAGCACAGAGCTGCCCAGGAGTGTGCAGTCATGGTTGCTATAGCAGAGCTACCAAGGCCTAAAAGGAGGAATGGGCCAAGGCTGTCCACACAGGCACCTTTGTGCCAGCTGTAAGCCTGTGCACCAGGTCTCAGGGGTAGGGGCGGCCACTGCACTGGCTTTAGCTTTCTCAGCTTCCTCCCCATCCTAAAACTCTCCTGGGACTGTAGTTTCATGGCTAGATTAGAAATGTGTGCCTGACAGCCCAGCAAAGGCAATGAACAGTGTTCAAAGCTTAGCTAAGATGACTGTGAGTATACAGAACCAAGCCATCCCTGTTGTAAGAAAAAAGGGGTCTTTTTAGAGTAAATACAAGAGACAATTTTTCCAACTGGCTGCATTCTGACTAAGTAGAGTCACCAAGGGGCTCAGAGTTCAAGTAAAGCCATCAAGGGTCTCAACTGGGTGGCTGAGGGAACTCTGGGGAGAAGTTCCACCCTAATTTCATCTGAGTTAAAGGTCTAGGTAAGGAAAAGCAAGAGACTTCTTCCTCTTCTCTCCAATGAGCTAATGGGCCCCTACAAGACAAGAAAGCTTTCTTCTGTGTTTTTGTGAACAATGCTGTCATCACTCTAAAAGTGCAGATGGGAGACGTCTTTCTAGGGTTAGGGTCTCACAAAGGACACTCCGTGGGGCTCTTAGTCTTCCCTTTATGCATTGGACCCCATCTTAAGAAGCCAAGACCTAGTTTTCTACACCCCAAGACAAGCCAATGGGAAAGCTGTTTTACCTTGCCACCATGTAGATTTTACCCATTTTGCTACAAGGCTGAATCCTTAACAAGTGGAAAGGTTTGATTCTGATAATTTCAAATAGAAGCAGATTATCTACTACTGCAATATGGTTTGGTTTCAGTACAAACTGAAAAAGGGCAAAAGATGGGTTTAGGATGGTAATTGAAATGAGACTATTCTCCAGTTATAGTATTTCTGCTTAAGACATAAAAGATAAAATAAAATCCCTTATGTGCAGACCTCTATGGCTCCTTGTCACAGGAAATGCTCAAAAACTAGGAAGACCCTGTCCTGAAACCCCTACTTATCTTTCAGGGAGATGTGGGTCCCTCTAACCTCTTTGATGATACTGGGAGGCCCCTTCCCTCTCCTCCCTATAGATTCCAGGCTAACAAGTCAGGACCCTCTTCCAGTTACAGATGTTCACCAGTGCAAAGAACTAGGTCAAGCATCATAAAGACAAAGAATCTTATGAAAGGCTAGGAACTATGCAGACAAACAATACGCTTTAAAGGACAACTACCCGGGAGAGGCAATATTCCCTTCAACAGAACAAAACTGGTACTGTAATACTAGTCATGGACTAGAAATAATGCATAAAATGCTGCTGGTTTCTCTTTCCATGGGGAAAAAAGTGCATTAAAAATCGTGTTAACTATGATAAATTGAGTGATCATACAGGGCATAGAGGAAAATCCAGCTGTCTTCCGTAACTGATAGTTGTCAGTTCACAACAGGTCATTAAAACTAAGCTTCTTTCTCCAAAAAAAACAAAA
>NW_022900926.1:64761064-64813759 GCF_012274545.1 Fukomys damarensis | reverse complement strand
AAGCTTCTTTCTCCAAAAAAAAGGCAAAATGTTAAATATCT
Organism: Fukomys damarensis; assembly: GCF_012274545.1. Lineage (NCBI taxonomy): Eukaryota > Metazoa > Chordata > Mammalia > Rodentia > Bathyergidae > Fukomys > Fukomys damarensis. Next base: position 64,813,718 of record NW_022900926.1, on the reverse strand, counting down.
ATACAGGTTACAAATATGTTTTATTTTGTTTGTTTGTTTGGTTTTGGTGCACATGTAGCAATCTAGAAAGAAAAGGGCTTACTGACAACTCCTAGAGGCAGTCCACCTTCCCAGGCAGGTCAGTCACACACAAAGGGCACCAAAGAGACAGATCTGAAGTCTCCTTGGGAAATCAAAAGGCTAAAAGAGATGCAAAAAGGGCTGCCCTACAGCCTGTCAAGGCCCTATCCTCATTCCCAGTTCCTGAGCAACCATTCTGCTCTTTCCTCAAGGAACATACTGACAAGCTATAAAAATCCTACATGGGAAATGATCCTTAAACTTCTAGAAAGGCAAAAAAAAGCTGACCAGACCCTAAGGAACCTCTCACAAAACTTTGCCAAGAGATGACCGAGTCCTGGCTCCCATTACTATCCTTGCCATGCCCACTGCCGTAAGGTGGCAGAGATAGATAATTGGATTCATCTTTCTAGAACAAAACCAGTTCAATGTAAGCTGTCTAAAGAAAAAGACCACCCCAAAGGACAAAAACCACTCCTGTGAGCCTCTGGGAGACTTGAGTTTTCTCTTCAAAAAAGAAGACTCCGGTGCTGTTACAGATAAGTGAACAGGATCCTGGGTCTCAGACTCTTGATAATTTATCTGATTTATCTGGCCTACCTTTCTAATATATATTCTTCTGTATAGGAAGAATGAAATTCAGGCTCCTTGTGTTTGGGCTAACTGTAAAGTTTCTTTCTCCTAACAAACAGGGAGCTTAATGATCACTAACTCTTTTCTTCTTGTCTTCTGACAGGTTTGTCTTCAACTCAGCCAATGAGCCACGGCACCCGTGTCATTGGAAAGCACATAATCTACAGTTAGTAGCATCTTCAGTCCCCTTCCAGCTCAAAGAAACTATAGCAGACAGATACTTCCACTCCCTCAGGAGCCCATAAAGAATTTCGGGGATTTGTTTATGTTGAGGGAAAATGAGGTAGGTAGTCAGGGCATGGCAAAGGTGGTTGGAGTGAGTAAATGTGACCAGATTCTAGGACACATGCACCAAATAATTCTCAGGACCCCTATGTAGACTGCTCACATGAACCCGTGAGGTGTGGATGGGATCAAAGGACAGAGATGCCATGAAGAGCTTGCTACCATGGCTCTCCTCACGGTACACTCTGTGTTCTTCAGGGTGTACTTCAGTTTTATTTTGGTTTTTAATTTTTCCTCTCTTTTAATTGACCCAGGTTTGCTCTGCAGAGCCAGTTCCTCCCTTACCCTTCACTTTTCAATAAACTTTGTCACCATTTTTGCTTGTCTTGTTAAATTCTTTGTTCAAGACTAGAAGAGCTTCAGAAGCAAGAGGCAAGCACCCCCTCAAACCCAGTAACCACCTAGATTCCTTGGCCTCCACCCTATTGCACAAGTCACAGCACCATCCCCATCTGAGGCAAGAGGACATCATGCAGCTAGGCAGGGCAGAGTTGGGGAGAGGACCTGAGCTATTCCCCCAGCATAAAGAACAACTCTCCACCATGATCAGGCTTAGATGTGGTGGCTGCATATGATCTAGTGGTGTAGTACAGGATCACACACACTTTTCTACAGGGGATGTATTTTGAGGCATGATTGCCTTGGTGGTCCATGCCATGACTATGTACCTCCAGTGCCATGGCTCAAGGGCAACCTGGACAGGACAAACTGAAAAGGGTACCTGTGGCCGTGTGGTCATAAATTCGATCCACATAATCTCTGGTGGGGTGCGCTGTGGCAACAGAGTTCACAGCAGACCCCAGCTGCCTATTTGGATTCATCCAGTGCCACCAGCTCTGCCACTTAGTGATGCTGGGCATGCTACTTGATTTCTCTGTGACACTGTCTCATTGTCAACCACAATGGTGTTCTCAGAAGATGCCTTGGAGGCAGGGCAGTCATGTTGAATAGCACCATCTACAGCCAGCAGCAGGCCTGGATCTTGTCACTCACAAAACCTGTGAATTAGGGAGATCGTGCACTTCCTCGTGCCTTGGGCTCCCCCACAGTATCATGGAGATTACAAAAATGACAACAGTCATTACTTCATTATCTGAACTACTGCACTTCCTCCTGGGCCTGGTGTAGAGATGTTGTCATCCTAGAGAACGGCAGGTGGGAGAGAGCCAATGTGCAGCTATTTTCTAACATGCTCCCCTTTTCTCCAGCCCAGGAAAGGGCCCATCTTAGTGAAAGGGTGCTTAGAGCTGCAAAGGCAGAGGCGGGCTTTTAGTTCATTTGGGTGTTTTCAGAGGAGGCCATGTGTTGGAGTAGTTAGAGGCTCCCTGCTTGGAGATGGAAACCATGGCCAAGTCAGGTAGGGGAGAAGAGGGGTGTTCAGGTGGCAGGGAGGCTTTAGGGAGACCAGCACCCTCTTCCCCCACTATGGGGCACTGGCATGAATCAGCTTGGGGATTCCTGATGTCACGGGCAGAGCTGAGACTGAAGAGCAGGAGCTATGTGCTGCCAGTGAGGAATGAGGAGGGTGAGGTAGCAAAGATCACACAACTGCTCTGAGCACCTCTGGAGCAAAAGATGATGTCTACCTCCCCCATGCCACATCTGTAGGGGGCCAATTACCCAAAGGACAATGACCCCTGCAGAACACCTACCTGTCCACACCTGCATGCTGGTGACAGTGCCCAGGAAATTGCTGACACTGCTGGAACATATGGCAAAATGATGGGAAAGAAGAGACTTAAAAGCAAGAAAACTGTGTTCCTACCTCAAGCAAAAGTTGTCAGTGAGGCAAAGTTGGTGATAAGCTGGTGGATATGGTGACAAAAATAGCTATAATCCCAGCACTTAGAATGTTGAGGCAGGAGGATCACCTGGAGTGAGTTCAGGCCAACCCTGACAACAGAGTGAGTTTGAGGCCAATCTAGACTATACAGAGGCTATCTAAAATGAGCAATAAGCCCATAAAGGGGCTGTGTATTCTCTCTTCATCCAGATCCAGCAGGACAGTTGACAGTACATCACCAGTGTCACCAGCACTTTCAGACACCCTCATGGCATGAGAGCACGGCTGTGTAGCCCCTCTGAGAGGACCTCTACGTAGAAATGAAATGGGGTTCTCCATTCTAGGGTGACAAGGTGGTCTCAGCTCTGGAATGTCAAGGCTGGACCTAGCAGAAAGTAAGCAATGAGTGCAGATCAGAGTGAGAGATGAGGTATGGACTCATGGTGGGTCACCTAATCTGCTCCCAAACTTGTAAGAGGCATCATCTTCCAGAGGCTCAAGTTTCCTTAAACTGCAGTAAAGTCTGGATTTTTCACTATTACCTTTACCCTGTCTCCATATAGCTTAGGGAAGCATCTGAAGCCACCCTGCTGCTGTGGCTTTATGGTCACATAATGATGTGTGTAGAGGGCATATTTGTACCCCTAAATTCACCAAAGCAGAATTCCTTATTTCAAATAAAAATGGAGATTAAAGCTCAGTTGTGAACCAAGCCAAAAACTTCAATTTACACTGGCTCCTCTCTGTGTCTTCCCAAGCCCTCTGCACGGCTCCTAAAAGGGACATGTGAAGGAGACCAGCCCTTGATCACTACTGCAGACCAAGATTCCATGTGACATCACCACCCTAGGGGAGGTTGCAGCTTTCCTGCTGCCTCTAAGTGGGACCTTCTCAGTCTAATGTAGGTGCCTCTTCTCACCTGGGGGGCTGCACTATTCTGTAGCCACCAGTACAGGAGGAATCTGCAGAGAACTCGCAAAGAGACAGACCCTGGTCAAAGAGAGAAATGACTCAGCCAACATCTCAGGAGAAAACTCTAGAGAAGAAAAGTCACCCACACTATGAGCTGGTTAAAGCCAGCATACAAACACCATGCTTGGCATGAGTGGACAGTAGCCAAGAACTGTTTGTAATTTCTGGTAAGAGAAGCCAGGCAGAAGTGGCCTGGAATCATAAATACCAAGTAAATGTTGTTATAGTCTCACATACAGATGTCATTAAGCTGGGCACGGTGGGACAGACACTAAGTAGGTTTGGTCCATTAGATGTAGTCCTCTTTCTGGGGTTTTAAGGTATCCAACCTTCAGAAGTACAACCTTTCTAAATTTCTAAATTTTCCATGGGAAAGCAAGAATGAGTGGCTTATGTTCAATTTACCAAAAATAGATTCTAGTAGGAAGGTGGTCAGATAGCATAAATACTATAGTAATTACTACTTCTTTCTGTGATTGATTTTAGTAGGGTAAATGTAGCTCACAGATTGTGTCAAAGAGCAGCAGGAAGAACTTATGCCTCTCCTGACAGCGCCCTTTTCAAAGGAGGCTCCCGGTGGCTTCCCCTGAGTGTCCATGAGCTGTGTTCCTTCTTACAGAGCTGCTTATGCTGCTTCTGGTGGACTGACATTTCAGGCATCCAAGAAAGGTTCACAGATCAAATGACCAGGAAGAAGATCTAGCTCATGCAAAGGTATGATGACTTAGGCTTTTGCAGTTGGACATTTGTAAAAGCCTATTTTAACGGAAATTGTTGGGCTTGTCCTGAATAAAATGCGTAGAAGCCTGAACCCACAAAAGTTCTGCCCAAAGCCAAACAGCTAAATGAGCTGTGTGCAGATTTGTTATTGGAAACAAATGTGCTTCTGGCGATAAAAGACAGAGAGAAAATGCATGGATGAGAGGAAAGGCAAATAGAGGGCAGCTCCCACCTCCACATTCTTTCTAAAAGTGTGCCTTCTCAGTAACACACTTCCATCTTCTACCACCCAAACCCTTGGGAGCGTTCACTAGATCGGAGAGCGGCACAGGGTGCTGGGCAGGAAGGGTCATCAGCCCACACCCTGAGCCGAGCAAGTGGACATCTCCCCACCATAGCCGGGTTTCTCTGCCTTTGTGTTGTTTCTGTCAGTTAGGGGGATCCTGAGCAGAAGGGTTGTTTCAAGAAGGGAAAGAGTTTAGAATATCTGCTCAGGACAAACTTTGCCTATTATGTTTCAGAAGCCCTGCTGATGCCAGCCCCTCTGATTCTCTGGCAGCATAGCCCAGCCTTCCAGATGAAGGTAGGAGAGTAGAATAGCACAGTTGTCGGGCCATTCTGACACTCACTCAAGTTAAAAACAGTGTCCTATCTCTGTATGGAACACAGGTGGGACCTTTAACAGAGCAGCTTACCAGAGGACAGTGTGACTCTATCTCTTGGCCCTGTGACACAGGCATAGAGCTGTGACACCCAGCTGCCTGTGGACCCTGTAGAGATGGAGGTGAGTCTCATCCATTCAGGTCATTGATAAAGAAGTGAGCCAACCCTACCACAAGCACAGTCATTGTGAGTAGACTGTTTGTTACTATAAACAGCACAAGTCCTAACTTGAGATCTTCAGCAGTACAGCAATCAGTTAATGATGTATCTCTTTTCCTTCAATAAACTAGATGTGATGAATCATAGGATTGTAGAATGTGATAGAATTTCCATGTAGTTATTCCAGTACTTCATGACTGTAGAGATTAGGAAACAACCCATTTTAAAAATACAGATTTTTGTAGCCCAGAAGTTTGAAATTTCATTCCATTCAGTGGGTGTAAAGATCTTAGTTGTTTGCTTTTTGGACAAATTCATTACAGAATAGCAAGAATACCAGGTCACAAGTCATACAAACCTGAGGACAAAGACTACTTCTGTCACTGATTGCCTGTCTCCTGCGAAAATAAGTTTTATATTTAACCTCAATTTCCCCATGTGTAAAAAAGGAAATAACAATGCCTAATGTAGAGAGATACCTGTTGGATTCTAAACAGATGACCTATTTCACTAAAATTCAGAAAAATTAAAACTGTAAACTCTGTGAGTGGCATCAGAATGGCCTGGGGTGGGTGTGCAAAATTCAAAGTCCTCAGTTTCATTACAAAGCTTAGTTTCTCAGTGGAAATACAATGTTATAAAAAAAACCCTAAATACACCACAGTAAAACCCACTGTAAAACTGGTATGTGTTAATAATAATAAAACTAGTTTAGGTATAAAAAATCTGTAAAGAAAACTTCAGGGGATTCAACATGGCTGAATTGAGGAGCAGCCACATTGGAGGTACTCAGAGAAAATCAACTAAAAATACATAAAGTTAGAAGAAGGGAGGGACATAACATCCTGATGCCACAATCAATTTGAAATAGAAACCTGTAAATCCAATAAAACATAGACACTAGACTGTATATAATGGTAAACCAGCCAACAGGGCTGCTAGTGGCAGTACCACCTGTGTACCACACAAGAAGTGCCATACTGAGAAGTCTCCAAGAAACTGACGGACTGCAAAAGTGCGGAAAACTTGAGCCACACAAAAGAGATTTTGGATATAAGGCCCCTTACCTGTTCTGCCTTCCTCCACACAGAAGATGCTGCAGACTGGCAGCATATTTCACCAGCACACACAGGGGTAAGAGACCAGGAAGCTGCTCCCTCCTCAATGGATGGGCTGTCAGCTTTTTTTTTTCCATGCACCCTAGTGGCTAACTGGAACCCCTAGCAAAGTTAGGAACTGCAGTGCAGCAGTTACTAAAAGAAGAGAGTGATGATCCTTGGCTTGAGAGAGGTATGCAGACATGCAGGATTTAAATAGCCTTAGGAGGTCAGTAGTCAACCTACTGGAGAGGAGTTAGAAGGGGAATCCAACAATCTTCGGCTGACCTACAGCAGTGACAGCACCCTCACCTCCCTGGCCCCTGTGATAAGTGATGTGACAGGATAGAGATGTTCCAGTGGGCATAGAACAGAGGAGGCTGTGCAGAGATGGGGACTATACATGGGACTAGGAGTAGCCCCATGCTGTCCCTGCCTGAGAGGACCATAGCAACTGGGAGAACAAAGTAGAGGTAATCATGGAAAGCAGACGTGAGTGGGCCACCAAGGGACACACAGAAAGTTCCTGGCTGGCCTCAGTTCCCACATCCAGAGGCCAACATCAGCCCTGTACCCAACACTAATTCTAATGCACAGTTCTGGGCTTTGACTTGACCACTACCATGGAACTGTGGACACCAGAGAAATGTTATGTTTTTTCTTTGTTTTGTTTTCCTTATTCTGTCAGGTTGCATTTTTGTTAGGTTGTTTAGGATTTTACTTTCATTTTTACTTTGTTTTACTCATCTTCTTTCTTCCTTTCCTTAACTATCATTTTGACTTTACGATATTTTCATGTGAGTGAACACTCGTCTTTCTGGTTTGCTTCTATATGCTTCTGCTTTCTCCTTCATTCCTTCTCTCTTGCCTTTTAACCAGTTTCTCAAAACTTAAGTGATCATCCTTTGTCCTTCAGCCTTGCTTCTACTATATTTCTGTTCACTGATCTGTTTTGTCCCCTATCCCTTTTAAATCCCCCCATAGTGTAAAATCACTCCACTAAAGGGAAACTCATTGCATACAAGTTCCTGGATCATGTTGGATTTTGTTTTATAACTAGATCTTGCTCCTATAGTCGAAGGAACCAAATTAATAGTTACCACAGTTTGTCAGTTTCTTGGCTGTGTTTGATTATTATTGCTAATTATACAATTTAGCCAGGATGTCATACCTATTGTAATCCATTGTTCCCCCTTATATGATAACTTTGTGATTTTCTGGAATCATAGTCATCACCATAGTCCAGTACCAAAGGAATGGATACAGAGCCAAATAGATAACAAGCTCTCATCCATAATAAATTGGGAAGGTAGGATCTTGGGACAGATGTGAAGACGAAGAACCACCTATGCCCAGAAGCCATCTCTGAGTAATAAAAATTTTGTAGGGAAGCCTTGATACTAGTGATAAACCTATATACTATAAGAAATTTAGAAACATCAACACAGAAAACAAAATAAAATAAAATTAGAAAATAACAAGACATAGACTTCCAGACCACCCAAGATGAGTCCAAAAGACAATGAGATAGGAAAATTGGAAGCCCCTCACCTGAACTTTCTGAAATGATAGCAGCAGAAATAATAATAATTTTAAAAAGCAGATGAATGAGGCTATAGAGAAAATAATTTTTCAGGTAAAAAGGAAATGATGATCAAAACGAAGGACATACTCAATGAATCTGGAGTAGGCACAGATAAAAGAATGAAAGAGCTTAGGGAAACAATGGAAACCATGAATGCCCAACACAGGAAAGAAATAACATCCATGAAACAGATTCAAACAGATATCCAGGAGCTTAAAAATTCCATTGAAATTGTGTGCAAGCAATTGAACAAAGGCAAAGACAGAATATCACATTAGAAGACAGAATTGTGGTTAGAAATTATGAAAAGAAAGATATATTAATTATATATGTTAATCCAATAGCTTCAATATGATACAAAGATAAACAACATAAAATACATCTGAGTAAGTGAGATAGCTGGATACAGTGCAAACACCATAAAAACCTGGTCACAGAAATAATGGCAGAAAACTTCCCAAACATGAAAAAATAATTTAACATACAAATAAGTGAGGCATATAGAACTCCAATTAGCCATGAGCAAACTAAATCTACACCATGGCATATAATAAGCAAGTTCCATAAATTTAGCACAACAAAAGAATACTAAAAGCTGTTAGAGTAAAGAAACAAATCACCTATAAAGGAAAGCCCCTTGTAATCACAGTGGACTTCTCAGCACACACCCTTAAGTCAAAGGGAGCTTGGAGTGAAGTATCTCATGTCCTCAAAGAAAACAACCTTCAATCCAGATTGACATACCCTGCAAAACTATCTTTCTTTCTTTCTTTTTTTTCTGAAATGTGGCTTTACTGGTATTGAAATATTGATGACTAACAGAGATCTCACCATCTTCATATTAAGGAATGGTTTACTCAGATCAATAAATCCACACATTTACAGAAATGTTTTGCACAACAAATATGAAAGCTCATTAAGTAGCTTCTATTGTCCTAATTGCAAGTGATGCATTGAAAACCTTTGGATTTCTAAAGTGTTCCTGTGAAGAAGGAATTGCAAACTAGTGCCTTTTGATATGGGGTGTATTTAACCTTATGTGGGGCTCAAGCACTCACTCAAAGGGTAAGATGTTGCTTTAAGATATCTGCAGGTGATGTCTGTGTTACCAGCAAAGACTGTTTAGGAAGAGGCAGTCTTTCTCTGGTTCCACATGTTTGTGCATTTTCTTTATCCATTGTTTTTCTGGTCTCAACTGCATTAATTTCCTCCTTTGATCTTTATAATTTCCTCCTTTGTATGAATTTTGGGTGTGACTTATTCTTCTTTTTCTAGATATTTGAGGTTCAACATTAGGTTACATTTTTAAGCTCAATTTGTTTTCCTGATGTGAAAATTCAGTACTATAAATTTTCCTCTTAGGACAGTTTTCATTGTGTCCCATAAGTTCTGGTATGTTGTATTGGCAATATCATTTGCTTTTACATACTGTTTAATATCTGGGACTCCCTGGTTCACAGATAAAATTAAAGAAGACATTAAACAGTATGTTTAATTACAATTATACTCAGCCACCTTATCTTTGACAAAGGGACCAAAAATGTTCCCTGGAAGAAAGATAGCCTTTTTCAAAAATGGTACTGAAAAAACTGTCTTTCCACATGCTGAAGACTAAAACCATACCCATGTCTCTCACCACACACTAAGCTAAAATAAAAATGGATCAGATATCTAAATATTAAAGCAGAAATACTAAATCTGTTGGAAGAGATTAGAGGAGAACTCTTGAGAACATGTAGGCAAAGACTTTATGAACAAAACCTCGATTGCATGGGAAATACTACAAAGAATCAACAACTGGGATGTCACCTTATTAAAAAGCTTTTGCACAGCAAAAAAATGACCAATAGAGTGAAAAGACAACCCCTGGAATAGGAAAAAATTTTAGCCAGTTGTTCCTCAGACAAAAGACTAATATCTAGAACATATAAAGAGCTGAAAAAAATCAGATAGCCTGAATTTAAAGACCTAATCCAAAAGTGGATATCTGAGATGAAAACACATTTCTCAGGGGAAGAAGTAGAAATAAATATATGAAAAAATGTTCAACATCACTGGTCATTTGAGAGATGCAAATTAAAACACCACTGAGATTCTATCTCACTCCAGAAAGAATGACTGTTACCAAGAAATCAGCAACAAGAAATGCTGACAGGATTGTGGGGGGAAAGGACCAAAATATATAACAGATATTATGAACTCTAAAGAAATTGTTCAAAAGGAAAGGGGAACTGGGGAGTGGGGATGTTGAGGAAAGAAGGATAAAATGGAAGCAAAGCTTTTGTAAATAAGGAGAGGAAAGGAAGTTAAAGGGGGGAGAGGGGAATGGAAAAAAAAGAGGAATCAAAATACATCATGTACAGGTACAAATTCCCCAAGATAAATATGGTCATTATGTATATTTAAATTGTACCAGTAAACTTAATAAAAAGGTTTCAATCTCATTATCATTGAATAAAATCTCAAAGATTTTCATTTTAAATAAATTAGCTAAATCATGGCAACCAACTTTGCAGTGGATATTTATGTTAGTTCCACTGGAAGATTTTAACAAGTTGGACTAAGATCAAGGGCTGTATGTGGGGGAAGTTCTCTCAATGTCCCCCAGCTTTTCCTGCACACACTTTCATACATGTGCATGCCATTGGACACACTGAGGTCCCCTGGAACTATGATGCCCTTCAGCACCAAGGAGAGTTGTCCTTAAGTGGGCACTCATGGTGACTACTCCCTACAGAGCTCCCTATAGAGCTCCCTAAACAGCTTATGATGGGGAGCTGCAACCTCTCTTCTGATATCCAGACACTGCCAGAACCATTATGTGAGCAGGTCCAGAGTTAACCACTGTGCCTCAGTTTTTCCATCAGCAGAAGGAGGGGAATAGTACCAGGCTACCAGGGTTCATAGGGTGCCTGGGACCCAGGAAGTGCCAAAGACTGCTGGTGATGGGTGCCATCCTTGTCTCCCGAATGCTTCCTTTGGTCTCAGGAATGTCTTCTAGGCAGATGGGGGGCCTTTCATATTACCTCCTCCAATCTAACAAGGGTTGTTTTGGTGATCACCATTAATTGAGATAAATGTTAAGTGTCCAACACAGGACAGAAACTCAAGCCCCAGAATACTTTTAGAAATGTGTTGTGCCGAACAATAAATGAGAAAATAACTCTAAAGTTACCCAAAAATTCTTCCAGAAACTAGGAAATGAGGAACACCCCTCAGATCACTGACTGATACCAAACTCTTAACATAAGCAAATGATAACACAAGAAGTAAAACTGAGGTAGAAACATAGAAACAGGAGCTAGAGTCTTAAATTAAGATGTGGTTGCCATTTTTGCGGTATGCTATGAATGCAACCCTCTTTCAAAGTATGTATCGAAAAATCCCCCAAAGGAATACCGCAAAATCTAAACATTGCTTAAGTATGGTGTAATAAAGATCAGTTGTTTTGTTTTTATCTCTGTGTTTATACATCTTGATCATTACATTTTTTAAAATGGTATGCTACTCAGCTTTGCAATTTGTTGATTGGCATAAGACCAGGAGCAACCAATTACATAAGCGAAGTAACTTTAAAAAAATATATTGGAAGGCAGTGTGGACATCCCACTCCTCCTGACATGGAGAACTCAGCCCGGCTAACACTCACCCTCAGAGCCCCCATTCTTCCCACCAGGAAGCTGCTGCCTGGTCCCCTGTGCCTTGCTGCTCTCTCTTTCTAGCCTCTTTTTGATACCTACTGTGGCATAACACAGGCAGGCACTCACAATACAGCCTCTGGTGAAGGAAGAGGTGGGCAGGAGGCAAAGAGAGAAAGCAGCAGGAAGGACCAGCACCTGTGTGTTGTGTGCTCTTGGACTCCTGCAGCAGTGCAGGAACCAGTGCCTGTATGGCTTGAAAGCCTCTGTCCTAGCAAGGAAGGGTACATTGCTGCATTCACAGGCACTGCCCAGAGGCTTCTGAGCTCACAGGTATTCATTATAATGAAGGACGACTTAAAGATGTCCAGTACGCCTGAGTATCAAGAGTGTCACTCACAGGGCACAGAAGATCCTTGCCCTGGGAGTGGGGGATGTGGCCTCAGGCCTTGCAGAGACACTGTTCTAGGCTGACACTTGCAGCTGCTGAAGTTTGGGGGCCAAGATACCCCACTGCACTGATACTGGCTTTAATCAGCTTTCAGTGCCCTGTGTTATCCATAGTAAATCCCGTGATTCTGATTATGGAGCTGCCTCCTCCCACATGATTAGTTCCCTATCCTTCTCTTGACTGTGGGTTGGCTTGAGGTGATCTCCTGTTGCCTGGTCATGGCTCTTCTTGCCCCTGAATCTTCTGTTTTGCCCACCAACTCCGGACAGTTTCAGTGCTCCATGCTGGCAAGGTCCTCCTTCTTGTTGTTTGAGCTGTGTCTGCACAAGGTGCAGATAGAGCTCCATTGTCTTTGCCTCCTGCTGTAAGTTCATTAGCCCCACCTTGGAGCCCCCACCCTTGTGACCTCAGCTGATCCTCATCCCTTCCTATCTCCATCACTTTGAGGCAGCCTGAGCCTGTGGACTTGGGATCACAGCCTCCACTCAGCTTACCACCTGCCAAGTGCTGCCCACTTCTGCCTGCAAGCCTCTGTGGAACTGGGCCATTAGACCTGAAGGAGCCCAGGGCAGAGCAAGGAGAAAATACAACTGACAAGAGAGACCTGCCGGTTACCTGGGCCACTGTCCTCATGATTAGGCAAAGCACAGCCATCTGTACAAGGAAAAATGAATGCCTCTCACCTCACAGTACCATGACTTTTTTCACTCATAGTTTTCCCTAAAACATGACAATAGGTAGTTAGATATAATCTCTGTTAAGGCCCAGCAAGAGGTGGTACTATGCAGAGGAAATCAGTTCATCATGTAGTGATTAAACACCTGCCCTAAACATTCACACCCAGGGTAAGAATGTCCCAGATGAGGGGAGAGCCTCTCCATCCTGAGTCAGAGAAGTTGTAGCTTATTGCACTCTGGGTGAATGTCAGGGGGGTGTGGGGCGTATATTATATAGGCCAGTGCCAGGGGCTTTGGGTATACAAGAAAGCCTGAGGACTATCATCACACTGGCTATATAAAGTGACAAGAGGATAAAGAAACCCCAAACAGAAAGAGGAGGTGAGCATGTATGAGGGGGGCTGGAGAGATGAAGGCGCCCACGAAAGCCCCAGAAAGCAGAAGGAAGGAAACTAGAGAGCCAGGTGCTAGCCACCAGGGAGACCTGAGGGAAGGAAGGAGTGTAGGATGGAGGATTTCAGTATACTGAGGGCCACAGCAGGGTCATTAGTTCCTGAGAAACCAACATGCCCCGCCCCCCCAAAATTAAACCAGAAATAAAAGCTTATAGAACTCAAGCCCAGAAGGAAACAACAGCACTTTTTAGAGGGCAGGGGAGTTGGAGAATTAGCACATGCTCTGTCTCAGGCTAATTTAGGAGGAGACAGTAAAGACAGGAAAGGTCTGGGAAACTGGAACATGGCTCTACTGTGAGCTGTGTGGCTGTGACTTATCCCTAAGGGCCAGGGAGCAGAATGGGGTCCCCTCCCAGAAAACCTGAGAGTGCACCTGCATGAGAGAGAAGGAGGCTTAACTCCTGCATGTGCTATCTGACATCCCTAAGGGGATGTCAGCATATACATTTCCGGGCCAAGGAATCTGCAGCCCAACAGAAATTCAAAGACTTACCTAAAAACCCAATTCAGACTTAACAGAGAGTAGTTTTGGTGGAGATATTATAAGGAGAAACACTTTCTCAGCAGTGAGAAAATGCAAAAAAGAGAGGGGAGAGGCTGACATCTGAGGAGAGGAAAGGAAGGAGAAGAGAACAGGGAAGAAGAGGGCATACAGAAGAGAAAAGAAGGAGAGGAGCAAGAAAGGAGGCAGGGTGGGCGGATGAGTTCAGCAGGGCGACACCCTCTGTCCCTGGGAAGGCGTCATTTCTATTCCGTAATCCACAGGCACAGCAGGGATTAGATGCACACCTCACAGAAACACATCCATGCCAAGGTTAGACTCTCTTGTGTCCACCACAGCCCCATGTGTGCCGCTCACAGATCTGATAGGAGGCAATTACCCAGGTCTGTGGCAGGGAGAACAGGGCTCATGGCCCTTCTCACATGTGGTATTCCATGAGATCCACAGAGGTAGGCTCATGCAGGTGGGCACTGAGTACAAGCCCTGCTTCAGCCAGGTGGAATAAACAGGAGTTAACTTATCTTCTGCCAGAAAAGGACAACATATATGAAGAAGGATTTTGAATAACAGTGGGCACAGGCCCCAGAAAGAGAGGAAGTAAACAGAGTGAGTCATCATCTTCCATGCCATGGCATAGGAGGGGCTCTGAGAAAATCCCAGATGACCCTAGAGCTGGGGACAGATCTAAAACCTCGGAAAGACCAAGAGGATTTGGTTTACTTGGCTGAGCACTGGAGACAGAACCCCACACAGTATCCCGGTCTGCAGCCTTAGGCCTTCAGCAGGACACTGTGTACCTACAGTCCAGGAGGGTCCTCCTGGGAAAGAGCCGCTGGGTGGTCCAGGAGAAGTGGACCTGTCCTCACCAAGGCCAAATAATGTCCCTCCCAACTTATCAGACCAGAAAGTCTCAAGATTCATGGGACATTGGAGAAACCACGCAGAAGGGATCTGCTCCACTGTGGGGAAAAATCGGCGTTTGACTAAGTAGCATTCAGGTCTCCAATGATATTAAAGTAAGACCGATAAAGATGATAATCACACTATTTTCAAGTAACTGATTGCAACCCCAAGTCAGTTTAAGAGTAGGAATACAAAAATGCCCAGAACCCAATTTTTTAAATGTCCAGCTCCTAATAAAAAATTATCAGACACCCAAAGAATCATAAACTTGACCTGTAAGTAAGAAGAAAATGAATCTATTGAATTCCCAGTAACTGATGGAGATGTTAGAGATAACAGATAAGAGGATGGAAGTCATTACAAAACTGTACTCTGTGTTCAACAGGATGAGCAATGATGTGGATGATTATTAGAAAATGCCCAAGGTTTTAGAAATAATGTCATTAAATGTGAAAAACAATGATATGACTAAACCCCCACTTGATGGGAATTGTGGCAGTTTAGACACTGCAGAAGAAACTAATGAACTTGAAGACATTTCCACGTGTTAAAAGGTTTAATAGATAGATTTGGATGAAGAATATTTTTAAATACACTAGTGATCAAATGCCAGAGGCAACCACTGGTGGCCCTCCAAGGAAACACGAGCTATGTCCAGTCCTGGGTCCTGAGCATCATTAAGAGTGTGCATAACTGATCATGCTGGGTTTGAAATGTGCCCTCTTAGACAGGCAGGCAGGCAGGCAGGTAGACAGACCCGAATCTCCCTGAAGCCTTCTGGTAGAGCACAAAGAAACATCCTGTGGGCTCACCAGGTGAAAAGGATGCAAAGGCCACTGGCATTTCCAAAGTTGCTGCTGGTCTGCAGGCTCGCTATGAGGGTGTGTGGCCACCTCCAGTCTGTGGTGATTCTTCCTCTCCTCTCCCTCTCAGCTCCTGGACCACATGTCTGGCCCTACAGAGAACCCAGCTTCTGCAGCCCACATCCACAGCAAAGCCCAAGGGAAGGGAATGGATGTGAGCAGTGGGGATATCCCACGGGGCCACTGACCCTGGGCTCTGTTCCCTGGCACAGGGAGTATAGGGTATCAGGATGCAGAGTCCCCTCCACAACATTAGACACAAAGTAGTCTTTGTGTCCTCAGCTGTATGTTCCTGCAGCTGCTCAGAGTCCTGACAACAGTGAGCTAGAAGTTAAATGGCAGGAAATACATCTGATCAAAACAGAATAAAAGGGAAAGTTCCAGTGAGTCCTGTGCTGGTCTCTTGCTGAGCACCTGCCTCAGGGCTTCAGGTTCAGGGTCACTTGGGTGCAGAAAACATCCACATGTGGATGGCCTGACCAACACCCGCAGGACTAGCCACCCTGTGACAAGTGAACACATACCATGTGGACCCAGTGCTTCTCTGGTTGGACCCTTACTGACTCATTAATCCCATTATTGGAGCAGACACTGTTTCAACAAAGCTAAAGAGAATAAATATATGTGCGGCCAGACTGGTCTAATTTTGAATGCTAGCTCTGGTGTTAACCGGATATGACTTAGGCCAAGTTTCTTATCTTCGCTGACTCTGTTTCCTAATCTATAGGGTGGGGCTATTTCTCCCAGAGAGATAATATGTGTAAAGATCTGTAAAGATCTGAAGTTGGTAACTGGCTTATAGTTCCCAGATGGGCAGATGGCCTCACCTTCAGTATCTTCTCCTTTAGAAGTGGAAATCATAACCTCAGAAGAAAATGTGTGATGGTGATGCATAGAAAGCAGGAAATGCAACAGAAGGCATAGGAAAGGCAGAGACAGCCCAGGGTGCTGGTATCTGCCTGGACTTGGACTCCCCCTGCAGGAAGGGGTGGGAGAAGTTTCCTGTTTCCTATGTAGACCTCAGGGCTGTGGCACAAGACAGTGTGGGCAAGGAGATTCAGCGCCTGCCCAGGCTAGCACACAAAGCTGGGACGGACCTTCTTATCAGAGAGCATAACCCATCTCTTCAGCAACCTGGGCAGACACAGAGGCCCATTCCCTGAGCATCATGACAATCATGGCTGAAGTCCAGGTCTTGCTTGTGATATCAAAAGAAAAGCGTGGCCCCAGCTAATACACTTAACATACTGCCTGCTCTGCTGTGTGAATAGCTGAGTGGAGTGGGCTCCACAGTACAGGTTGGCGTGAGTGTGAGGTTCACATGGTGACAAAATCACCTAGAGACAAGTTTCTCAGAATTTATCCTCTTGGCCAAAGAGCACACAGCTGTATCTCTAATTTTTCTAATGACAAGCCTATAGGAAATCTCTTCTTCTTGAGAATCTTCTCAGCACATGGCCTAGGAATTACAGAAGGATTTGGAGGAAGAAATATAAGAAAGGGATTTTTGACCCTTCTGAACATCAGAAAAAATAATTATAAGGGCATTTAAACTTAGGTAATCAGAGTCTTGGTTTTAGTCGAGTGAATTTGCAAGTACCCTCTATTACAATATATATCCCTCTCTCAAAAGCTGCTTCCCCTGTAACAACCCTGTAGCAACCCCAGCTGCTGCACCCTAAAATTCTGCATGTTGATACTTTTATCTCTTCCTGGCTCAATGGGTAAGAGTATAACCAAGGTTTATGGTGTGGAGTTTGCCAGAAGCAGACACATATGTTTGTTGTTACTGGCCCCAGCCTGTCCAAAGCCTCTGGTTTCTACCCTTCCAAGTTGAAATCTCCCCAGATTCCTTCTTAAGGAAAGTAACATCTGTGTGTGCACGAACATGTTTTAGATTCTCTTCCCCTCTCCCTCATAAATATCACTGAATTTTTCTATTGTGGTGTTTATGGAAGCCCCTGTCTGATCACATCTGTATTTGTGGGTCAGTGGCAAATGCTGAGCTCCACTCATTCTGAGCTGGGGTGCTCCTTTCCAAGGACCCTCAAGTGGCTGCCTTTCCAGGGCACAAGGCATTAGCTTGTGTGTGCATGTGTGTGTGTGTGTGTGTGTGTGTGTGTGTGGGTGTGGGTGTGTGTGTGTGTGTGTGGGTGTGGGTGTGTGTGTGTGTGTGTGGGTGTGGGTGTGTGTGTGTGTGTGTGGGTGTGGGTGTGTGTGTGTGTGTGTGGGTGTGGGTGTGTGTGTGTGTGTGTGGGTGTGGGTGTGTGTGTGTGTGTGTGGGTGTGGGTGTGTGTGTGTGTGTGTGGGTGTGGGTGTGTGTGTGTGTGTGTGGGTGTGGGTGTGTGTGTGTGTGTGTGGGTGTGGGTGTGTGTGTGTGTGTGTGGGTGTGGGTGTGTGTGTGTGTGTGTGGGTGTGGGTGTGTGTGTGTGTGTGTGGGTGTGGGTGTGTGTGTGTGTGTGTGGGTGTGGGTGTGTGTGTGTGTGTGTGGGTGTGGGTGTGTGTGTGTGTGTGTGGGTGTGGGTGTGTGTGTGTGTGTGTGTGTGTGTGTTGGTCCAGGAGCCAAGATGGAAATTGAGAGAGCGGAGCCAGACACTTCCTCTCCTGTCTGTAAAGCCGAGAGGCTAATTCTTTACAGGACACCTCGCGTGGCCTTGCCTATGATACACATGGGGAATGTTCACTATTTTCAATCCATTTCAATTCTTTCCACACTGTCAATCAGAACAGCAAAATGCCTTGCTGTCCACAGTGGGAGGAGAGAGCCAGGTTCCGAAGGGCTCACAAGTCCCCTCCACATGTTTATGGCAAACTTCTCAGAATGCATACAGGGGATTTTGTTGTTGCTGTGGTTAAGAATACCATTTAAAAGGAAGGTGGTTCTTATGTATATAGACCGACAGTTACACAGAAGGAAGATATTCACAATATATTGTGTTTGGGCTCATTTTGAGGGTCCTTAATGATGTAAACATGGTAAAAGAAACAAGTCCAAAAGCTTTAGTACTTCTTTACTTTTTCTTTTTTCTTTTTTGGTACTGGAGATCAAACTAGGAATCTTGTACTTGAAAGGCATGCAGCAGAACCCCTGAGTTAAGTCCCTGGCCCTATACTTATTTTAAAAGTATGCTTACTTCTCATAATTTTCCTAAGACATCTTCATCACATTATGTGTGCCATCTTACCTCCTTCTAACCATGACAGGCTAGAACCCAAACTATCTGGCATGACACCCAACATCTGCAGAAGAAGCCTGCAGCCAGGAGTTCTCTTCCTTACCACATTGGCCTGGGCCCCTGCCCTCTTCTGCTGCTGCTGTCTTGGGTAACCTCACACCCAGGGCCTGGTCCCTTGTCCTCTGGTTCTTCCTCAGTCTCTTTATCCTCTCGGGAAGAACGGGTTTTTGAGACCTCACTGCTTAGAGCACCGTTACCTTCTCGCATGTGCTGTGACTAAGTGACTCTGCTACCTACTTGTTTTTCAGTGAAATGTGCCCTTGAACTAACGTGCCCTTGAGGTTAAAAAAAGTCTGTGTGTGTTTGTTATCCTCAAGCTGAGTTCCCAGAACCCAGCGCACAACTCATCACTCGGAAGGAATGCGATGAGTATTCGTGGAGTAGGAGAATGAAAACCCCGGCTTACTATGCTCAGACATCAAAGGTGAAGTACACAGTTGGGAATTTTAAATGTCAAAGGAGACTTAAGAGGGATATCAAGTGAAAGAGCGAGAACTACATAAAAGAAACACCAGGTATTATTACCTTACAGCTTCCAACATGAGAGAAAACTAACACAGGTGCTCTGTGCCTGCCCCAGACAGTCATGGGACATCACAGAAAGGAGTGGAGGTCAAAGCTACAGGAAACCATGAGGAGACAGAAGGCAGGGGACCCTGCAGGGTAGGAAAAGAATTCTCAGAGAGGTGATGAGGGGTCACACATGTAGTGCTTGTCTGAGGGGTCACTGAGGATCTCAGTTGTTTTCTTATTTCTCTCCAAATTTTATGACATTAAACAAAAAAATACTTTCTCTAAAGAAGGCATCATAATCAGTGAAAAAAGACAGCTATACAGTACATGATGGTAGGGAAAGTGGCTCATCTTACGCCAGAAAAGTAGGTTGCATTCTTGCCTTGTGTGGCATTTGATAAATGCCAGGCCCCAGGGTGAAAGGAATGAATAAAGAATAAGAATGTTCTTGCGGCTTGGGGTAAGAAGGCTTCTTAAATTAGGTACCAAAGAACAAAATAAATATTAAAGTAGGTTTTATATCCAAGCTAAATAACTCTTTTCAATGGGAGATGAGATTAGACAATCAAGAGAGGTTAAAGCTGGAACAGCCTGTAGCATACCACTCAAGCAGGGATTCACAAATGGAGTAGATCAGTGTTTAGCAGAGATGATATCAGACTGACCAGCAAAAAAAAAAAAAAAAACAGGAGGGAAGGCCAAGGATAGGTGAAAATGTGAGAAAACAAGATTCCTGTGAGAGCTCACAGGAATAACAAAGTTACAGCCATCGGAGAAAGTGAGGGAGGCATTTTCTTTCTTGCTTATTTGCTTAATTATTTTTAAAATGTATTGAATTTTTTCATATTTGAGAAGAAATCCAGTTAAAATGTTCAACGAGGCAGTTTAGAGCTCCTGTGTTTTACCCTCTCCAACACAAGGCTGTGGGCATCTTAAAAGTCCCCTGGCCCAGACATAAGTCCAATCTTCCAATTTATGTTACGGAACCTGCACTAAGTGCCCAGTGTTAGGAGTGAGGACATCCACGGCCAGTCACCGGTGTCTCTCCGAAGTTCCCGGTGTAGCAGTGGACACAGGCATGTGTGTCCTGATCAAGGCACTGGAAGCGCTGTGGGAACTCTGACGCTTGGCTTCTTGTGGCCATGGGGTAAACAGCCTCAGCTTGAGAGTCCACTAGAGAAGACCATGTCTCATTCCAAAATATCTCCACTCCACTTTGGAATGACTGGACCTGCAGGAAGCTGAGCCTGTTCTGTCTACACATCTCTTGCTGGATCTGGGACCACTCATCAGGCCTTATAAAATGTATTTAGCCTCTTTCACCAAAATACCCTTCTTCCATTTCTATAAGCTGTGTCCCCCCTCTATTCTCTTTTCCAGCTCAAACGCCAAGGAGCATCCAGAAACAGGATTTGCAGTGGTGTTTGATGCAGCACTTAGCAGTCACTTTCTTACCAGCTGCTGGTGCCATTTCCCTGCTCCGAGGCCATCTCCATGTGCACAGTACCTTCTCCGCTTTGTCACCTACTCCCAAGTCCAGAAGCAGGTGGTCATTCAACAAAGACCTGTTAGGGGATAGCTTCCTCCACTTGGCATCTTGGAGAGGGGCTTTCATTATGTTAGTGAAACTAGCACATGGACTAATATGATGTGTAGTTATCGAAGAAGCTTCCTTGGACTGGGAGGGAGATAGGGCAAAAATGAAGCAACCCAAATTTGGTCTTCAGTTGAGGATCAGACTCCTCAGATGTGATCTGTTTGCTGGGTGACTTGGGTTTCTCCAGGTGAGTTTGAAGACAGCTGGGGGAAAATTCAAACTTGAGAAGCCAAAAGTCCCAGCCTTAGAGTCACAGCAGAAATTCAATCAAGATTAGTTCCCTGTACTCTCTTTTCCTCTTCTGAGGGAACCCCCCTACACCTCAAAAGCTTTTTATTAAAACCTTTGATTTGAAGGGAGTGGATCTTTTCAGTGCCTAAAGCTCTATATTTTCCCAAACCACTGATGACGTATTCTAGGAAGCACTGGAAAGGCAAATTCTTGCATAGTCCAGTTGAGGCCAAGAAAAATTTCTAAAATAGGACATTATCATCTCCAGCATCATCCATACAGATACATCCAGTTCTGTGAGTGAGAAGCATCCTGGTTTTCTTTGGTATTTGAACGTAAGTGTGGGCATTTGCACTCATGGACCAAGCTTTTCGTGTAGAAGAGGGAGAAGATGAAATCGTCATTGTTAATGAAACAGTTTCAGCTTGGTGGTTGGAATTTCAGCTTGGTGGTTGAAGTTCCAGGAAATCTTCAGCTTGGAAGAAAAGAAAGGAATGCATCCAGCTGTGATGAAGGTCTATGCTGGGCTTGTGATGTGGTGTTAGAGTTAGAGGGCCCAGCGGGTGCTGAGTAGATGAGCAGATTCTCCTTATTCCTCAGCCAGCAGCAGAGTCCCCCACACAGCCTCGGAGTGTTCAGCAGGAGTGAGCCTCTCACCTGCAGGTACAGTTAGCTACAATCTCAGTCACAGAGCTTGAAGAAATGAAAGACGTACAGATCAAATTGCTTCTCCTAGGGGCAAAGGGCTGCCCCAGCCCCTCCTGGTGCGGCTCACCTGTGCCTACCCCAGGACCCCTGGCCAGCTCCCTGCCCCAGACTTCTGCCTCTTCTACTGAAAGTGCAACCCCCACACTGCTGAGATTCAGTGATGCAGAGCCCTAGTTTCACGTTTCTTACAAACATCACCCACTGACCAGAATCACCAGGGGCTTCCTCTAAAATGAAGACTTCCAGGTTGTTCTGGACCAAGGCCCTGTTCTGCTCCAGAACCACCGGGACCAACCTGTCACAGGATGCATGCAACGTGAGCAGCACAGGTTCATTCAATGCCTTGTAGGGCAGAGATGAGAGCCCAGGTCAGGGCAGACACACTGTGCTCTTCCTGGGCCAGTGAGAGAGTCCCTCCTCTTCCTCTTCTGCCTATATTCCTTGGCTGGTCTGGATTTGTGGTTCTCACCTCCTTTCTCTACATTTACATGTGGATATATCCTTGAGACCCCTATTTAGCCAGCTACAACTGCTGCAAGAAGCCAGGGCTATGCCTAGAAGTATGCATTAAATCCAAAAGACCAACGCCAGAGGGGTAGGTGGATTCAAATCTCATCTTTAAGTCAGTGATGCCAAAAGTCTCTTTCCAGGCCAGAAAATATCTCAGCATTCTTAAGGCATACATATTCAATCATCTGTTTGATATTTACAGTTAAAGTGTTTTAATTTGACACTTATTAAATTATACAAAAAAGTGAAATTCTATTTGCTGTTTTCCTGAAACTGCCTTCTCTAACAGAGTTTTGATGCCTGCAGGAGTCAGGAGGCTGTGGGAATCCTTTCTGCCGCCCCTCTCCAAGTCATCCTCAGATGGTTGCCTGTTCTTCAAAGCACGCAGGGGGAAGTTGCAGGATTATACCTGAACAGAAAACAACTGTGCATCCAAGTGGCTCTCTCTCTCACCTCTCTGTTTGTCCTGTGTCCTTCTCTCAAGTGCTCTGTCTTCTACTGCACTTTGAAATGCAGTGTTTCCAAGGATTCCATAACAGGTGCCTTCCTAGACCCACTTTTATGATGCAGTCCATGAAGATGGTCCTCATCCTCACCTCTGGCATACCATGCTCAAAGCCATCAATACCCACCACTCACACAACTTCAGCAGCCTCCCAATGAGCCCCTGGGTCTTCCTTGTCCTCTCTTATCCTCTTTGGTCCATTGATACTGCATGGCTCCTAGTTACTTTGCATCATGATTACAGGCCCCAGACAATATCTCGGCCATGAATTTCCATCACAGTATCCATGCATCTCAGCTTAGCTTGGCCCATGGTGTCCCTCATGGCCTGCCTTTTGCTTCCTGATAACTCAGTGCTATCCACAAAGACCTCATTCAGTTCTGTTAAGATGATGGAAAACTGTTCCTTCAACTAAGGAATTTAGTGATAGGATTCCTTAGGTCTGGTTGTTAAGTTTTGATTCTTAGGCTGTTCAGTGAATAATTTCTTCTCATCTTTCAGGTTTCAGCTCAAAGTTCATTCATACTGCTCAACCTGTCCTAAATCTCTCCTGGCAGTTTTCTCCATTATTATCATTACCACACTCTCCTAGACTTATAGCACACCAGTTCTTGTGTTTGGATTTTTAGTAGTTGTTTCTACACTTCATATGATCATTGTCTAGTTACAAAGTCGGTGAGTATTTTTGAACCAAGGAATAAAACAGTGTTTTCACCACTTGAAGTTAAGCTTAGCCCTCCTGATGGAGATCTAAGGCTTCCAGGGTTGATGGTGAATGGCCCAGATGTGTAGTGTGTGGGCCTTGGGTTGATAGCTGGTGGTCTAGGCCTGGAAGACTGTGTTTCCTACCACAGAGGAGCCAGTTTTCATGCAGATTGTATGAGAAACTTCCTTTTTCTCCTATGCATGGAAATAGATGCCTTTCTCTTTTAACCCATGTTTAAACACATTATTTATAAAACATCCCATGTTAATTTGGGGAAGTTCTTCTGTGAGCACTGGAACTGACCAGGTCAGCTAAGCTGCCCTTAGGAAGGAAGTGAGGAATGAATCCAAGGGGTGAGAAGAGCTTTAACTGCCCTGCAGATCCCAAGGCCACACTGAGAGAGGGACAGAGTGAGCTCACCTGGAGGTTTCTGTGTACCTTCGTGCCTACCTCAGCAAGCCTCTCACAACCTTACCTCCCTCACTGAAAAGGCTTAGCTCTCTTCCACCACTGCCTTTTTGAAGAAGGAACTTTACACACACCTCAAAGCAGCCATCCTCTGCAGGCCTGGAGAAGAGACCCAACAGGCCAACCTTGGGAGATGGACATCTGAGGGCTAGGATAGCCAGTGGCATGCAGTGGTGGTCTACTCACTCATAACCAAGACAGATGCATGATCTTAAAGTACACTGACTTCCACAGTGAAAACCTGCTTTCCTCTTCTGATTCAAGTCTGATTTCAAGCTGAAAATGATTTAACTACCAGCTTGGAAAATTGCAGAATGTTTCACAGTTGACTCATGAACCAACACAAGCCATCTCAGTCTACCACAGGCACTGGAGGAGTCTCCTTTTCTATGGCTCCTATCTGAGGGAGGCATAGTTTACAGCATGGTCAGAGCAGGAAGATTCAGGAGAAGAATCAGCACATAAGGACAAGAACTGGCATGCAGGGAATTTCTCATTTCATAGGCTCCAACCTGAGACCAGGCAGACTGCCACATGGGACAAATAATTCTCCAATAGAAAACCTCCAGTATTTCTCATCTGCAGAAACAATACAATCAAGAGAAGCCAAGAACAGGAAAATTAGGAGGAGACCCCAGTAAAGAGAGAGACACGGAGAGATGCCCAAAGATTTTGCATTTAATTTCTGCCCTAAGATCTGGCTGACCCCTGGCCAGGCATAAGCAAGACTGACTTCCAGGAGCCAAGTTACAGATAAAAGAATTGAGAGTTAAGCTGCTGTCTCAAGACAGAGTCTGTGATCTGATTCCAACTAAAATAGCACTCTACCCCAACAACAGAACCAATAGCAAAGCAATGAAACACTTCTCAGAGGAATACAACTGAATCCAGAGTAAGAAGGGCACAATACTGGCAAATCCAGGATGGAATCAAAATTCATTAAACTGGGAAAGAGACCCGAGCTCCAGAAAAAGCTCACTACTGGAGAATGAGCCAGTCTTGTAACTAGTGAGTCATTACTTCAAGGCAGTTATGAATGTTATGTTCAATTCAGTGACCTAAAAGAAAATATAATCATGGGTCGGCGATTTAGCTCAGTGGCATGGCACCTGCCTCATAAGTGCAAGGTCCTGACTTCGATCCCCAGTACCAAAAAAAGGAAAATATAATAATGAATCCAATATAAGATCATGTCCTTTGATGGATTTCATGGGCAGGGGCACAGAAACAAGGCCATTCTCCAGATGGTGGTCAGCTCTGGCTACTGGGGAAGAAGGGGCTGGCTGGACAGAGCCCTGTCTATAGCGCAGTCTGGAGAAGCCACAGCTGGGCTGGGAGAACCCTCAAGAGGGACTCCTTCCAGAATTTTGCTCCCTGGAAGGGGCTGCTTCAGTGCCTTTGCCAGCTGAATTTCTGGCTAAATCAGACTGGGACTTAATGCCTCCCTTTCCCAAGAGCTAAATGCAAACTGTGCTTGTTGACAGTTCAAGGAAACAGGGATTTCACCTTCAGCAAGCTAAGCCACATGCTTTCATAGGACAGGGCATAAATGACTTTTGGCTTTGCTTGGTGCTCGCTATGGGGATTTTCAGAGCTTTCTAGCTTCTACCTGGCTGGACCCAGTGGGGAGAGAAATTACACTTCTGCATTCCAGTGTTCACAACTGGAACTCTGGGAAGCTGCTGTGACTGGGGCAATGTGAGGGGAGGCCAGAAATGCCTGGACCAACAGTCACAGCCACAGATGGAAAAGATTTGCCCCCCAAAAAACAACAGTGGGATACAATGGAAAATGTTGAGTTTGAAGCACGTAAAGCTTCCTCGGATTTGAGGATGATGAAGAGGAAGAAAGGGCAATGCAGGGGCCAACAGAGGAGAGGCCCTCAGGGAGTCTGAAAGAATTTAGGCGCTGGCTTCTGAAGAGAGACTGGACTTCAAGGTGAAGACCACCTGCCCTCTGAGAGCATGGACAGAGCATGGAAGGTGGGCACAGTCCTGCACGCAGAGGCTCATGGGTGAGCACTGCAGAGAACCAGGAAGAGGCAGGCAGCCCCTGCACCAGTGCAGCAGACAGCCAGGCATGGTGGTGGGTGACTCACACACTTATCTGGGGAGAAAGAATGAAGAAGAAAGAGAGAGAAGAAAGAAAGAGGGAGCACGAAGAAGGAGGGAGCAGAAGAAGGAGGGAGGGGAAAGGGCAGACCTGGAATTCCAGACTGTACAGGGAACAGAGAGGCAGTTTCATCAGAACTTCATCCCCATGTATCAGAGCAGGAACCGCAGACCGCAGCAGGGCTGCAGCTCCACGCCAGCTCACAGCGGATGACCAGAGTGTGGGTAGCGGCCAGCTGGAGATGCCATGGCTTTGGTCCAATGACACACATTAGTGGGAGAGTCACAGCCTCAGAAGTCCAGCAGACTGGGAGGAAGCTGGCCTCTCTCCTCACCTTGGGGCTTATTTATATGGAGTTGACACAGACACACACACATGTGCACACACTTGCACGCACACACACGCACATATTCAGTGAAAGAGATTGAAGACCTTCATCCAGTCCATTCTGGATTCCAAACTTTTAAAAAACGGATCTAAAGTGTATGACCATAGTTCCTTACTAACCTATGTGAACTTGAGATGCTTATCGGGTACGATCACCAAACCACATAGAGAAGTAAACAAATACAGACTAAAACCAAGGGGTAATTTCTCATTTTAGTTAGGAGCACTTCCTAAAACACGGGTGCACAGTGCCTCCTAGTGGCTATACTTGAGTATCGCAACAGAAAAGAAAAGAGCTATCTTTTTAGAAGTATAACTACATTTATTTGATTTTTTTTCTTCATTGAGTTTATTGGTACATGTTAAGTATACAGTTCAGTTACATTCATTATTGGTATCTTGTATCTTTCCATGACAGGTCTTGGTTCTCATTTTTCCCCTTGTCCCTGCCCTCCCTTGACCCTCTCCTCCCCTCCCCCTTAACAGAATAGGAACAAAACTGTTGGATTTGTCAAGTTATTAAATCTCATTAGACTCAATATCGGGACTTAAAGTGATGAATATTATTTCCTTTGGCAAATGACAATGATTTTGATAGAACTAATATGACCCGATGAGGAAAAATGAGAAATACTAAGATATTTTACAATGTGCTGATGGATAATTTGTCCAAGGAGGCAAAATTTTTATTCAAATTTACAATTACAAATTTTGTACCAAAAGGTTATTGTGTTTCACACAAAATTGAGTTCAGCAGACTAGTTTGAATAAGCACACTGTTATTAGACTTCCAAAGATGAAAACCCTCTTTTTAATGAAAGCAAGACAAGTCATTAACTTGACAAGGGGGATATAGAAAAAATAACTAAAATAAAACAGCATAAAAGTAACACTACAGGTTTTTTCTCAACATTTTTAGGATCTCAAGACAAATTATGAACCAAAATATTTTGTATTTTAAAGCAATTACTCTCTACAAGAATAACGTGGTAACTAAAAGAAGCTGATTAGTATTAAAAGCTTATTATTAAGGGAGAAAAGCAACTTTGTAGGTAAATGAAGTAAATGAGGTAAAAAATGTTAGATGGCTCAAATACAAAAAAACAGAAGTGTGTATGCTCAGGTGTAGGAAGGCAAAGGAAATAGAATAAAATCTTGCAGACAATACAACTTTAAAAATATTATCAGGAGGGCTGGGGATTTAGTCAGTGGTTCCACCACCTGCTTTGCAAATGCAAGGTCCGGAGTTTGATCCCCAGCACCCCCCAAAAAAAATCACCAGGAGAAAGCCAGTTAAAGGCTCAATACAGTCGTGACTGGGCCAAAGATGGAAGAATAAAGGGGTGGGAGCCTGTGCCCAGGACACGTCACACCCTCAGACCTCCATGCAGGGGTGGCAGCACTCAGAGTAGTCTGCAGGTCTGCGGGGAGGAGTCCGGAGAGTACACACTTCCGGAAAGGGCCGGAGAGCGTGGCTCCACAGCATGAAAGCCTCCACATGACACTGCCAGTTTGTCTGTGCCGGGAAAAGGCCCCAGGCCAGGCCACCACTGCAGGACCACCTTCAGAAGTGACACAGAGCCAGGGATTTAGCTCAGCAGTTCAGTGGCCTGCCTTGCAAGCACAAGGACCCAAGTTCAATCCCTGGTAACAGAATTGACACAGAGACATAAGATCAGCAGCACATGAAGCCAGCCACGATACTTGGAGGAAAGTTAGCTTGGTTCCTGTAAGGGGCAAGAGAGCAAATCTAATTGCCCAGAACTGTGTAGTCCTTCTGAGGGCGAGAGGTGACAGATGGGATGAGTGGCCACGATAACATGGAGAGTTATGCAACATAAGACAGATAAACACAAATTTGAAACACAAGGCCATCAGAGTAAACATGTAGAAAATTGGAAAAATATATAAAGCACAAGATAAATGTGTCATTACCAAATTTTTAAATATTAGAATTAAGGCTGTGAAAGTTTAAAAATAATTAGAAGGATTCAGCTTTACCGGGTCAAAGGTAAGCTCATGAGTGCATTAAAGGAGGTGGACAGGAGTCAAATGCAAGTTACTCGTGGTCAGCACTGAAGGATCCAGGACCAGGGAGGGCTCATCCTTCTGGAGCTGCGCCCCAGGAGCAGCAGACGTCCTGAAAACTTTAGGTACTAGACTCTAGTTATGAAGTAATCAATGGATAACTTACTACTTCCCAAGAAATGTCCTGATGCACGTATTGCATCAGTCTTGAAGAAAACTCCTATTTGCACATGGGGGAAACTGAGGCATGAAGCCATTTGGGAAATTACCCAGGGTCACACAGTGGCAGGTTGCTCAGTAACTGTACCCTGCCTTGGGCCACTTTGCCTCATGGAGGTGTTCTTGGATTTCCAGCTCCAGGCAGAAAGCAGGCCTGACCTCCATGCTGTGCCCCTAGCCACTCCTCCGATAGGGCCCTGTAGTCTAATCCAAGGGTCCTCGTGGTCCCTGCGAGAGGGCTAGACCTGGACTATCCAACCATGGCCACAAATTGCAGACACTGGGCATGGTGGCACAGCCTGGGGTCCTAGCACTCTGAAATCTCCATCTGAACTGAGATGTATAAATTGGACAGGATTTTTAAGAAGAGAAGTTGTACTTTTAGCGTGTCATACATAAAAAAAATAATATAGCTATACAGTATATGTGGTTGAATAAAATATTTTATTAAAGTTAGTCACAGTTCTTTTTACTTTTGTCAAGGTGGCCACTTTAAAGGTTTAAATGGCCTGGGCGTCACGTGTAATTCTGGGTGGGGCTGGAGTTTCCCAGGCTGTTGGCCTCCTTAGCTTTGCCCCAGGCCTCTTCCTATGGCTCAGGACCAAAATGAAGTTGCTTCATCCTCCGAGCTCTCTGGTCACATCACCATAAGTAAACAGCACCTCCAGTGCAGGGGACGTGAAGTTCAGGGGGAGCGCAGCTGGGAGGGCTGACATAGTGTCATTTCTCACTTATGCTCTTTTCCTAAGAGGTCATCGCCATGTTTTGGTTATTTCTGAAGATGCCAGTTATTTCTGAGATGTCCCTCCCAGCAAAGCAGGGACCCTGAGGCCAGGCAGTGGGCAGGAGTCACAGCCATAGAGAGGAGACACGGAGTACCTGGCAGGAGCAAGAAGCAGCAGTCCCTGTTCCTGCACAGAACCTGGGCAGCACTTCAAACCTTCCTTTGCTTAAAGACACTCAGAGAATGCCATTCCCATAGTCGAGAATCCACCACAGCCTGGGGCAGGGCCTCAGATGGAGCAGTGCCAGGACACCACCACAGGTCCGGTGCAAGGTGAGCCTCAGCGGTCCCTGCTAGGTCCCTGCTCAGGTTTCCTAGGCCATTGCCCTGCCTCCATCCCAAGCCAAAGCCCACAAGGCTGGCACAAGAGGCCATGCCTGGTGCTCATTCCCTCCCTTAAGTCATCCAAAGTCTGAGAGGCTCAGCAAGGATGGAGAGAACAAACCCAAAGACCATGCTTAGGGGCCAGGGACAAGGGACTCAGAGGCAGCATTGGACATGGGGAGGTTCAGGCATGGCCTGTGATGTCTGACTGCTGTCCTAAAGCAATCTGGAAACAAAGGCAGCCCTCGGGGCCCCTCAGCCACCTGTTTCCTGCATGGGGCCTATAAGACCAAGCGGGAAGGAAGCCAATCCAGGTAGGGATGCACCTGGGGCTGCCAGCTGCCAGGGGCACTCAGAGGCCCACAGGTGAGCTATCTGGACTTTGCAGTGAGCGTCCTTCTGCAGCTCAGTGGGTGCATCGAAAGGAAGGGGAGGATAGGCCGTGGATGCTAGACTGGAGCCCAGACCAGGCCTTGAACAGCACAGCTTGATGAAGATCGACAGCCAGTTAACAGAGAAGCGTATTTGTAGAGATCGTTCGAAGGGTCCCACTTAAAGTACTTCTGAACTCTGAAAATCAAAGAACAAAAGACAATCTGTAAGTCAAACCAGTTGGTTCATTGCTTGCAGGATTCCTTGGGCTCCTTAAGGGCTTTGGGAGGCTGCCAGGCTGAGCACAGCTGTTCCCTCCATCGGGGAGGGCATGCAGCCCACAGGGACTCACCCTAAGGCCCATAGCACCAGAACCCACATTCTGTCTCCCTCCTGGTTGATTTCGCTGTTGTCTGTCAGCACTGTTTTCCCACGGGCTTGTGGATTTGCTGAGTGCCAGAGGGGCGGGGACTCAGTCATAAACCCCACACCACCCGGGCACAGTGGACAACGTTGTGTGGTGGATGAACAGTGGACATTTGCTGAGATAACCCAAGTGCCCTGGGCAGTGTGGGAGAGTCGGCTGGTGACACAGCCTCCCTCCCAGGGACAGCATCGGGCCCCAAAAGGAAGAAGGGAACCGGCCTGGTCCCCAGGAGCTCAGCAACCAATGGGCAAAGTCTAGCCTGGATTATTGAGGATAGTTGTTTTCACTGAATCTGACACACTTTTAAATAGCTAGAGTCAATTTCTGGGGAAACTGACTGAAAAAGTCATAACTCAAATTATAGAAATAAAGTGCTTTCAGGCATTCTTTTCGGGAGCTCCTCCTTTTCTTCTTTTTATGGATATGAAAGAAGAAAGCTACAAATTTTGGAGCCAGAACATAGACTATGTGATTATAGAAACTATGTTTGTAGTCAAATGAAGATCTGAAGCACAGTGTCTAAAACCTGGAACCTGGATGGTCAGGTTAGATCAGCAAGCCCCTAGGATGGTGATAATCAATATTAAGTTTTCACGGTCACAGCACACATTCAGTTTCTCTTTTCAGTGGCCCTCTTGGGTTTATGATCACTTCCATTTCCCTGATGGTAAGGCCATGTGAATCCGTGGCCCTGGATACCTTAGCTTCCTGTCTGTTGAAAGATGATCTTGGTGAACCTCCTCATCCAGCACTGTGGCCCCACAAACCCTGGGCCCCAAATCCATGGGCTCTACCCTTGCCTCCAAACAGGTGGAGGCTAGCACCATTCCCATCATGTTGGCGCTTCCCTAGTCCAAGGGGTCTCAGTAGAGCTGGCACTCAGCCTTTCAAGGCCTGTATTCTAACCTGAGTTCTTAGGAATAGACGATCATAGTCCTTGGGGTTGCATTGTAGCAGTTGTCTATTTCTGCCGCCACTGATCTTCACAAGGCTGACTTACAAACCACACCACCTGATTTTCTGACAGTTCCAGAGGTCACAAAGTCAGAGTCCAGGAGTAGCAGGACCACACTGCTCTTGGGGACTCCAGGG
This sequence comes from Fukomys damarensis, assembly GCF_012274545.1. Classification (NCBI taxonomy): domain Eukaryota; kingdom Metazoa; phylum Chordata; class Mammalia; order Rodentia; family Bathyergidae; genus Fukomys; species Fukomys damarensis. The sequence goes on along the minus strand of NW_022900926.1, from coordinate 64,782,053 downwards.
AGCATTCCTAGCATCTCCAGCCTCGGAGCTGCTCTGCACCTCGGGTCAGGGCCAAGCACCCCAGCTGACTCTGCAGCCCTGGTCCTCAGCTAATACGGGGTCTCCTGCAGCCTCTTCAGAGCCCCTGGCTTGTATCGGGGCCCCTGAGGCCAGAGTAGTCTCCCCATCACCAGGGAGCCTGGGAGCAACCCCAGCTGCAGTCTTCTGTAGGACGAGGGGTGCAGATGGTTAGCAATGTGCACCCCAGGGGCTTGGTTCGCCTTCCACACAGGCTGAACAGCCAGTGAGTGGTCAGGTGCTATTGCACTGCAATTCCTGTACTCCCACGAGCTTTCCTGCATTTAGGAACACGTTTGAGGTTTGAGGACAATGTCACTGGCTCTCAAACAGGAACAAGGTACTACGGGATTCAAATGAACAAAGGCGTAGTCATTCACCTACAAAATCTTTCACTTTATGCATGCACAATAGTTATGTGTGTTATTTTTAAATTTTTACAGTAATTCTCAAATGGGCTTAACAGGTAGCCAGGCATTTTAGAAAATTATAACTTGAGTGAGCTATGCTAGTCAGTCTATTTATTTATTTATTTATTTTAATTTAGTACAGGGGATCGAACTCGGAACCTTGTGCTTGCGAGACAGGCAGCGGAACCACTGAGCTAAATCCCTGTTCCATGTCAGTATATTTAAGTCCCCTCTAATCATACAGTTATTACAGAAAGGAATTCAGTGTGGTGTGTAGGGCAGCGGAATTTAAATATCTGCCACCCCACGAAGGAGAGACAGTCTCTGAGACAGACTAGGGCAACACAGCCAGCAGCGAAGGAAGAGCAGAGTCCTCTAGGCAGAGGCTCTCAAGAAGAAGAGTCGCTGGGCAGAGTTGGGGCCTGTTTCACTCCCTATGTGCTGTCACTCTTGCCTGGAAAAAATTTTCTAGACTTGAAACTAAGACTCGCCATGTCCCCTCCAGACGCAGCTGCTGAGGCCCATGGCCGAACACAAAAGCACATTTCTCAGACTCACACTGAGCCTAAGTCACGAGGCGGGAATCCCAGAGATCACAGAACAAGAGAGCAGAGCCCTCACCCGCCCAGGGTCCCCCGGAGACACGTACCATGAAGGGTCCCCTTCCCCCAGCAGGAGCTGCCAGGGTGTGACGGGGTGGGCTCAAGAGAGAGGCTGAGCCTGGAAGGTACAGCACACCCTGGTGAGGGTTGGGGGAGCAGCCGAAGGGGCGGAGACACTCGAGGGGGATCGGGTTGTCTCAGGTGTGTGAAAGCCTTTTCTGCCTGGGGACCCCAGAGAGTGGCTCTCTAAGGGACAGCCAAGCACGTAAGGCTCCAGAGGCAGAGCCTGCTTTCTGTGGGTCTGTGGTCCTCACCCTAGCAGGAGCCAAGGCTGCTCCCCTGTGCGCTACAGGAGTGCAGGTTTTCTCTCGGAAGAGATGTTTAAATATCTACGGCCAGGTAATCAGACACAAAGGCTTGAAGCAGTTAGACTCCCAAATCGTATTTTAAAGCGCCTTGCCCTGAACTTGTGAACAGAGCAAGAAATTGTTATTTGTTCACCTTGGAGGCCAGCTCCCTGCGCTCAACTTTCCTGCTATAATTCTTGCTGACAGGTATAAACTTCATTCCAGTCTTGTAAGAGGTGGACTTGGACATGAGGTGCTTTTAAAATATTAACCAATTACACATCTGCCACCACTAAATCAGCTGCTTTTCAGGAGGGTGAAGCCTGCTGGGATGCCCAAGAAGGTTTCCTGATTTTTTGTTTTGTTTTAAGCTCACTAATAGGAATGTGGAAAGATCATTTAAGCATTATTTTTAATACACTTCTTACATTTTTACTTTCTGTAAACAACTGGCTATGTGTCATACATTTTAAATTGCCTTTAAAGAGAGAAAAAAAAGAAGGCACAGAAGGAGGGAAAAGAGGAGAAACAAAGCCTGGTAGCAGCCAGACGCCCACCCGCCCCTGGCCTGCAGCCCAGCCTTCTCTGTGTGGGGCAACAGGGGCTGCAGCAGGACCAACTCTGCCACCATCTCTGTCCCATATTTCTGTTGACAGTTCCCGGGATAATCTTCCACTAGATACAGAGAAACAGAAAACAGCTCCCACGTTGCGGAAATCCCGCGCTGTGGGTGATGCTAAGGAGGACCCAGAGCGGTGGCGCGGCTGCCCAGGACTGTCAATCTCGTCAGGCAGGCTAGGACCAGCATGAGGTCAGACGCAAGCAAGGGCCAGCTCCTGGCCTCTGCCCGCGTGTCCCCACCTCCGACCACAGCGGCCCGGGGCCACCCCTGGGGAGGCCTCTGCTCCCATCGTCTGCTTACTGGAAACTACAGCCGAGTCAAGGGCTCGGCTCCTGAGCACCATAAATAACAGTTTCCAGAGGCATTTTCATATTTATTTACGGCGAGCCTCTCTGCCCACCTCCCGGAGCGATGAATCAGGCAGGCAGAGCCCAGGCCTGGCTGTGCCGGGACACTGGTTAGCAGCTAGCGCCCATTGTCCAGGCCACAGCATCACCGGCCTTGGCCTGAGGATGGGGGGCGGAGGCTGAGCAGACTCCTGGTCCCGGTGCGGTCACCTGGGGGTCACCGCCCGTGTCCCCGAACGGCCTGGGCCTGTGCGAGGGGACACACTCCGGCTCCAGAGCCGGGATCCCGGGTATCATCTGGGGTTGGTAATGGTGCCGAGGGAGTAAATATTTGTCCCTGGGAGATGGTGGTGGGGTGGGCTGCAGACACAGGTCACGTGGCGGCAGAGCAGGGTTACCGGTGCGACCGCTCTGGGCTGGCGCATTCCTCTGGAAAGGGACGTTTTCCAAACTAAACAGAAACACCAAGATTCAACGCGGTTAGTCACGGCTCCCGCATCATTGAGAGTGGAGACGAGACCAACGCCCACTTCCCTGAGGTCAGACCCGCTCCTCCCTGGGCTGGCCGTGGGGCAGCCCCTCTGGTCCTGCCCTCTCCAAGGACCGGACACAGTTTTCCCCTTGGTCCGGACGCACCTGCTGCGCCCTCAAGCCAGGCTGCCACCAGGGGGCGCCAGCGCGTTTTAAAAGACAGAAACGTGAAACTCCGCTGTCTGCTTTGTAACTCTTTTATAAGCTTTACATTTACCACGTCGAGGGACTTCAAAATTGCTAAAGCCTCTGTTTATACACATAAACATTGTACAGCCTCGCGTCCTGTTAGCGCCTTTAACACATCTCATGGGGCACCAGACCCAGGGCCCAGCTCAGGTTTGAACTTGAATTGCTTAGGGAGCCCTATTGAATACAAAGCAGTGCAGTTAAAACATAATCATAAAAGTAAGCACTCACTTAGGGTGTGAAAATAAGCCTCAGCCAAGTATTCATTCTAAAGTACTTCAAACAAAAAGTACAAAACTGACACTATACTATCTTAATTAATTAGAACCAAATTCCCCCATCTTCTGTATATCCACTAGCCATCTTTCCATGTACTATGCACTGTCTCTTTGTCAGTATTGTCTTCTACCAAGAAACACAAAGAAAATTCATTTTCCACTGCTCAGTAACATGTGCTTTAATTATGACTGATTAAGGACCCTAAACGTTCAACTGTGCCTAGAGAAGAGTATTTGTAGTGTCATTTCAGATCAGCACGTGTTGGCACTGGGGTTCTGAGATGTTCTGCATCCCACAGTTGTGAGTTCAGGTGTGACTATATATACCCCCACCACACATCCCTCTCCTGTGTGCTGTGTCTCCTCACACTCCACACCCTTGACAGAAAAGGACCTCTGCTTCAGAGAGACACAGATAAAGCCTGCATGTAATTAGGGTGTGAAAACCAGGAGAATTTTCTGCAGAATGTCCTCTGGACCCATGTCTTGCCCACCTCCTCTGGACCTGAGAAAACTTGTCTTCTGGAACTGACCTCTGGCCCTCCCACTTTGGGTCACAGGCCCACATGAGTGGGTGTGGCTGGGGAACATTCTGGAAGCCCTGTCTATGTGGGGAAGGTCCCCAGTAACTGAACTGTCTGCAGAAAAGGTGAGTGTCAGCCACATCTGTGAGCACATCACTCTCTGAGGGGAGCCTCCAGCTCTACCAGGCAGGGGACAGGACACTGTGGAGGGGAAAGAGACCAACTGTAGCTAAAGTAGCTCCTTCCAGTGTCCCTCAGGCCTGGAAGAGATACTGTCTATGAAGCACCCAGCATCCATGCCTCTCTGCTATGGGTGAGTCTGGCTCTGCACCACCTGAGAGAAGGCCACGTTGTCATTACAGCACTGTCGCGGCCCTGTGGGGGTTCAAGTGCACCTTCCAGCCCTGTTATCTGTGGAGCCTACAGAGGAGCCACAGCAAGTATCGGCCCCCACCTGATCTGTTGCTCCTTGGGAAACTCCTTGTAGCTGTCAGGAAGCATGTATCTGAGGAACTGTGCTTCCAAAGTTCACTGTTTCCAACTTAAGCTCTGAGGCAAAGTCTTCACACACACACACACACACACACACTGTACATGTGGGCTTCGTCTGTGTCCTACAAAATCTAACAAGAGAATAGTCCTTCTTTGTAAGTGAAATTTAGCACCACTTACTCCAAAATCTAGTAATTAAGGAAGAGGCCAAGAGCGAGGAAAGGGAATTAACTGCTGTTTTCCCATTTAGTGGAAGGTCTTTGTCACCTGTTTAATCTGGATGCACATCAGGAGTAAGGGTATATTTTAATCATGTGGCAAACTCCTCTGATTTCTGCATCTTTATCCATGTTCTTATAGTTGATGAAATTGAATCATGATATGTGTAAAAGAATGGTTCAGGGATTTAATGAGGAGAAACTAGCTGGATTGTATTAGGATTGGTCAACTCCCTTCTCTTCTGTGCCACACAGATGTCAAAATGCAGAGTTTATGATCTATGTTTGGGCAATGGGAAGTACGTTTCTCCTGCATGGATCCCAGACTTGCTTCTGTTAACACCCATGAAACGATTTGCTGTATAAAACTCTTGGCTTCTATGAGAACTTTTCTTCTCTGTGTTTACATGAACAAAGTATTATTGCAGTACCATATAAACATTTTACAATTAAAACTGGAATGTGTGCTTGCCATCCCTGGCCCAACGAGCTTCTTATTGGATGCTTGGAATTATTCTTTTAGAGGTTTTTACAGTCCCTTAATATATCATCAACACAGACCCCTGTCAACCCTTTTTTCTCAATTTGTCCATGTTCTACAATTCCTATGTTGAGTAATTCAAGTTGTAGGCCACCATGTGCCACTGTGCACCATGGCAGTGTAGGTGCTCCAGTCATCCAAAGGGAAGAAGGCTACGGAAGGGTCTGGTGTGCAGTGTGAACTTCTACCTCTTGTCTTACAAGCCCACCAGACTGTCAGCACCACACAGTTTAAGATCGCAAGTCATCCACCCAATATCCCAGGCTCTAGGATGCAAAACCACCTTCCACCTTACCTCTGTTTTTTTTTTTTTTTCCTCAACCCTCAGCACTGTCCATGCCTGTGGAAAGGTCGCAGCCCCAAGGTTCTGGAGCCCACAGGTGCCCCCTCACGAGCTCCAGAGATGAGCTGCCCTTCCACACAAGCTACATGTACTCAGTTGCTGCCTCTTGGTTTCAGAGTAATCTACATACATTTTCTCCTATAGAGCAGTGATCTAATCTTAATTGTATATTTACATCTATTTCTTCCATTATAGTGTGGTCTTCAACTCTGTCTCACCTATGCTAATTCAGGATTCAGTGCCTAGCTTGGAGCAGGACCTCAGCCAGGAAGTGGCCACGACAGGATCGGACAGGTACACTGATAGGCAGCCAGTGATTGGCAGTCTCACTTCCAGGCTGCTCAGGACAATCAGAAGATATTTCAGGTTCCCCTCACAGCAGCTCCCAAATGGCTTGGAGCCCATCTGACCCACTTCAGCCCTCAGCCCTTGTCACACCCCTTTTGCTGGGCAATGAGCTGTGTTCACCAACCTTTGCTCTTCTCACAGGGGTCTTAGCTCCATCTGGGAACACAAAAGGGATGCCCAGCACAGGAAGCCTTCTCGTCCATCTGCCCACCAGTGGTAGGAAACCCAGGGTCAAGGGAGCAGAGGATGGGCTGGGTGACAGATGGAAACTCCAGGGACCCACGTTGCTGGTCTCCAGATACACCAGTCTACTGTTCAGGAGGAGGCTCCAGCTCGCTTACTGTTATCGTTCTTCTCTAGGAGTCCCCCAAGGGCTCCTTGCGCTCAGATGTGGGGTTTGGGGAAGATGACTGAACAAGGGGGCTTACAGCTGACTTGCGGTTAGGAGTCACAGTCTGGTCACGAGGGGCGTGGTCCTGAAGCGGTCACCTCCCTCCCCAGCTCCTCCCTTCATCCTCCACTCCCCTTGTGCAAGGCCACAGCAGCTCTACTCCAGCAAGCCCCTCTGCTGTGCCGTCCTGCCTTGCAGCCAGCCAACTATGGACGGAAATGTGAGCCAAAATAAGCTCCTCTTTCCTTAAATGGTGAGTGTCAGGTATTTTGTCCCAGAGAAAATAACAAAGACTCCTGCACTACAGCACCTCTGTTCCCTCTAACAAGCTTCCCTTTCCCATCAAAAATTGAAAACGATAATTTTGACAATGGCCGGCATTGTGAACACAAGCCATTGTGCTAAATTCTTTATATATACTTAACTTACTTACACTTTTATCTTTCCCAAAACAATAACCCTATCATATAGGTAACCTTACAGACAAGGAAATCGAGGCATGAGAAGATGAAGCATCTTGCCTGTGGCCCTGAGTTCTTACCCAGGAAAACAGGCACAACTCAGCCAGGAACAGGGCCAGAATTTCTATGTGAGAGGGTCTCAGCAGATCCCAGGAATCTGAACAAGACACAGCTGCACAGCAACTGAGATAAATGAGGCTCCTTCAGTGAAGGATGGGGCACAAAGGGGAGGCACGGCAGACTGCACAGCAGACCCCGCACCAGCCAGAGCTGCCCCACAGTTGCAGGAGGTACAAAGCCTGGTGCATTCCCGTCCCGCCCAGCGGATGGTGGGGCCCCCTCAGGACGCGTGTGCCCCGGGCCTGGGGGCCCTGAGCTCAGCCGTGAGCTCCCCACCTCCTCTCTCACGGATCCAAAACACATGCTGCTAACACATTTGGTTAAATCTAATTCCAGCACTGAGTTTAGCGTGACTTTCTCTTGCTAATGCCAAAAGGTTACATCATCTCTAAATTTGTCCAATCTTTGAATACTTAGGTTTTAAAACACAATTTGTTCAAATGCTGTAGTTTACCCCTAAAGCACTAATAATTGGCAGACACTGACATGAGCCAGCAACTTGGAATATTTCTTAAAGTCCCCATTTGCTATAAATTGAGATTCATACTTATAAATACTGACACTGACATTTGTAAACTGTCACAACACACTTTACTATATTTAGAAGTGGTTCAAACAGTTCTTTTTAAAATCTCTCTAATCAGCTCAGGGATTTCTGAAACTTCTTTTGGAATCAGATTTTGTAACAGTTATCACCCTAAATAATCCTCAATGTATGTTTGTTGTTTTATCATAGTTCAGTGAAATGCATGATTCAAGGAAAATGTCTTCTTCGTTCTTATGTTATACTTTTTAGCTTCCATGCTGAAGGATGGGAAAACAGCACTTGCTAACTTGTAATGGAGTGATTGCTGAGGGGTATGTTAATGCTGACAAATGAAAACAGGAACCATTTCCTTGCTGAATAAGGTGTGGTCAACCACCCACCTCGCGGGGTCTGGCTTGGTGAAAACTGGGGTTCTGAAGCTTGTCTGTCTGTCTCTCCCTCTTGTCCACCTTTCTCATTTTCTGTTAATTTTTCTCAGTGGTAGGCAAGAAAATCAGGAGTCTTGCCAGGTTTTGGAGATAAAGAGGGACAGCTTTTACCTTAGGTGATGTGCACCTCTTCAGTCTGGGAAGCAGATGATCCCTGGAGAGCACCAGCGTTTGTGAAAAGCAGAAAATTAGCTTCCGTTCTCCTTCCTGCCTTTTGTGTAAGATTGTCGGACAATGTTCCCGCTTACAGTGTGGTGCAGATGGGTGCCACCTACTCTAGTGTTGCGTCAACCTTGTCCCAAAACTTACTTGCAACCTGGTACAGTGGTTCCTGTCTCCACCCACATCATTCTTGCTCACTTCCCTTGGGATCCACAATGCCTTTGGGCTCAGGCCTCTCATAACTAGTAGGAATTGCTGAGAAGTGGTTTGAATATCCTGTGTGCATTCTTTTTTTTTTTTTTTTGTACCAGGGATCCAACTCAGGACCTTGTGCTTGTGAGGCAGGCAGCAGAACCACTGAGCTAAATGCCCAGCCCTCTTTTGTGCATTTTAATGTGTCCCATCACAGGATCTCGGGCAGTTACAGTGTTCAGAACCAGCACATTACACAGAGTATAGCAGTGTCTCCAACAAGAGGGCAAGTCCAGACCTGGGCCATCTGCAGCTGTGGGACTCATGTCTCTTGGCCAGCATCTGGGAGCTCCATAAACCATCTGGCCCTGAAAGGATGCCACCTGGAGTGGCATCAACTGACTCTCCGACCTGCGGTGCTAAATGCAGCTGTCGGGAAATGATTTCCCAGAGAGGACCAACCAACAGTGCTGGAGAGCCTTGTCCATCACAGGGAAGATGGAGCAGAACTGGGTGTGCGGACACCTTCGAAGATACAAATGCTATGTTCAAGACCCTACGGAGACAGTTAAGTTCCCAGTACATCCAAATGCAGTCTGTGCCAGTGTCTGGAATGTATGGAGCTGGGGCCCAAAGGCCCACAAGTGGGTGTAGATAAACAAGAAGGGATGTGGAGCTGAGACCATCCTTACAACTTCCCACGCCCCACCAGCACAGCCGCCTCTTGCATGCAGTTTTCTCAGTGTCACAGCTCCCTGGACTGCAGGTGCCCAGGGCTCACAATGGACCAGGAAGGGAAGAACACTTGCTTCTTTTTGCTAAGTGGGTAGGAAGAGATCAGGACCCTTGTTCCAAGTAGCTGTTCTAGAGGAATAGGGACATTGTCCTTTGGGTTTCTTAGAAAATACATTTCCATTTATTCAGCATTTTCCAGCTTATGTGATGGAGCTTTTGAAGATTCTACAATTCAAGAGCCACTGTGCAAAACTGGTCACTTCTCTTCCTCACTGCGCTGTGATGATCTGCTTTTTCCCCAACTCGTGCCACTTGTCCTGAAGTCTCTGGACCTGAAATTCATACAGCCATCCTACTTCCCAAGGAGTTTCAGCATGGTACTTTACTTTACGTGTAATCCCTTTACTTGTAATCTGTGTGTGTCTTTGTATTTAAAGTGAATTTCTTATAGAAAACATATAATTGAGTCATTACTGTTATCCCTATCCCCTCCAAATATGTTTTAATGCCTATATTTTTAGACCATTGATGTTTAAAATGATACTTGATGCGGTTAAATTAATATCTACAATGTTTACAATTGCTTTCTATCCATTATACTTTTTGTTCCTTCGTTTTATTTGAATTTTTAAGCCTTCACTGGTAACCACTGAAAAGTTAACCTGGTTATATTTCCTCTACTGTTCCTGCATTAGTATACCTTTGTATGTGTCTCTGTCCCTGTCTTTCTGTCCCCTCTTCTCTCTCTCCCTGACAGCTGTTCCCATTTCTGTTTCCATTTCTTCCTTCTCCCTTCCTTTATTCTAAACTTTACACAAGATGACCCCACACTGTTGCATTTGAGTGAATCATCTGCAAGTTATTAAAATCTATGAATGCAGCTAAGATGAAGGATGGGGGTTGATGAATCCCACAGATTGGCTCTTAGCTGTGGGCAATGGAATCTTTCCTTTATTCCTTAACAACCAATCAAGAGTGAACTGAAGCAGAAGGTTCCTGAAGATACTCACAATCTCCTTTCCCCACATACTCTGGCTGCCCCCGCTGCGCTGTGCTGCTGCTGTGTGTGGCCTTGTGTGCCTCTATTTCCTCCCCACAGCAGCCTTTTTTGGAGAAGAAGGGGCACAATCAAGAGCTACACGGGCACCATCTCATAGCTAATAAGACCCTCACATCCGGGCTGCTCGGTCCCCAGGCTGAGTCGCTGGTGAGCACTGTCACCTGGGCAGTGCTGCCAGCCGGCATGGTCATCTGAGCCCAAGGGAAGCTGCTGATTTCTCTTTCTCATTTGTTTCCATTGAAAATTTCAGAAATTCTCAGATTCAGAAGAAATTTTAGCAGATTTTCCATCCAAGCCCCTTCATTTGGTAGAAAAAGCCACACCCACCCATCAAGGCATGGCTGGCAACACCTGCACCTCTTGCCCTCATGGGTGAGAACAGACATGCATGTTCTCCTGCCAGGGCAGAACTGGAGAGAAGCCACCTCTCCTTCCATGAACTCTCCATCCCTCAGAGGCCCCAATTTACTAAACTTATGCAAGATGTAGTACTGAAGTGAGAAGCTTCTTTGCTCTAATCCTTTCATTGTCAGATGGGAAAGTGAGACTGGGAGTCTTCAGAAGGCTCTCTGGGAAGGGCTGTTCCAACCCACCTGTGAGATGCACCCGAGCCGAGCACTTCTGTATCTGACCGACTGGGTGCAGAGGTGGTTTCTTCTCCATGATGCCATCCCCACCCCACAGCCTGACCTCCAACACCACAGGAGGCAGAAGTCTTGTTCCTTCTCACAAGCCCCTGTTTCACAGCAAGAATGCAGGGAAGGCAGCCAGCTGGGGTGAGGGCAGGGGCACCTGTGCTTAGCGGACCCCAGAGGAACATAGGCCAGAGGAGACAGGGCCACAGAAAAGGCGTTAAGTGCAACCTCAGGGCGGAAGATTCTCCAGACTGGAAGCAATTCTGAGGGGCACCTATATTTATATCCCTTCACAGACTAGTGCTTCCATAAGAGACAGTAATGGATTATGAGGAAAACCAAAGCTGATGCAAATAAAAGTTTACAAAATACAAACCCATTTTCAAATTACCATATCAACGGTTTACAGATTCCGAATCTGGGTGCTCCTCTCTGGTGCCTCACTCACCTGAGGTTGTGGCATCACCTCAGGGGCCCCATCACCCACCCTGGTCCTCACACCACTGCTGGTGACATTGAAGCTTCAGGCTTTAAAACATCAGCACTACAGCCAGGGATTTAGCTCAGTGGTTCTGCCACCTGCCTCACAAACACAAGGTCCTGAGTTTGATACAGCTACCAAAAAATAAAAAAGAAAGAAAGAAAGAAAGAAAAAGAAAGAAAGAAAGAAAGAAAGAAAGAAAGAAAGAAAGAAAGAAAGAAAGAAAGAAAGAAAGAAAGAGAGAAAGAGAGAAAGAGGAGGGAGGAGAAGGGGGGAAGGGGAGGGAGGGAGGGAAAGTCATAGGAGCAATGGATATGATCAAATATGCATGATTGAAAAATCTAACAAAGAAACCCAATTTTTGTAAATTGATATGCATTAATAAAATACACATATATTGAAAAACAAACATTTCCATTTCTTACATAGCTACGTTTGTTAAAGTGGAAAGTGAATGCAACAAAATCCATGTATTTTCCTCAGTGTGCCATAAGTGTTTGCATGCGACTGTGTTCCAGACAGAAGATGCATTTGGGTTCCCGCCTCTTTCGGCGTCCCTGTGGTTGTGATCACTCTTGCTTCATCCCGCTGCAGGTGTCTCTTTTGCAACAGAAACTGTCTACAGAGTACTTCACTAAGAATATATGGTACGATATTATTCTAGGAAATAAATGCAAGGAAGTGAGGGTGCTGGCTGTGGGGAACGCTCCCCGTTTGCTGAAATGAAGGCTCTGGGTTTTAGCTAAGGAGCCTGGTGGAGGCGGCAGCGCTGAAACTCACCTCTGTCATCACAGGAGCACCTTCCTCTGTGCACCCGTGGCTCAGGGATGAGGGAGAGGGACGCCCTGTACATCGAGGAGCTCTGAGCTCACAGGTGCATCTCAGTCAGCACCGATGGTGTTGTGCCGTCTCCCCCCAGGCCTTGGGGAGGTTACAGAAGCCCCTCAGGAGGACACAGGGAGAGCCGGTTGAGGAGCCCATGGAACTGTGAGCTCCGGTTTTTGTGATCAGTTTGGATGGCTGAACCGTGGGTTTAGCTTTTCTGGTTTGGTGGAAGGGCCGGGGATTTAGCTCAGTGCTTCTGCCGCCTGCCTTGCAAGCGAAAGGACACAAGTTCGGATCCAAGTTCGATCCCAAAACAAAACAAAAAAACATTTAGGGTTTGGTGGGACCAGGGTAGGAAAGCATTTCTCCTTTGGAAGTGCCCCTGCAGAGGGAGTTTTGAAGGCTGTAGTTGAGAGTGCATAGAAATGAAGAGATCCCCAGTCATACACTATCTTTTCTTTCTTTTTTATTTAGAGAATATTTTATTAGCTTATGTAATTAAACCCACATAGATAGGACCTTACATATTTAATACAGTGTTAACCCTGTGCAGATGGAAAAAAAAATTAAGTTTAACACTTCTAGACCAATGTGGCTGTTAATTTCTGTACAATGCCAACTCAACACAGTAAACTGGTATATCTTTTTCCAAAGCTGAGCTGACAGCACAAAGTTTCCAAAAATTCAAATTATATATATATATATATATGCATATAAATATGTATATATACCAATAATAGCATCATGCTCTGCATCAATAGCAGCACCAGCTTTTCCAGGTTCTGCAGTCACTCGAACAAAATTATAGAGACATCCAGCACACTCCATTCAAAAGAAAGAAAAGAAAAATACTAAGAAAACAGCAAAGTTCTGTTACTGTCATGATACCTGGCATACTAATCATCACCTGGAAATAAAACATTCTAGAGTAGCATCATTAAAAACAACTCATAAAGCACAGTCCCTGCTTCATATCAGAAAGCAGGTACAAGATATTTTACATTCACAGAGGTATGATACAGTACTGTCCTACAGCTAGCTATAATACTAGAGGATACAATCAGAAAGGCATTATTTCAGACCTGATTCTGCTTTTCTAGCAGAGAGCCCAAAGGATGATATGAAACAGCTTTGTAAAGAAATGTACTTTCCTAGATTAGGATTTCCTTTCATTAATGGCACAGTTTAATTTCTCTCCATGAACATCAGCCAAAAGCCATTTTTTTTAAAGCCTGGAGTAAACACAAAACAACAGAAAAAAAGGGGGGGTTCATATAAAGATGATTGAATGAAGGCAAGCAAGACTTGACCTAAACTAGTGTTTTATCAATCTGTCCTGTCTGAAAGGTAAGAACTCCACTGAAGAACGGAGAGGCCAAGGAGCAACGCTTCAAAGCTTCAGACCACACCCAAAACAATGCATCTTTTCAAAGAGAAGTAGCAGACAAACATCGCCCATTAGGGTATGTGCAAGGAGGCCAACATCAATATTTAATCCTCTGCTCGCTCATCCAGGAAGAAGGGGAGATCAGTTACTACTGTACTCTGATTTTGTTCGACCCAATCACTATGTTATAAAAATAGCAAACTGCCATAGAAAACAAATAAGGCTCCTCCATCCAGCACCAGTTATCTGTAGTTCTTCACCTCCAGGCCGGTAAGCACTATAACCGGACCCAAAGAACATAAGGAGCAAAGAAACCCTAGCTGATGTATTAGCTGGGACCACTACATTGTTCAGGCTGAGCTATTCCTGTGTGGTGTTATTTTCCTGCTATTTCTGGCAATCCATCTAACCATAAAACTTTTCAGGTCTAAATTATATGCACTTAAGGAGCATGTGCACATATCTGTTCACTAACTTCTGACTGAAGATGGCATGGCCATCAACCAAGTGAATGTTATCTAGTGGATGCAAGTGTGCAAAGCCTAACACAACTGTGCTGCAGCCATGTGTCAGTGTAATTTGTTCCTATTACCATTTTCTCTCTCTGGCTGGAGCCCAATTGGTAAGGCATAGATCTCTCAAGGTGCATAAGATTCAAAAGTGCATACGTCATCTTTTTTTTAAATTCAATTTTCAGTAATAGCATACAATTGTTTCCACATGCAGGAAAGTTCATTTATGCAACAAAGACCACGGAGGCAGTGATTTAAGGGTTTTGGTGCTGCTCCTCACCATCCCTGCTCGCCTGAGGTGGTGTGGGTGTGTTCTGGTGGACACAGACCCCTGCAATGCCACTGTGGGTGGTGCTGAAAGTTGTGACAGAGGCCTGCTCATGAGGTTTGCAGCCTGAGAGGGGGGACAGGACAGCAATTTTCCATGTGGGACACTTTTAGGAGAGGCCGGGGGCACTTGGTTAAAAAAAAAAAAAGGCCAGTGCTTTGCCAAGGTAACCCTGCAAGGAAAGGAGTCTCCAAAGGCAAACACCTAGCAAGAAGTTTGTCAGACTCACCACGTCCCACTGCCAAACCTCAGCAGTCCTGACAGATAAGCTCTGAAAAGGGTGCTCTGAAAATCAGAGATACTGAGAATAAAGACCAGCAGCAAAGACCTGTAGGAGAAGGAGCTTGTTTGGATTATTTGTGTCCTGTTCCCCAAGGGCCTGGGTGGAGGACAGAGCTGACCCCCTTGGGTGCAGGGACCTGAAGAGCACAGAGCACGGGCTCCTAGAAGGGGTTTTGGCTCAGGATTAGGAGCCCACAGTCGCCAAGTCCTCAGCTCAGGGCTCACTGCTTAGAAGCATGACGGCCCTGTGTGCCATGGGGCTGGGATCCACCAGCCCAGCTAGAAGGATCTGAATAGAGCAGCATTATATTTATAGTCCTAGGCATTTCCTCCGTCTTCAGGATGTTTTCTGTTGTGTAGCTCTGCCAGCCTGCATGGTGCACTCAGAAACTTCAAGAAGAATTGCACATCAAAAGATTTAAGAGAACAACTTGAGAAAAATAACTGTTGTAAAAGAGGTCTGTTTTGATGGTTCTTGTCTTTGTTCAACACTGCACATTTGCTGTGGCTGCTGCCAGCCTTTCTATCCCTGGGAAAAGTCTGTCAGCATAAAGAAGAATGTCAGAGAAACCACACATTCCCCTCACTTTTCTTTAAGTCCTGAAAGAACTGCTCAGAAATATGATTGTTGATATATGAGGTCACTAGACTATCTAGTTTTGACTCATTATTAATTTAAGTGCTTACACTGTTTAGGCATCTCCACTTCTAACTTTTCACTCCCCTTGTCCTCATTTCTGAAAAGTGTATGGGAAAAGTGCTCTTCATGGAACACTGAGGCACACAGTGACTGGAGCAGGGAGAGGGGCAGCTGTGGATGTCACACACTTGATTTCTGGGACCTGCAGAACCAACTAGGCTCACCTTCTGCTTGGTCCAATGGCTACTGGGGAGGACTCAGCACAACACTCAACTGGAGCGTATTACAGCCAGCTTGCAAGGAAGGACGAAGTCCCTCCCAATGCACCGGTGGTGCCTGTATCCCCATACACTGGCCTGGGCTGAGGCAGAGGATGGCCCCACTCCTGAACATGGGCAGCTGCATGCTCTGTGTGGTCACTCTGTGGGCTCCAATGCAGGCTGTAAATGGCCGGGCTACTGTGCACTCACAGTGGTCACTGTGCACAGGAGGATCAGCTGCAGCCTGTGGCCTCTTGGGTACATGGCGTCCCCCCATCCTCTGGAAGCCAGGGACTGGCCACCTCTCTGGTGGTGCTGGAGTTTGCTGGGGGTTCAACCTTGCTTCATTCACACTAGATACCCCATCCCCTTGCTCCTTCTGCCTCCTCTGAGGTTACCCAGGCCCACACATGAGGTCCCTGCACAGCAGCTGCAGATCCTCATCCTCCCCCAGGTTGGTACTAGGATCAGGGCAGGGTACTGCCTTACCCTGCTTGCTGCCACCACCCCCAGCCTCTTGAGCTCTTAGCCACAGTGGGCAGCATCCATCTTCCCGGGAAAGAGGACCCTGGTGGGGTATGTGGTATCCAAGGACAGGCTTTGAAGTGGCTTTAAACAAAGCTCCCTGAAGAGCCCCCACAGGGCCCCTTGTACTTGGAAAAATGCACCCCAGTACATCCATGAAAACAATAGCCTGTGTGTGGATGGGCCAGGTGCAGAAGTTATTCCAGCTGCTTTTATGCCATCGGGTGCAGACAAGCCTTCCCCTCTACCTCCTCTTACCTCCCTTCCTGGGCCACCTGCTGAATTCTGTAAAGTGAACCATTCTCACCTGAGACTGTGTTAAGAGTCATCCCTGTTGGAAGGTGAAGGAGGAGAGTGCTGCGTGCTCCCTGCCTTCCACAGCTAAGACAGCAGTGCCAGCTCTGCCCCTGCCCCTGAGGCAGCATGTGGTGCTCACGCCCTCCAAAGCAGTCTTGCTGGGTGCGTAGCAGTGCAGGTGTGGTCTGTGCTGGCTCATCCCATGGTAATGATCAAACCCCAGCACAGATGCTGCCAGGAGAGTCTGTGTTGTTTAGAAAAATTAACATTTAAGTCAAAGTCTAAGTAAAGTGGCTAACCCTCTACAGTGCAGCTGGTCCTCAGCCAGTCAGTTGAAGGCCTTGGAGAAAAAGACCAAGATCCCCTGAGCAGGAGAGGATTCTGCCCCCCAGAACTGTCTGGACTCCCACTAAAGCATGTGCTCTGCACTGCACCTCCAGCCCACAGGGCTCTCTGGATTTTCATGCTGTGAGCCAGCGCCTTACAATACTTCTCTCTTTCTCTGGTGCTCCCTCCCTTCCTCCTTCCATTGGCATGGTTTTTCAGGAGCACCCTGCCTACTTCATCATGACCATACTGTGCTCTTCCATTTCTTGCTACCAGGAAGTGCACAGACCTGGCAGTCTTCACTGGGTGAGAATTTAGCAAGAGCCCAAAGTGGTGCCTCCCTGCAAGATCCCTGTGCAGCTGCCTTAGTCTTGGCAGTATAGCAGCACAGAACACAGTCTGCCTGATAAATGAAAGCTAATATTGTCATCGTGTAAACTGCATTTATACTGGCAAGCCAACACCTGATACCTGCCCCTTAGTCAGACTGACCATTCATGGACTCATGGGCTATGGCATTATGTCATGGCGCTGCTGTCTTGACCATCCGTCTGAATCTGGCCACATGCTCTGGTTGTACCTGCAATGGGTCCTGATGCAGGCACATCACAGATTTCTCATTTATGCATCTCAGACATTAAGCTGAGTTAGGAAAGGAACATTTTGGAACTTACTCTTGGATTTCAAGTCTTCTTGTCCTGGTTCCTGTTGGGAAAATGCCAAGCCTCAGGCTGCGGTTTCCTGAGCTCCAGGTATGTGTTGCCCCAGCCCTTCTGATGGATGGAAGGCTCAGAAGTAACTCTGAGGCTTCCCCAATGACCCTGGGGGAGGTCAGGTGTCCCTACCAGTGCTGGGGCACCAGATGTCCTCCATGTAGCCCCCAGAGACTGAGCTACTACAGGAAGAAGCACTGGCTGAGCAAAGGCTTTAGAACTCGCTGTCTCAAGGGATCATTCTTGGACTCCTTCAGACAGTGGAGAAAGGAAGCATGAAGGGTGTCTCACTTGCCCCCTAGCTGGACAGGGAGAGTCGTGTCACTAACTCAGTCTCTGCACTGGCCCCACACTGGTGAAGCCACTGCCTATACAAGTGGCCCCAGTTGGCCCAAGAATGCCAACCCTGGGGGATTGTTGGCCATTGCTGTCACTTTCTTTCATTTAGCTTAAATGGAATCTTCCATTCTGTAGAGAAAGTCTACGTCAGGTCTGGGAGAGTCTTTTGCCTTCTTAGGGTTTTTGAAATGTCACCCCAATTTGGGGATAAACCCTCTAGCCTCACTTACTTTTAGTTACTTAATTTCAGTTGACTTCAAAGATCACTGACTAGAGGTCATGCATCTCACTCATGGTCAGTCTTCAGGGAGCTTTGTTGCCAATGACACCATTGCCCAGTGACCCAGGCTGGCCCAGTTACTGTTCTCAGACTCAGATGCCACTTCTGCTGAGGATATTGACTCTTCCCTTGGACCTGTGGGCATCAGAAGGGGGCCTGGAACAGAACTAAAGGTACCAAGACACAGACAGCTGAGTTGTTTTCAAGATATGCAGTGGCACCGTGGTCTTGTGATTATGTACCAGCAGCCAGTTTCACAGTGTCCCTTCCAGACCACAGGACAGACACCTGGATGTCTCCATCACCCTAACCTACCCACCGTCTGCCTAAGTAGAACAGGAAATGAAGCTTACACTGAGTGATGATGGCCTTTCAGGGCACTGGTCTGCCATCTTCTTGGTTTCGTTGGATAGCCAAATAAATTTTTCTTTTGCTCCAACATTTTTTCCTCCATTCACTGGGCCCCCTGTCCAAGGAACAAGTAAAGGAGGTTGGGTCTGGAGGTGTTTTAAGGTGCATCTAAAACCTTCATCGGCTGGGCCACACACAAGAACGTGCTGTCCGGTGGACACTTAGGCACAGGCTAGAAATCAGTTTTATGTCCATATTCTTAATGTCTCCTCATTGCAAGCATGCAACTGATGTTTCTTGAATGAATGAATGGATTGCTTCAGATGCATAGAATGTCTTTAAATAGTGGGTACCAATGCATATTCAACTTATATTTAGGAGAGTCTTTCTGAAATTTAAAAAAAATCTATAAACATGTTTACACAAACATATTCTACAGGTAGAAGCAAGCAGAGACTCAGTTACTTGATGTTTGTAGCTGCCCAATAAAAACTGCCCACATCCCTGCCAAATTAAGAAAAGATATGCCAACTGGCATCCTGTGTGTGTTGGCCTTTTGATATATAAATTCCTAGAGAAGTGAGATGGGTTTTGTTCTTTTATGAACACTATCCATGGCTGGAGTTCTCCAAAAGTCCATGGAGAAAAGCAATGAGGAACATCTCTGCCAAGTCAGTGTTTAACCATAAAATCCCTTGATACTGATCATAAAATCTTGAAATAATCCCGCACAATTGTTTTCATGCTGTACTAATGGGATATGAAAAAAATTAACATCCTTTTCTACTAAGTTTGAATGTAATGTAACTTGTGATCATTGAAGAACAAAACATGACAAGGGCAATTAATTATGATAGGTATGTGAAGAATAAGTTTAAGTAGATGTATTTACAATTATTTTAGGTTATACTGAAATATAAAAAATGAAAGATGTGCAGGCTGACAGCTGGTTCACATTAAATTAAGTCTGACTCGGAATATTAATTTTAAATACTACACAAGTGAATATGGTTATACCCTCTGCATTGTTTCATAAGTATTATGAGACGTTAGCTTTTAAGATACATTTTTAAGCCCTAAGACTCCCTGTGTGTTTGAAGACACATTATGTAGGATCTTAGTCTCCTGGACTTGGGGAAATGATTTAAATTTTGCAGATGTCTAATCATGGTGGAAGCTTTCCTGTATCTTGTGGGGTATGTTTTGGAGGAGGAACATTTTGGAGAAACTCTGACTGCAAGTGTGAATACAGTGGCTCCTTAATTCAAACTTGGTAACTCTGTATTGGGCACACAATCTCAAAGTTTCATCCTCTTATTAAATTTCCCTGGCTACAGTTGGCCCTGGGTGAAGATGAGCTAAGTTGAAAATTGGGTCTCCTAGTCCCTAAATAGCATCGTGTCATGGAGTCAGCAATACGGAAGGCCTGTGATTAGGCCCACAGGCTCGATGGAGTGGATGCTCTCAATACCATTGTTGATTACCAGGTAAGAGTTATTTAACTTCATAGGATCCTATATTCTAGAGCAATTCAGTTCCTCCAATGGTAACTGATCCATTTCTTGCATTTGTTAATATCTACATTTATATTCATTTCCTGACAAGATCACCAAAAAGCCTCCTATCAGCCACAGGCCTAAGACCAAAAAAGAACTATAGCTAAGAGATTTAGAGAGACATCAGTGTTAACAGCTTTAAAGAATCAATGCAAATTAAATTTAAGCCAATCAGTTGAAGAGAGACACCTTGGAGGAAGAGAATGCTGTTACACTTCATTCAAAATTACATTTTAAAAATGAAATTAGAGGGTCTAGGGATTTAGCTCAGTGGTACCATCACCTGTCTCATAATGAAAGGCCCCAAGTTCCATCACTAATGCCAAAAAAAAAATGAAATTAGAATACAAATTACCAAAAATTAATTGAAATGAACATACTGTGGTGGAAAAGTAAATGTTCTTACTTCATCCTTTTCATGTTTGAAATATATGCATAAGCCAAATTACAATGAATACAATCTCATCCACCGGTCACATAATCTACTTGTGTCCAAAGAAAAACAAGACCAAGAAAAGCCAAGCAATTTGGTCAAAGTAGACATCACTGCCAGACCTACCTAAGAACCATCTCTTATCCTTATTGTGCATTTTACTATCATCATTTCACAGCTCCTCTATGGAAATCACAATTACTACATTATAGAACTATGGACAACAGACTCCAGATCAAAGGCAGTCCCAGAAAGGGCTTCTTGACACATGGGGCTGGGACCCAGAGCTCCATGCTGGTAGACCAGACAGAGTTTCTGTATCTCTCAGGCTAAGAGATTTTGAAATTATATTTTCATATTTTACATGAATGAAAAGCAATATATTTTCAAATGAACCAGGGCACTCCTGGGTAGCTGATTATAACTGGGAAAGAGGGGTACTAGGGGAGAGTCAAGTCCTTCTGGGTGCAGTCTCCAGCCCAGAGGTGAATGCATTGACTCCTGAGTTTGAAGAGGATGGAGATAAAACATCTTTGTGTAAACACCATGCATACCTGGGGTTCCAGAAGGGAGGGATCAGCATATCTATAGCCATGAGAAGAGTTGAGATTCTTGGGGAAATGCGAAGAATGAGAACTGGGGCTCGTCAACCCTGGAGTTTCAGAGGATACCAGAATGCAATGGACTAGGAAATGTGCACACATCACATACTTGTGCCTCACAAACACACAGCCCGCACACATGCCATACATTATCAGACCTATCACTCACACTAGGCTCTCACACTGTGATGGCTATTCTTGATGGTCAATTTGACTGGCTAGAGAAATTCCAAGGAGATTTGCAAAGCACACTTCTTTTTTTTTTTTTTTT
>NW_022900926.1:64728117-64755721 GCF_012274545.1 Fukomys damarensis | reverse complement strand
GCTCCCGCGCAAGCCGGGAGCTCGCGCGCACGCCGCCGGGTGATCGCAGACAGGCAGGCAGGCAGGCAGCTGAAAAAAACCCCCTCTGGGGTCTTTGGGGCCTTCCTGGTCTGTTGTCGCGCAGGTCGGGGGCTCCCGCGCAGGCTGGGAGCTCGTGTGCACACCGCCGGGTGATCGCAGACCTGCAAAGCACACTTCTGGATGTGTCCAGTTTGGTTTTAGCTGTTTCCTGCCCCCCTCCTCTCTGATTTTTTTGCTGCTGTCTGCTTCCCAGAGATCATGAGGTAAGAGTTTTCTTCAGGTATGCCCTTCAGCCATGATATTTCTGTCTGAGAGCCACGAACCAAGGACTTAACCTGCTCACACTATGACCCCCAATACATCTTTCCTCCTCCAAGTTCAGTATGTCAGGTATTTTGTCCCAGCATCAGAAAAATGGTTAATACAGAAAACTGGTACTGAGAATGGGGTTGTGACTATAAGTATACCTGACCATATAGTTGAGGAATCTGGAACTAGCTTGCATGTGGAGATTGGGAAAGTTTGGAGAATGGGCTGGAGAAAGACTAGAAGGTTGCAAACATGGCTTGATGGAAAGTTCTTATACAGAAGAACAGGTCACGAGAAGAGTGTCAGTCGAGAAGGGGAGGGGAGGGGAAATAAGAGCAAAGAAAAAAATATGAGAAAATGAAAAAATGAAATAAAGTTTTTGTAAATAGGGAAGGGAGGAGGGATGAAGGGAGGGCAGGGGTATGGGGAAAAAATGAGAACCAAGACCTGTCATGTAAAGGTACAAGATCCCAATGATAAATGTAACTACTGTATACCTAAAATATACCAATAAACTCAATGAGGAAAAAAAAAAAACAAGAGTGTCTTTCAAATGCTAAAGTCTATTCATGAGGCTTCAGATGAAATGTAGACTCTGGGAACTGGACAAGAGGTCATGTGTATTACATTCCAGTAAAAACTCATCTACATTTTGGCCGTTGCCTAAAACGTTGTGTGAGGCTGTGTGTAAAGGTGGTGTACTTATGCTTAATCTGGCAGATGAAATTTCGAGGAAGTGCAACATTCAGTGCATAACATGGTTACACTGGATGCTCTTATTGACTCACTAGAGAAATGACTTATTAACAATAAGAATTAGGAATAGGCAGATCAGAATGATTTTTTAAAAACTTGTACTCTGGCTAGAAAATAAGCATGGTATAAAGTTGGGCAAAGAAGGCGTGTTTGTTGACGAAGTTAGCATGAGTTAAAAGAAGCCAAGTACTTTGTACCTGGATGAGAAAGATGTCTTGAGGGCCAAGGATTTAGCTCAGTGGTTCTGCTGCCTACCTCACAAGTGCAAGGTCCTGAGTTCGATCCCTGGTACCAAAAAAAAAAAAATGTCTTGAGGGGATCTCAGGAATTAGTAAAACCCCACCTATTGCAGATTCAAGCGTGTAAAAGTATAAACTTTTAAAATACTTCACTTGGAGAAAAGAGCCCCATGGTGCCCTGCTCACTCAGGGTCCCCTAAGAAAATATTTCTTCATGATCAGCCAACCAAGCCCTAGTAGGCTATCACAGCCATCATCCATGGGGGATTGACTATTGTTCACATTAGCAACTGGATTTAACATCAATCAATGAAATTGGTTTTGTATGCAGACTGTAGGAGATGGAGATCAGTTAGGCTTCCACCCAGAATCCAAAGAAGGACTGAGATTCCAGGAGATACGTCACAGAATCAGAGTTCCTGTAAAAAGCCCCCGTGAGGCTGATCCATGAAGCTGTGAGAGAGAGAATGAAACTGTAGTAGAGGCCCCAGGAAATTGGAGATGCCAGGAGTTGGAATGTCTGCCAAGGAAAGCTGTAGGAAGGATGCAGAGCCAATGTGATAGGGAGCTCTTGTGAACTGCAGCCAGTAAGGCCAAGAGGAAGAGCTGTCCAAACCTTTTTGAGCTATACTTTGCCACAAAGTGCCCCAGATGCTGGGCGTGGAGCTACAGAACTTGGTGCAGCATTTGTCCTACTGGGTTCTGGTCTTGTTTGGTCTGACTCTTTTCTAGCCCCCTAGTCCTCCCTTTTGGAGTGGGAATGTTTACCTTGAGCCACTGTATTTTCAAAATGTTTAACTTTCCTTTTGATTTTCACAGGGCCTCACAACTAAGAGTTTTCCTCCAGTTTTAGAAGAGATTTTAAACTTGGACTTTCGATCAGTGCTGGAACTGGTTGTGGAATTTGGGAAAGAATTAGTGCATTTTGGGCTGTACTGAGCATAGTTATATCCTTTTAGTCCACCTAAATAGTCCACCTATTGTTATTCTGTCTGTTTGGAGATTGAGTATGTTTGAAGGAAATGTGAGCTGAAGTTGACGAGAGGTAGCCTTGTGATGGTTAGTCTCAATTATCAACTTGATTGACTGGAGATGCCTAGGAGTTTATTAAAGCACACTTATATATATGTCTTGTGATGGTTATGGCGGTTATGGGTTTATGGAATCTTGGAGGCTACAGCTGTCCATATCCCCAGTCCTTCTCCCCTCTGGCTCTTCCTCATTTGCTCTCCTTTCTAGATGCCGTGAGTTGAACAGCCTTCCTCAGGGATGTCCTTCTATCATGATAGTTCTTGGGGCCAGCTGACTATGAACTAAAATCTCTGAAACTGTGAACCAGAATAAATCTTTCCTCCTTTAAATTGAGCATATAAAGTAAACTGTGGCAATATTTTAAAAATGACTAACGCATTCACATATGGCACACACACCACACATTGTCATATACATATTATACATGCATGCCACACACCCACATACATGAAGATTGATTCACACCTGCATATGAGCACACACACATGCATGCACACTGACACACAGAAGCACATGTGGAGAGGATCCAGGAACAACAGTGATTCCCATATTAAGTCCAGGGGTTCTAGAAAGGAAGATCACTATCAACTCAGCCCCAGTTGGGGCCTGGGCATTGGAAGACATGAAAACAGGATACCACATTGATGAGAGAGGGGCCCGGTGACAAGGGCAAGGTCAGCAGCATGGAGGGACATCTTCATCCACCCAAGGAGAGGAGGTCGACCTGAGGTTGACTAAGACTCAAAGGATCAGTGCAATAGGAGGGTAATGAAAATGCAGAGGAAAGGTTTGTTCTTCTCAGAAATAAATAGCATTGGGTTGAGGGAGGGACAGGTGGATATCAATGGAGAGCAGGAACCTGTATGTCCCTCAGAAGGGATAGACCCCAGAGGGCTGAGCACCCTCTCATCACACAGTGGTTGCCCACTGCCCTGGTCACATGTAGCTAAGCCTGTCCTGTGCCTTGAGGAAGGGTATCCTACAATGTTGGCAGGGGTCTGGGAACTCAAGAGCTGCCAGACAGAAGAGGTGCACACAACTATGTCCTGAGCAAGGCACATATAATTATGCAGCAAGTACTTTTCACCTCAGGGAGCAGGATCCTCTGCCAGTTACAGCCCCACACATGACTGGCTCTCTATGACTAAGGATGCATTCTTATGAGGAAAATCTCCACAGAGATCCTCAAACCTGTAGATTGGCAGAATATGTCCTCAAGAAAATGCTAAAATATAAAATTCTCACATACAGTATAGAAATACCAATCAAGGACAATGTAAGAAACAAAATAGAACGTCCATCTGAATGTTCAATTGGAGCTTGAATACCAAACACTATTTTAAATGAAAACTTAAAAATACTTGAATTTTCCCCTTAAAATTCTATGTATTTACCACTAAGCAAAGCCAAGCAAAATGGCCTGATCATTATCCTCATTACCCTCATAGTTGCACGCATGTAAAATCAAATGCAAGCCCATGGGGAATCTGCAATGATGATGTTGGTTAGAGTCTTCTTGCCAAAATGCCTTATTTTAAAAACACAATAGACTTACTTCAGTCAACTAAGCTTATTTTTAAACTCTGCAAAAAATCATTTGAGTCCTCAACCTTAGGACTTGAACTCTTAGGCAACAGGGTGTTGCCAGTGGGCCTGGGATGCAGCTTCTGGTGCTGGGGTTGGGCTTCCTCACTGCTGCTCGGTAGCCAGCCAGGATCAGCAGGCAGCCAGGTTTGCCTGGTATTGGCCATGAGCTCCTGCAGACTGCAAAGGGGCACAACAGGCAAAAAAAACCTATAGGGGTACTTTCTGTAGAGACTCTGGCTAAGCTATGAATGACGCCTGAAGAACTGTGGCAGCAGGAGGAGCAGTATTGCAAGGAAGCTGCTAAAGCTGTGTAATCTGTGAGTCAGCAGGTGAAGGAGTCTTGGTAGCTTTGTCTACTCACTTCTGCCCTTAAACTGCACTCAGCTAATATCTGCCTGTGTCCTGGGTGAGAGGCTGAGCCCTTTTGGGAGAGCCTGGTATGTATTTGCCCGCAGCACCTACAGGCATGAGACAATAGTCTCATAAAGCAAGGAAGAGGCCTGCAGTAGAAAGAAGCAACAGAGACTCTGGAAACAAGCATCGTGAAGGGCATCCTGCTCAGAAGATGTCAGAAAAGTTTAGAGAAACAATGACACTCAAATAGGCAATTTTGTGAAACACAGAAGTCTCCAGGGGACACAATGATGCCACAACTTTATGAGGAAAGATGAGACAGGATAACATCAGAATGGGTAATTTTGGTTGGAGCACAATATAAAACTGTGATCAGAACACAGAGGGGAAGGAAGATCCAGAGAAGCATCTTGTTTCTGTCTGAGACAGCAATAGACTTGTTCTAGGGAGTGAGGAGCAGGTACCAGTGAGCAGCAGGCTGTGTGGGGATGAAGAGCTCCTAGAAATAGGGGGACATGTCAGCCAGGGTCTGTGCTGGGTTCTGTGTGATGAGGACTCTGATTTGTCTTCTTGTAAGTAATGGTGAGGCATCAGTGTCCAGCGACCTGAGCCTCCACATCTCAGATCTCCAAGGTAGAAACTCAATCAGTGACCACCCTGGGAAAGTCTCTCTCCCCACATAAGCCAACAGAAGTAGGTCTCAGGGTGTATAGCCTTCCAGTGCTCAGGAAATCTATTTGAAACATCTCCAAAAAGTAAAAGCCAATTAATAAAGATGCTGGTTAAAGTTTCTATCTATTTTGGCATCAACAACTACCAGTTAAGCGTGAGAAACTCTTCCAGTTGACAGAAAAAAACAGAGAAATGAAAAGTGAAACCACCACACTGAAAGGCTGTATTAGTTATTTTTCCATCACTGGGAAGAAATACCTGACATCCACGATTTACAGGAGGAGAAGTTTCATTTGGCTCATGGTGTTAGGGGATTCAGTCCATGGTTGGTCAGCTCCTTAACAGAAGCAGTAAAGTGCAAGGGCATGGTGGGAGAAAGCTGTTCAACCCAAGGCACCCAGGAAGCAGAGAGAAAATGGAGAAGCTGGGGAGGAGGAGATATCCTCCAAAGATACACCCTCAGTGTCTCAATTCTTCCAAACAGGCCTCATCTCTTAATGGCACATTTAGCTATGAGTTAAAAAATGGATGGGTACACTGATGAGTGTAGTATAGACATGAGCCAATTACCAAAGTCTCATCTCTGAACATTTGAAAATTGGGGAACATATTCTGGCCAAAACATAACAAGGATGTTGATAAGCAGGTGGTTAACTGGAAAGAAAAAGATTGCTACCTCATGGTCTTCACCAGTTAATGAAAAAGTAATTTTTAAAATTTTCCTAAAAAAAGAATTAATAATGAATAAATAGCATAGTGAGAGTGTAACTGAATATTTACCCTACGGTCTGAATGTTTGTGTCACTCCAAATCTGTGGGGTGAAATCTTCGGTGAAGGTATTATGGGAGTTGAGTACATAATCAGGGTAGAACCCCATGATGGGATTAGTACCCTTAGCATAGAGACCCAAGGGTCTCTCTCTCTCTCTCTCTCTCTCTCTCTCTCTCTCCCTCTCTCCCTCTCTTCTACCACACTGGGACACAGTGAGATAGCACCACCTTTGAGGCAGACAGCAGTTCCCATCTGTTGCTGAATTGGATGGTACCTCAATCTTGGATTTCCAGCCTCCAGATCTGTGAGAAATAAATGTCTGGAGATTTTTAACTCCCCAGTCTAAGGCACTTTGTTTTAACAGCCTAAATAGACTAAGGCATTTATGTGTACTTTTTCAAACTACAGTCTTAGTACACTTTCAGGTACTAGAGGCTTCATATGGGCTCCCAGAGATCAAAGCTAGTTTCATGATAATACTAAGGCATATGTTATAGATTGAATTGCATCCATCAAAATTTGTATTTGAGGCCTTGATTTCCAAGAACTCGGAATGTGACATATTTTAGATATTGGGGAATTATAAATAGATGGATACAAGGGAGTTTTGTATGTAATTCACCCTTGGAAATTGGAGAATTTGGGATACAGAGTAGCACACAAGAAGAACTATGTGCAAGTAAAGGCAGTTGTCTGGTGATGCATCCACCAGTGAAGGAATTCTAAAGATTGCCAGGAAACCACCAAAATCTAGGAGAAGCCTGGGACAAAATCTCCTCCAGGGTCCTCCAATGGAACATACCCTGCTGACAACTTGATCTTAAATTCACAGTCTCCAAATCTGTAATAAAATAGTTGAGATATAGGTTTCTGCTGTTTAAACTGTTTAACCTTTGCAGTCTCTGGTACTTTGTTAGAGCAGCTCCAGCAGACCTGCATGGCACACTGTGTCTTTGCACTCTTACTCTCTTTAGATAGCAGTTTCGCAGGATTTACCTGACTTGAGATGCAGCATCTCTCTGAGATTAAGGGAAGGTGTTCTTATATTCTTGGACCCCTCTAGAACATTCTATTGTAGAGTATTAATGTGTGATTTTGCAGGTTAACTCAGTTTATTCTTTACCTGGACAGATGTATCTGGATTAAGCACCATCTAAGCCACAAAGGAAATCTCTTGGGTAAAGGCTTCATGACAAACCAGAGTGATGCCTAAGTATCCAAAGTTATACATCCTACCATTTACCCTGGGACAGCCCTGAGGAAATGTGTCGCATGGTCAAAACTATAGTGATAGCACTGTAGCACAATGGGTATAAATCAAGATGATGCTGGTAAGCTTGGAATGATTCCTTGCCAGGTACCTGCCACTTGGCCCAAGGCTAGCTCAATCTCAGAGTCCTTGGTCAAGCAATGCACCAAATGCCAACCTTTATGATGGGTCTTTTCTATGCTTCATTTTTCAAAATGGGAAGTGTAGACAAAGTGGTTCCGTCCTGTCATGAACATGATGGTTGTCTTGAGAAGTGGAGCTATGCGGTTTTTGGAGTTGCAGAAGAACCAGGTGGGTTCGTGTTCATGAACGTTGTGGCTACTTAGGACAGTAACTAATAGGTGAAATTTGGCTATTTGGACATTGGATTGGACAGGTGTTTTCCAAACAGTGAGGAAATGTTCCCATCATTGTAATTATAAACAACAAGGGTTGCTTATTGCCTGAGATAAAGTTAAAGTCTCCATGTGAAAATTAGAGTCTGACTCCACCATTGTGAGCTGCCTGTCTACTTCTTGGAGGGTTTCTGAGTCTGACCTGCATTAATATCAGCAGAAGAGATTCTCTGTGCTGTGCGATGAAGTGTCCATGCCTGGAAGCTCTACAAGATCTATAAGTGCACAACTGTGGTTACCCTGGTGTGAGAAGTAGGCTGGGAGAAGGAGAGGAAACGACTATTGCACTATGATCTGATAGTATACCAGGGATAACTTCAATCCTTTGCATTTACTTAAGCATGTTCTGTGAACAAATGTGTGGTCTATTTTGGAGAATGACCAGCATGCAGCTGAAAAGAATGTGTATTCTGATTTTGTGCTATAGAACACTCTGGAAACATCTGTTAAGTCCATTTGGTTGAGTTCTAGTATTTCACTTTATTTTTTGTCTAATTGATCTATTTATTTGTGACAGTGGGATATTGAGGTCTCCCACTACAATTGTGGTAGTGCTTATTTGATTTTTTCATGTCTGTTAATGTTTGTTTTATATAGTTGGGTGCATTAGTACTTGGTGCATATATATTTATGATTTTTGTCTCTTCTTCTTGTACTGTTCCCTTTACAAGGATGTAGTGTGCTTCTTTATCTCTCTTCATCAATGTTGGTTTGAAATCCACTTGATCTGAAAAGAGGTTAGCTACTCCTGCTACTTTTTGGGTTTCCGTAAATGGAGTATTGTTTTCCACCCTTTAATTTTCAGTCTATAAGTTTCTTTTTTAATTGTGTTTCTTGTATGCAACATATTGTTGGGTCTTGCTTCTTGACCCATTCTGCCAGTCCACTTCTTCTGATTGGTGAATTGAGATGATTAACACTTATTGTTATAACTGATATGCATTGACTTATCCTTGCCATGACTTTTTGGTCATGTTTGATTCTCCCACTTTATATTTAATTTCTTGTCTTGCTTGATGAATTCATTCTGCTGGCCTCCTGGTGTTGTGACCCCCATTGTCTTTTCCTAGGATATTCTTTAAAATGTTTTGGAGTGCTGGTTTGGTATTCATTAAGTTCCTCAGGTGCTCTTTGTCATGAAGGTATATTTCTCCATTGATTTTGAAATATAGTTTTGCTGGATACATCAATCTGGGTTGGAGGTTCTTTTCTTTTATGTCTTGAAATACTTCACTCCTGGCTCTTTTTGACTTGAGGGTTTGTGTTGAGGAGTCTTCTGTGATTCTGATGGGCTTTCCTTTATATGTAATTTGTTTCTTTTCTCTAACTGCTTGTAGAATTTATTCTTTGTTGGATTTCTAGAATTTTGACTATTATATGACTTGGTGTAGTTTTTTATCACAGCTATTTGGAGTCCTATATGCCTTACTTATTTATATATAAAATTATTTTCCCCTGCTTGGGAAGTTTTTATGCCATTTCTTCTGTGAACAGAATTTTTTTATGTTGTTTGCACAATTTCTTGTTTCTTCATTGACTCCAATCCATCTTATTTTATTTTTCTTTAAATCACCTAGTAGCTGCCGGATTGGTTTCTTGTGGTCACTTGATATTTTTAAGAAATCATTCTCCTCCTGGTCACTAATCATAAACCTCTTCTATACCTGATATTCTGTCTTCACATTAACTCATTTTGCTGTGTAAATTTTCAATGGAGGTTTTTTTTTTTTTTTTTTTTTTTTTTTTTTTTTTTTTTTGCTGTTGTTTTTGGGTGTTTGTTTGTTTGTTTGGAGACAGCGTCTCACTATGTAGTTGAGACTGACCTGGAACCCACTATGTAACCCATAATGGTCTCGAACTCACAGCAATCCTCCTGCCTCAGTCTTCCAAGTGCTGGTATTAAAGCTGTGTACCACCACGCCCTGCTCTCAATGGAGTTTTTAATCTTCTTGGTATTTGTTTGCATCTATTATATGGATTTCATTTGCTCTCTATTCTGGGATTCCATCATGTTCTTCAGCTCATCTTTTTTTTTTTTTTAATCTGAGTCTGCTATAGACTTATTAATCGTGTCTTTCACTATGGACACCATCTCTGTTGTTATCTGGGAAACTATTTCTGATTTCATTTTTTCAGATTCTCTTTTGTTACCAGTTCAGGGAGTCCAGGTGTTTAAGTTTCAGATTTTTCCATGTCATTACCCTTGAGGTTGCCTTTGGTGATCTGGAAGTCTGGTTTTGAGACTTACTTAAGCATCTCCTCATTTCCACTGATGCAGTTCGCTGTGCCTTTATTGAGGTGACTCTTTGCTCTCCCAGTAGGCTTCAATTCTCAACAAGCCTCAGAGAGGCCTTCTCTCTGCTGTTCACCACTTGCCATTTCCTGGGCTCAGAATGATGGCCTTCCAGATTCCCAAGCTGGGCTGCAGTCCAGGCAGGCTTCTGGCTGGGATTTATGTGCCTGTGCAGCTGTTTTCCAGGTGAGCCTTCAGCTGGGGCCTACACACCCAAGCCACTGATGTCTGGGTGGGGCCCTGGCTGGGGCCTGTGCACTCATGCTTCTGGTGTCTAGAAGGGCTTCTCAGTATTTAATTTTTATATTAGAGTAAAATATGTTATTTTAAATATCCATTTCTGTATGAATTAATTCATCCTGGATATGATATGTGGCATGATTTGGCAAACTCTTAGCTTTTTACTAGCTGTGCGACTTAGTCTTCTTTGTGCCTTGTGAGTTTTATTCTACAGTAGACCTTCATGTGGGCAATCAGGGTTATTTTGCCATTGTTTCTTTAAGGGCACACAGCAGCTGAATAATGAGTCTGTAGTAAAACACTAAAGTTCCACCTGGGTGGCCAGTCTCCACAGCTACCAGCCAGAGGAGCTATTCACTGTTTATGCATATGGCAGGGTTCCACTCTCTCTGCCACCTCTGCCTTTGTTGTGCCCACCTCTTTGTGGGTAAAGTTATTTCTGGGTTTCGAGACCTTGGGGCATGAGGCCTAAACTCCAGGAAAGGACTTTAAATCATACATTCAGAGAGGTCAGTGACTAACTCCAGGATGGTGGGACAGTCCACATAATTGCTGCCAGTGTGGAACCACCACCTCTGGAGTTGAAGGACCAGAGAGAAATGGCCACAATCACTTGAAACAGTTCACCCACAAAATCTTGTCCACCTTCACTTGTGATGACATTGGGTGTGCCTGGTCATACCCACCAAAACATCCTGCCAAAAGTGGTTCTGAAAGACTAGCTACCAACACCCCACCCATTCTATTTGCAGAAGTGAAATTAATACCACTCTTGTCACTAGGATAATTTAGTTAGAAATTATGTTTATTTTTCATTACATGTTATTTATGCTAACATTAACTGCTATTTATATTATGATGAATATATGATTGTATTTCTAAAGAGTAGCTTAAGAATTTAAAAATTGTCAGTTTTATTTCTTAGTAGATACAAATAGAAATAACCTACCTTATAAGTCAATTTAGTTTTCCTATTATAGAATAATTATTTCCTCTGTATTTTCTAGCTTTTTTCTTTGTCACTGGGGATTGAACCCAAACCTTTCACAATGAGCTACATCTTCAGCCTTTTTAAAAATTTTGAGACAGTTTCACTTAATTGCTAAATTGACCAAGCTAGGCTTGAACTCGTTATCCTCTTGTCTCAGGCATCCAGGGTGCTGAGATTACAAGTGTGCACCAAAATGAAAACCTTCAAAAGACTAAATAAATGAGTAAAGCAAATGTAGATTTTGCCCTGGGGTTTATATTGTGAATATCAGGATAAATTTCTTATTGTATTTAAATTAAAAGTACATTGTTATCCAATAACCTCTTAGCCAAGTTAATATAGAAATGAATTTCATCTGGGCTGCCTATATTAGGAGAGACAGTTTAGCAACATGCCAACCTCATGGGACAGGTATGATGTGGAGGTCACCTCATGCAACTAATATGCACTTGTTTATCCATGTTGCTAATCAATTATATTTTCCCAAGAAAGAATTTCCATTTACCATAAGGTTTTTTGGTTTAGGGGCAATATTTCATTCAATTATTCATATTCTGTGTTCCATTTTAATTTTTAATATAGTAAACTAAACAAAAACTGACCACTAAAAACAAAACACATAGTTGTGAGATTAGTAGATTCTCCTTCACCCTCAGGACCCAATCAGTCCCTAAGCACTGGAAAAAGACAAACAAAGTGGGTGTTTTTGGTTTTGGTTTTCTGTTTATGTTTCCAATATTTCTTTTGATGTGAGGTCATCAAATGATTACAAAATTGTGGATTTGGACCTTTAAATTTTTTAGAGTTTGTCTTTCAAAGTATATGAAAACAAATTCTAATTTCCTGGCACAGAAATGGTCCTGTCTCAAAAGTGGGCCTTTCTCTACAAAGGGGTAAGGGAATGTTAATGAACACAACTAGCCTTTGTATCTTCAGTGATCTCGGTCTAAATGTCTTCAGAATTTACTGGTCCTGGCACATCTAGAGGAATGGGTCCATTTGGTCCACATCATGTATATTCTGGACATTCATTGTCCAGCTGTGTTGTTCATAAACATCTGAGGAGGCTTTTTATCAAGGGGATGTATAATGGATAGTCAGTTGCTGGCAGTTCCTTTCCATAGATCTCTGATTTGTTCACTTGTTGATTCTCCATGTGCAACCCTTACCAAAAAGATTAGAAACTCACTATATGAATTTTCAAATGCTAGGTTGCATCCTTCTTCAGAGAACCCAAGTCCCTGGCCACCCTAAGTGCAGCACCTGCATGCAACAAACAGACCAAGCAGGTCTTCTTTTGAGTCTTTCCTCAGAGGCAGATACCAACTCCAAATGGGCTGGGAGGAACTCCTGAATGGATCAGGGAATTACTTGAGTTATGTATGAGTGGCTGCCACCTTGGGTGGCTAAGCTCTGAAGCAACCACACACTTGGCCATGGGAGAGCCCTGGCCATGTGGACAAAATCACGGCAGGTGCAGCTCAAATGCCCATGTGCACAAACCCCTGCACAGCCCATTCCCACCTGGCAGGTCTGAGGGGGACTACAGCTATGTCTCTGTTACTCCTAGACCTGGACACTGCCTCAACCTTGGAGTGTGGTCCTGGGGACCACAGCTCTGTACAGTGTGACCTTCTCACTCACCACATCCTCAGGGCACTGATGTTGACATTCATCTTTCTTACACAGGATGTGGCTCAGCCTTTTCTTACAAATTCTTAGTCTTCATGTGATTAGATCCATCCAGAGTCCCTTCTACTGTCTGTATTTTCTCCTATTTCACAAAACACTACTACAAGAATGCCTCCCAAGGCCATTTTCCTTGTTAACCCAATTAAAAGCATATAATTAATTTTTTCTTTGATGAATTATCTAATTGCGTCATCTACAGCAAAGCATTTCACCAAACATAGAGCTTTGTGCCCTGAACTGCTGTATTTGAATGTTTTGTTGAATTTTCAGTAGCTGGGTAATGGTGCTCTGCCTCCATCTCTTCTGGTTCTCTGTATCTGGCATGTAGGGCAGGGTTCGTATTTCCAGCCAGCCCTCCCAGAGAACTCCCTGGGTCCTGAGAATCTGGAGTGGGAGGATCCTGCCCAGGGACTGCCAGGAGACAGCTTCTAGGAGCACCTCAAACTCATCACTGTGTTCAGAGCCCTAGACTGGTGCTCAAGGCCATCAGAAGAAATTTTTCCACATGTTGGAAATTACCTTTGAAGGTCTCAGTTGTATTTTATTCTTATCTTCATAATAAAAACAGCAGAAAAGAAGTCCATGGGCCTTGTGGATCTCGAGGTGACAGAGGTAGAAGGTCTCCTCAGGGCCTGCAGCAGGGATACTTCACCACACTGGGAAACTGAGAGTGTGTATCCTCCATACTCCACTCCCTCAATTCCCTGAAGTGGAATTAATACAGTTCTTTCCATCCCTTGGGCAAAGAGGACAGTTTTCCTAGGTAAGGGTCTGTTTAGAAATTCAAGGGAGTGTTGCTTTGAGGTGACTTCTGTAAAGAAGTTTGTTGGCTAATTTCTGTTCTGGCCCTGTTTTCACAGATGACAGAAACATTCATTCTTAACAGCATTTGCAACATCAGCCCTAAGGTTGAGGAACAAATGAAACGTTTTATTTCTGCAGAAAGCTTTTCAGGATTCTGAGGATTTTCCTCAGGTATTTTCCCTTGCTCTTTGGTAACTTGTTAAGCAGGCTTCACTGAAAAGGTTAACAAAAACTTTTGTGTACAGTAGGGAAAAATCCCTATGTCTGAGCATTGGGCTGTCTTTTAAACCCACCAGCCCTTCTAAGAATTTTTACTATTGTTTCCACACTATAGAGTTCACAGATCTGCCTAGAATATTGACAACCAAGTGCCCCCCTATCAGTGCCAAAAGCAGTCAAATAAATTTCAGCTCCTTTAATGAGCCCATGTCCCTAAATGAAAGCCAGATGTTCCACAGGTGACCCAAGCGAATGCCACAATTCCCTGATTTCCATAAATAATAGGAAAATCTGTCAGAAGGAATAAGCAAAGATAGATCATTCTAAAAGCCTGTCCACATTCCTGATTTTTAACTCTTTGTCCACCAAAAACACCCCTATTTTTCTTCATGTGAAGATAAAGGACATGCCTCTCAGGGATGGGCGGCATTTCCGGCTTCGCGTCTTCCTGCAGCAGATGGAGCGGCTGCGACCTGGGTTCTGAGAACTGCACACAGCTTCCCCCAGGGCAAGCGCCCATGCCACACTGTGTAGGAGAACAATTTGAGAGGGCGCAGGAGCAGAGTCCCCAGAGCCTTGCTGTCAGCTGCGCAGGTCTCTGTTTCCCAATTTTCTCCCCTTTCGAGTCCTCTCCCCAGGCGGGGTGTCCCCCACTCCCGCTGGGACAAAGTCTGAATGTCTTCCGAACTGACCACACCTTCCCTCTCCTGACATCTGAACCCTAGAAGCCCTAGGTTTACTTTTTCTCACATTAATTCAGCGGAGTTCTGCTGCCTAGTGTTTGTCTGGGTTGTTCTTGTTATTTTATCCAGTCTGACCACCTTCATCTTTTAAATGGCTTGTTTAAATCATGAACATTTTAAAAATCAACCTCTCCTACTTGGTATACAGAACTTTAGAAGGAAAGAAAGAGTCTTTATTCTCACAGAGCCAGTCCTTAAAGGTCTGATTACATTTTGTTTATTTTTATTATTATTTTATTTATCTTTATTGAACTATAACTTGACATGCAGTAATCTATGCTCATTGAAAGTGTACAATTTGACAAGCTTCATTTTAGTTTGTGGCATCTTTATTGTGGCATAATTAGCAACGAACAAATTGTACGTTCTTAAAGCACAGAACTGTGTGAATTTGTCTTAAATATACAACGGTGCCTCTTATTTGTCCTTCTCACCCCAACTCCCTGTGGCCCCCTTGCTTTCCTAGTTGTGGACGGCTGCATTTTCTAGAACTGGATGTCAGTGGAACCACTAATAAGGATTCTTCTTGAGAGCATTTATACTTAATGTTACCATCAACAAAGTGGAGACTGCAGCCACAAGTTGAGTTGGGGGCAGGGGATTCTCAGTGGTTCTCTCAGCACAAAGACCTGAGTTCAATCCCCAGTACCAAAAAACAAAACAAAACAAAACAAAAAACACAAGTTGAGTTGGAATTGGAGTTGCCTACCTGTAATCCCAGCCCTCTGGGAGGCTGAAGAAGGATGATCAAAAGTTTGAACCCCATCTGGGCAATATGATAATTTAGAGAGACCTTGTCTCAAAATTTAAATAAATAAAGAAAAAAGGGCTGTGAATGTGATCCAGTGAGAAAAAGCTGGGTTCAATTCCCAGCGTACACACACACACACACACACACGCACACACACAAACACACACACTCACAGTTGCTCTCAGCTTTCTCTTTTTCCTATTTGTTGTTTTTCCGCACTCAGAGCAGAGTATTTTTAGGATTAAATTTTCCTGGTGGTTTGCTTATCAGCCATACTCACTATTGCACCCTTAGGACAGCTGCAGAAGGATTAGAGGGTATCCTCCATCCCATCCTCTGCGTAGCATGCTCAGGTAGGTACCTTCTACATGTGCTTGGAGCCCCACTGCACAGTCATTACACAGCCAGGTACTATTTAGAGACATGCTCAGAGATGAGCCTGTGAGGGCCCTGCTCCCTGCTCACAGCCCCACCTACCCCTGGTCCTTGTCACACTGCCTTCCTTTGCTGACCAGATCCCTCCTGTATTCTTCACACCATAGCTCTGCTGGGACAACATCTCTTATTTTTGCCTTATTTGAAAAACCAAAGTTTATTTCATTTTCACTTTTTCAGGTTTACTGAGGTAGGGTTTATACATCATGCTATTTACCTGTTATAAGTGCGCGTTTGATGATTTTTATTGATTTACACAGCTGTGGGTACCACATCACAGTTCAGTTTTAAACCTCCCTGCTACTCCAGAATCTCTTCAGGGCTTTCCCTGTCATCCCTTTCATCCCTCCTCCTAAAATCCCTTAAGCCACCCATCTGCCCTCTTTGCAGACATGATTCTTCTAGAATTTCATTGCATGAAAGCACACATTCTGCGCTTCCCATGTCTTTCTTCTCAGGCTCTGCAGGGTTCCCTTGGGTTGGGCGCAGGACTCTGTGTGCATAGGCAGCCCTCTCCATGGTGCTATGCAGAAACCAACACCATTGGGTTATTCACTTATCTCTTGATGGTTTCCAGGTCAGGGCTATCATGAATGATCACACCATGACCATCCTGGGTCTAGTCCTTGTGTACACATACACTGTTGTATACCTCTGGAAATACCCATGGGACCAACTCATGAAGTTATGTGATGAATAGATCCTTATCTTTTAAGGAAACTGTCAAACTCCAACACCTATACCATTTTACCTTCTGTCTTAGTTACTTCTCTCATTGCTGAGACAAAATACCCAACACCCAGAGTTAAAGCAAGAAAGGTTTATTTGGCTCACAGTTTGTAGAGGTTTCAGTTCATAGCTGGCTGGCTTCAAAGTAGGAAGGCACGGCAGAGGGGCACTACAGAGGAGAAATAGTTCACATCAGGCAGAAGGCAGCAAAAAACATGCAGCAAATGATGACACTTGTCTTTTTAGGTCCCTTCTTTATATTCTGTCCAGGCCACACACCCTTCAGGCAGTTAGCACTCACACCCAGTACTCACATCTTACTGGGGCGAGATGGAATCTCAGTGTTGTTTTCATCTGCATCTCTTGAATGACTAGTGATGTTGAACATTTTCCCATATGATTATCTGCTGCTTTTACTTCTTTGTCTGAGAAGTGTCTGTTCATTTCAGATGAGGGGAGAGGAACCCTTAATCCTACCCAGAACTATGTCAAACCAGTCAGTGGGCTGATTTAGTAATCACACACCCTTAATAACAGCATCACACACTCTACATCCAGCCACCTATGAAAGGCCCCATCTATGAATGCACGAGGCTTTAGAGGACATCTAGACATAAGCCAAACACCTTCCCACCAGCACCATGTGAAGGCACAGTTTGGGGATGTCAAACTTTTGGGCTGTGTCATTCTATAGCTCCTCCCAATGAATAGTTGGAATCCGCAGCATTTCATTATCAGCAGCATTCTTTCCTGGAATCCAATCCATCTTCTGCCTACAGGAACAAGACCATCTTCTTTTGTTAATAATGATAATTGCAGCTCATAATTTTCCTCACCTCTGCTATAAGTCGTTTAAATGTCTCCTATTAGCTAGTCTCCATTACCATATTATGAGGTAGACACTTTCACATATTTACTTACTTATGGATTTATGATTTTTTTCAGACTGTGTCTCACTGCATAACTCAGATCATTCTCAAACTCACAGTGATCCTCCTGCTTCAGCTTCCCAAGTGCTGGGACCACAGGTGTGCACCACTGCACTTGGCATCATCATTACTGTTGGTAGACATAGGAAGTAAATGCTGGAAAGACTCAGTGACTGTGGTGGCTCACTATGCAGGCAGTGTGGCCTTCTACCCAGTGAGGATAAAAGCACCACGTGTGTACACACTCCTGCAGGGTGAGGAGAGTTTCCAGAAGAGGTGGTGTCTAGAGAATTCTTTAAATTATGTCCA
The DNA here is from genome assembly GCF_012274545.1 of Fukomys damarensis. Taxonomy (NCBI): domain Eukaryota; kingdom Metazoa; phylum Chordata; class Mammalia; order Rodentia; family Bathyergidae; genus Fukomys; species Fukomys damarensis. The sequence continues at coordinate 64,738,179 of NW_022900926.1, read as the reverse complement.
ACAGATTGCTTTAACTATTTATGGTGCAGTTTATCAAATACTTTGCTGTACATTTTGTAGTTTAAACTTTTAAACTCAATCTTAAAGGCAAGGAATCGAGTAGTGAATAATTAGCACGTGTCAGTCTGGTCACTTGGGTCTCCTATACCTTAGCTATGGGGCACACAGTGTGGGGACAGTAGGGTGGGGACAAGCTGAAGGATCCCACTTATAGAGGAGAGAGCTGCTTCTTCCCTTCAAGTCAGAGGGGCACTACACCTGGACAGAGATGGTGGTGGGTTTTCCTGGGCTATGCCAGAGTCTGCCATGCCCAGGGTGCTGACAGCAGAATTGGGTGACTGAATCCTGTCCCCACCTTGGCCATGGTGTAAGGCTCTATGTGCTGAGGTATGGAGACATAACCCCTCCGTCTGCAAAGACCATGGGCACCCTACAAACTTTGGAGAAAACTACCCATTGTTTCTCAGATACGTAAGGATGAAATTTCACGCATGACAGCTCAATAAACCATATTTAAAATATTTGATCCTTCAAATTTAAACCAGGCACCTGAGTTGAGTGAAATTTCCAGTGGAGTTTACATCCCTCCAGGCCTCTGACATTTGTAACTGTTCATATGTTAACCCAAACCATTCACTCATGCACCTTAGAAAAAGCATATTTTGGGATTTTATGTGCTGGGATCCGACATCAAAGAATTGTTTTTATTACAGAGCTCTTATAGCCAAGTCTGGATTCACAGCAGACCTCGTCAGCAGCAAGAAGGCCTGGTGCACAGCTATGCACTGTAATAAAACAGGTGAGCTGAGAGCCATCAGATTCTAAATTGAAATCTTCCCCCATCCGGGACCTCCAGAAGAATCCCCCCTGCAGGTTTTGGAAACGAACCCGATCCTGCCTTTCTGGGGTGTGGGTGAGGGCAGGGATGGGGGGGTGCTTTCGTTTTCTTTTTCAGAAAAAATGTTTCCTTGATCATGCAGTCTGATCTGCCCAGTGAGCCTTTCTGAAAGGTTTAGGATCACTCCCATGAGCCACATTAGAAGACTGGCTCTGGACCAGGTAGGTAGACTCTGATGAATTGGGAGAATATTAGGTGGGAAAGCAGAGCAAACTTTGTTTCCTTCCCAGCCAAACCTCATAGTTCATCTCATTCCAAGGGGACCATTGGCTGCACTGCGCCTGCGCATATCCACCTGAGAGGAACTACACTGAGAGTGAGTGAGGACGGGGTACTCCTGCCTACAGAGGTGCGGCCTCTTTGCGCCCTCTCCATCCATACCCAGGAAGCCCTGCGGAGACTACCTGAGCTCCGATCCACTCCGGAAAGTGTCCTCTCTGTAGCTCTTGGAGAAATGGCAAGATGGTCTTATTCTGCAGGCTCCTGCGCTCCCTACTGCTCCCAGGGACAGTAACTTTGGGTCGTTGGTTTTGATCCGTCCTGTCACTGTGACTCTGCAGGGGACAGCTATAGTTCTCTTCCAGGATTAAACTGCAATATCTATAAGTCAAAGCTAAAACTTCGAAGTTGGTTTTCCCGAAGTCTCCGACAGTGCCCTTGTGTCTAGGCTCCCACGACTGAATCAGAAGGATCAAGTATCCTCAGTAAACTGTTCTTAATACCTGTTCATCCTCCCTGCTGCTAAGTGACACTGTGTGGATGCAATGAACGCCCAGGGTCCCAAATGAAATCCCATTCTCAAATAGCTGCTTATAGTTAATTATTAAGCGATGAACAGGCTCAGTGAAAGCGATTCAAAGCTGTGAATCAAGTGCGCAGAGTCCGGCATGCGGAGGAGGAGGGGGAGAGGTGAGAGGAGGAGGAGGAGGAAGAGGAAGAGGAGAGGGAGGGGGAATGGCTCGTCCCTTACAATGTGAGTGGTTTTCATGAAGGGATATTAAGCAGTAATTTTCTCTATCCACAGATGTTTGTATAAGAGGAAATTGGCTTAAAGCGAAACAAAGTAAAACAAAATAAAACAAAACACAGATTCAGTTTCACATAACGAACAATTTGACTGGAAAATGAAAATAAGAACTAGCCCAAGGACATGTCAGCACCTTGGCAGGAGTGCAGCAGGGTCCAGAGCCTCCTCTGGGCCTAGGGAGAAGGCAGAGTCTCTGGGTGGGTGGCCTACACCCGGGAGCCCAGAGCTCACATTTCTAGCTGTGTCGGAGCAGCAAGCACCTTGGAAAGGCGAGGCTGGCTTGGGAGAGGCTATGGAGTGAGCTCCTGCATGCAGCTCTCAGGGCTGAGGGGTGGGGCCCTCTGCACAGAGTTTCCAGGAGTAAAGACTCAGCACTCCATGTTGTCACCCACCCTCCTGGCTCCAAAGAGGGGACTCAGCACTCACAGCTAAGGACATTGTCTGGAATTCAATTCTGTGCTGTGGCAATGCCACATTTGCAGCAAAACAACTGCCTAATGGCAGGAGTTTCTTGAAGGGCTCTGTTTTGCCTAACATCACTGGGGTCTGTCCTGGGGTGGCCCCCTGTGTCCTCAGGCCTGGTCCAGGGATGAGGTCTAGAATTTGACCCCCGGGGGAAGGTAGGACAGCAAAGCCCATTCATTACCTCCAGGTCTGTCTCCCCTGGATCCTGTGCCCTCCCACTGGCCACTGCCAGGCTCTGTATCTTCTGTCCCCTGCACACATGGCCATTTTCTCAGGGAACCTGTGTGCAGGAACCCTGCCTCCCAAAGCCCACGACACTGAGGGGAGGGGACCGTGAAGCAGCCCTCAAGAGAGGAGGGGGCACTTTGGCTCCTGTAAACCTTAGCAAACGTCTGTTTTGCTCAGAGGCAACTGAACATCTGGGCAGTTACTACAAGACAATCTGTCTGGACAATGTTTTCCTAACACCTCGAGAGGCAGAACCCACCTGAGGGCTGCCCAAGCCAAGGCAGGTGCTGAGCAACACGTGTCCAACTCCAGGAAGAGAGTCAGGCATCTTTCATGTTGGAGACTCATTCTAGCCCTTTGATTTTTAAAAAATTTATATCCAAACTTCTGAGCCTACAGAGTTATGTTGTGGGAAAACACTGTCTCTCACCAATGCTAGGACTATCTCTGACCAAGGGCTATCTGCTGATCTTGACCTCACTGAGCTTGGCTGTGCTCCCAGGAACCTGGCAAAGCTTTCTGAAAATCTCACCTGTGTTTCCAGTCAGCCTAAGGCTGAATGATAGAAAGATAGAGAGAGAAATACCTACGTACACAGAGCAGGAGGCACAGCAGGGCACTCACCCCTGCGAAGACAACAGTTGAAGTGCCCTCAGAAGTAGTGAGTGCATGCGGAGTCGGTCAGGGGGCCCAGGCTCACACAGTAAGCTCAGGAGCTCTGAATAGGTGGCTTTGATCACCTCCTGCTGATTAAGCCAAGTCCAAGCGTTAGAAAGCGTGTCTAAAACTCCGATCTTGTAGAAGGGCTGGAAATGTGTATTCTATCTAAAACGACTGATTTATAAAACATTATTTAAACAAAACAAGTGAATGGATTACCAGGGACGATCCCTCCTTGGCCAGTTTGCAACTTCTTGTCTAGAGCACTTGCTCTGAAGTGTTTCAAAAGCAAAGTCCATTTTTTCAAATTTTCCATTTTACCTGAGGGTCTAATATAAAAACTGATAGAAACACTTCCATTTTCATCAAATTATTTTGTTTACCTTTCTAACATTTACCATGGCAACTTGGTAAAAGTGAGACTATTTTGATAGTTATTTAAAAGTTAATATTGTGGGAAATAGATTGCAATATTTTTTAATATGGCCACCAAACCCACATTTTTCCTACACTGTGCATTGCTACTATGACAAGAAAATTCTGATTTGCACTCACAGAATAAGAAAGATAGTTGTGAATAGTGTTGGGTATTGAACCCAGGGCCTTCACAGTGGCCAACCATTTCATTTGTTTTTTATTTAGAGACAGGATCTCACTAAGTCACTAGGCTTCCCAGGCTGGGCTTGAACTTACGATCTTTCTTCCTCAGTCCTAAAGTATGCTTTAAAACCCCGGACAATTCAAATTAAACTAGACTGGGGGCTTTCAAAAGAAATAGCAGAAAATACTTTTCCAAGATAAATTAAGTAACAAAATGTAGCAAATCTCCTTTCCTTAACATGACACTAAAAGTCAGGTAAGAAGCGCACCAAACTCACAACAAACCCTAAAACTACCTGTGTGAGAATCTGCTTGCGACCTGGGAGGAGGGGAACTGCCTTCCCTAGGGCACTGGAGGGTGCTTGACAGGGCCTTCTGTGGAGATGTGTGCAGGTGGAGCTGCTGATGAAGAAGATGGCAAAGGCGTTATTGTCCAGTGTTTCATGGTCTCCAGCAAGTGAGCTCAACACACAGGAAGGAAAGGATATTTTCATTTAGCCCATGAACAAAGCCAAAGTCACTCGTGCAGATGCAAAATCACCCAAGATAAGTACATGGATGGACAGACAGATGCCAGGTAATAGGTAATAGATAAATAGATGATAGGTGATAGGTAGATGACAGATATATATAGATAGATGATACATGATAGGTGACAGATGATAGATAGACATAAATAATACATAAACAGATGACATGTAGGTCATCTATTTCATCATTAGATGAAAGATAGAGATACATCATAATAAGTTATGGGGATCCTAGTTTGAAAATAGTTTACCTAAAACTCCAACAAAGAGGATTTTTTTCTGGCCTGTAAATAGTGTCATAGGAAGAGATGTTCCTAAGCAGGTCAGAGGGGCAGCATGCTGCGAAATGCCATCTTGACCATCTTCACAACAGATAAGCTTGTGCCTAAGTTTTCTACCGGTACAATCAGAATGGGGAAGGTACTTGCCAATCATTGGATTGCCTGCAAGCTGTGACATTGAGCCTTTTATTTTGTGCTGCTCTGAAAAAAGTAATTCTCAGAGAAAGAAAAAGGAAAGTTCTGCTGTCAGGAAAAGTAATGAATGCCATGTGTAGACAATAACCAGAAACACTGTTTACATGGAGGAAAAGGTGTGAAGCAAGAGATGTGTACGTACGTGAGCTTCTGGCATTGAAGAAGAGTCTTTGTTCTAGGCTAACTCAGTGTTGGTCATTATCACATGGATCCAGTTGGTTTTCTTTAAAAGGAAAAAAAAAGTGATGATTTGGAGAGTGGCTGTGGCTGGATACTGAGCAATGATTTCTGTTAAGCCTAACTACATCCTGGCTAGAAGAAATTGCCAATCACTGATTGCCTTGGGAATTTCAAGATTGTATCATTTTACAGCGTTTGGATCATGTTAGTTATTGAGAAGCATAAAAAGTCCTTATTCTTTCCTGCATTTTGTCCATGACACATTTGATATTTCAAAAATAAAATATTTCAACTGCTTTACATTTTTATTTTCATGAAGTTGCATAGAATTATCAACAGTGCTTTATTCCTATTAAATCCCCCAAAATATACTACTCTTCATGCTGATATGGATCTTGGCATAGAATACTGCACAGGAGAAAGTGGTCAAGTTTAAACCCTTTTGGCCATGCCATGCAAAGCTTATTAAGGGTTGCAGAGCTCTGGGAAGTTTTCCATTCCTGTGAGAAGCTCTGTTGAGGAGGAAGGCACCTCATGTCTACATTTGGGCCCCACAGGCAAGCGAGTGGTTTCTAGCTGGGTGAATGCCTAGCTTTTCCTATCTCCCTGAGGAAACTGCAGAGTCTCGGGTAGAGTTGACCTCTGGTGGTGATCACTTGCCTCCACAATGACTACATGCAGAAGATGTCAAGATACTTTTGGAGGTTCTTTTTGAACTGTACTAGATATTGTTTTGCTCTGGGCAGGAAAAAAATCTGGCTAGTCAGTTTGAAATCATTTTAGATTTCTTCCAGCCATAAATAATGCAGTTGGAGAAAGCTGATAAAGATTCTCCTGCAGTATCATCTAATGATACTACTGTATTAGTCACTTTCCTTCACTGAGACAAAGTGTCTGATGCCTGCAAATTAGAAGAGAAAGATTTACATAGGAGCACAATTCAGTGTGTCAAGTCCATGGTTAGCTGGCCCCAAGGGAGAAATGGCATGGCAGAAGAACATTTGATTTGTTTTTAGACAATGGATTTTTTTTGACCTTAATTATTTTATTATCTCTAATTGACTAAGACTTGATTTATGGACCAAAAGATAAACTATCTTTGTGAATTTTCATGTGCACTTAAAATATGATTTCTATATTTGAATCCAGTGCTCTAAAAATATGAAATAATTTATGTTAGTCTATGCTGTTGTTTTAATCTTGTGCCTTTTCTAATGTTTGATTTTTTAAAATAGTATTAATTTCCTAATATAACAAAGGACTTTCTTTTATCAGTTTATTTGCTAAGCATGTTATGTAGTTAGTACTAATTTGTCAAACTTCATATTGGGTGCAAAAAGTATAATGATGAATCTCAGATTGATAAATATGACATGCAATATGAATAGCAAATATGCTAACACGTTATATAAACTTCATAGTGTGCCTATATTATGAATTTAACAGATTTGATTTGGTGCAGCCTTTTCAATGCAGTACATACTAAGGTTTGGATATAAATTGTGTTCACTCCAAGGCCTTGAAGGCTTGGTGTCCAGTATGGAGACACTGGGAGGTGATGGGACCTTTGAGATGGGAGGTGCACAGGAAGTGTCCAAGTCACAGGGGCATGTGCCGTCCGTGTGGGTTGTCATCAACAGAGGAGCCTGGCCCTCCCCAGACCCTTTCCTGCTCTCTCCCCACATGATCTCCTCACACACTGCTGCACGGCTCACACACTATGAGGTGCGCTTTAAAAAGTACGTGCTCAACTATATATCCAACAGTTGCTAGCATAATTCCCAAAGTAACTTCCACATCTGTTTTTAAATTCTTTGTCTCTTTGTAAACTGATTTCCTCAGTGATTCTCTAAGTACCTAAGTTAGAAGTAGTTGACACCACTTCAGGCAGATGTATCTCTCCCACGTGGACCGGGCATCTTATAAACAGCCCATCTCTGCCTCCCATGGGCCTGGAGGCTGGCAGTCCAAGGTCAAGATGCCATCAGATTCTGTCTGGTGAGAGCCACTTCCCCAAGGGCAGTGCCTTCTTGCTGTGCCCTCAGTGAAGGGGTCCAGCCAGCTCCCTTCCATAAGGGCATTAATTACTTTCACCTCCAGAATGTCCCATTGCTTGGGGAAGGGGGAGAGTTTCAGCAAAGGACTGAGGGGTACATACATTCAGACCACAGCAGGTGTAGTACAAATGACTATTACTTCCTGAATGCTCTCTATATGCTGGCCTTAGTTTCAAGTCCTTTCTATGTACCCATTGTTTAATTCTCCCAGGAACTGAATGGGGGAACCCTGAAGAACAAGGAAGGAGGTAAATTTGGTCACCAAGGTCACACTTGGTGCCATCTGAAGGGTCTTACAGATAGATGGCTTCTTGGATCACGGGGAACATCACAAGATGTTGTGTAAGCATCCCAGAAAGTACCTGATGGCAAGCTAGGGAGGAGGCAGATGTAGCACCTCCCTTCATCTGTGCAGTGGCTGGCTTCTCCCTGCACACCTTTCCCCAGATCAGACCATGTTCACACAGTTGCAGAGGCTGTGAAACTACCTGTACTCTGGGTGTCTGGCATGCCATGGGGGGGTCTACTCATTCTGCCAAAAAACTTCCTTCTTCACATCCCTCTTGTCAGGGGCAGAATGGGATTTGCAGTCTTTTTTGTCTTCTGCACCTACTGCAGGTGTTGGGAGTTGTCCAGCCTGCAGGGCTTTCTCTACGGAGGGCCCCAAGGATGCCAGAGTGCTCTGCACAGGAGTCTTCCCCCCTGAGGAGGAGCAGGAAAGTTCTCCTGCCTGAGAAGAGAATAGAGAGAGAAGTACATGAAAACTAGTGGACTAGCCAAGATTAAGGGTCATAAAAATCCCAAAGCCAGAAGTGCTTTCAGTGTTTGTTTTGATGTTATTTTAAAAACTGTCCTGAACATCACCCGGCACACTGTGCAGCAGCTGTCTAGTTCTCTGCTTTTGCTTATGTGTTTCACACTGACTGATTGTCTGTGTAGACCGTGTCTGTGCTGGCTGCATAACAATTAATGGAAAGTTTGTTAAAAATCAAATTCCAGAGATGTGCCATGAACCATTTTGTTTCTATAGATCTGGATCTGAGCCTAGAAGTCTAGATTTCTAAAACCTCATTTGGATCATTCTGATGAGCAATCAGGTTGGAAACCAGAACACAGCCAGATGTCAGAATAGATTATCTCTGTTTATAACAAAGTCTGAATATCACTTGTTTCTGTTTCCTTGTATTTCCTCAACTGCATAGTAATTTCTTTATTGACAAAAACTATATCTTACAACACAAAATCTAGCACAATTGTATTCTTTGCTGATCAAGTTTTGGGGGTGATAATTCCAAGAGCTCTTTTAAAAAGTACCCAAGGAATACAGGAAAGGTTCTGCCCATCACCCTACCATGGAGCTGCTGAGGCTGAGCACCTTGGACTCTCATTTAAACCCCAAACTGGCTACATGAACTCAGGATTTTGTTTCTCAACTCATAATTCTACTTCTAAATTTTAACCAAAAAGAATGAAATATGGTGCTTTCAGGTTTAAAAAAACAAAAAGGCTTTGACAGGAAGGTGACTTGAGAAGGTTAAACTTTAAAGAAACCATAAAGCATTCTTTACATAAATAAATGCAAGTTGGTTTTTATTAAAAGAGTGAAAAAGAAGTGTTTAGTGCTTCTTCCAGGGTGTTCCTACATTAGATAGGTGACCACCCTTCAGGGTCACAGTAAACCTTATGTTCTTCAGTGTAAACTTGAAACACTTCTTCACAGTGTAGACTGGTGACTTTTGAACCCCTGGCCCATTGACTAATGGACCTTACTTTTCATGGGCTCATTTGCTTATCTGGAGTCCAATCTGGTGCATTACCTTTGAAAAGGAAGGAAAGTATTTTATTGCGCAGAGTTTTATTGGTAGTAACATTACTGATATTTGCATTCCTTCTCTTCTCCAGATATAAACCTCCCCAGAGATGCAGCTCATGTTTACATAGTTAATCAAAAGCCAGGAACACCCAAGAGATGGAAATGCTGAACTGGGGGAACAGAAAAGTCTCAAGTTAAAAAAGAAACCCAACTATTACTTGCATTTAAACTCAAATCACTCTAAAACCAAGGATAAATGTTTTCCCCTTTTATTTAGAAATAAATATCATCATTTATGTTTATAGAGGTAATCTTTAACTTTAAAATAAGAGAAGAAAATAAAAGCCCAGAATTTTCTGAGGGTAGAATGACCCAGTACTAATTTCCTTATCATTCTTGAGTATCACCAAAAACTGCTGCAGACACCAGAATTCCTGGGCAAAGTGAATGTATGCCAGCGTTTCTTTCTGTCTTGCTGCACAGCAGTCACCTTGAAACAATGGCTGCAAACTGCAAATGCCTATACATACGGGAGGGTGGCTGACCCAGGAATGCTGAGGCACAGATCACCACAGGCTATGGTTTGAAGCTACCTGTTATGTTATGTATCTCCATGTCCCCCTAAAACTTCATGAGGTCATAAGCAGATAGCCTCAACGGTGTTTGGATTAAGGGTGTGATGCTTGGATTAATGGTGTAATAGGGTAAGATTAAGGGTCTGATGCTGAGATTAAGTGTGCCCTACCTTGTGTATGGGTAGCACCAATCAATTGGATTATAGCCTGAATGGAAATATAAAGGGACAGAAAGAAGACTGCTGCTGCTCACTGCTTGCTGCTCCCTGCCTTCTGCCTCCCATCCAGAAGCAGTTTCTCCTCTGCCATGCCATCCTTCTTTGGAGATAGTGGATTATGGACTGTAACCTCTACAAACTGTGAGCTAAAGTAAACCCTTTCTCCTTTAACTTGTGAGTACTGGATATTTTGTCTCAGTAACAATAAAGTAAGACACTACCCACTCGTGTATTACAGGTAGAACCAACAGTCACTCTTTTTATGTACTTACAGTTATTAAAGTTGTCAAATTCTTAGACACAAATTAGCAAAAAAAAAAAAAAAAAAAAAAAAA
>NW_022900926.1:64679471-64728062 GCF_012274545.1 Fukomys damarensis | reverse complement strand
AAAAAAAAAAAAAAAAAAAAAAAAAAAAAAAAAAAAAAAAGGAAGTTTGGCTATTTCCACAGCAAGGAGAATGCATTTCTAAAGGAAAAAAAGTTCTGCTACCCACAAAAGAAAGCTCAAGCATGGAAGTTTTGTGAATTCTACAAAAGAGTAAAAACAGGAATAATCTCACTTCATCACAAACCTCTCCCCAAAAGTGTCAGAGAAAGAACCATTTCCAAACTAATTTTGTGAAGTCTATATTACCTTGACAGTAATTATTCTGACCTTTAGTCAAAGCTAGACAAAAACATCATGAAAAAGGAAAACAGTAGACCCATGTCTTTTTTTGAATACAGATGCAAAAATCCTGACAAGTGCCAGAAATCCAAACTCAGCCACAAACAAAATATGATACCCCTCACTCAAGGCTTGCTAGTGGCTGGAGTAGCACCCATCCAAGCATTAATTAGCATAATGCGCCATATTAATCAAGGACAGAAGCACATGATGGTCTCAGCTAAGAAAAAGCACTTGCCAAAATCTGCACTCATTCCCAGTGCAAATCCTCCACAAACTAGAGCAGGAGGCTGCTTCCTCGAGGTACACTTGTATTTGAACTCATATTGTCCCACACATTTCCACAATTTTAATATTTTTGTGCATCAGTTAAAAATAAATGTATTTAAGCATGAATTTGTTTTAAATAAATAGTGAAAAACTCCCAGTTAGCATCATATTTAATGGTAAGTATAAATCACATTTAATGGCAAAATATTGAATATTGTCCTTGTAGAATCAGAAACAAGGAAAAGACACCTGTCTTGCCAATCCTGTATAAGACCAACCAGGCAAAGGCAGAGATGATTGTCCTTATCTGGCAAATAATAGTCCGTAACAGGGATGGGGAACCTTTTAGAGATCGAGCACCAACGTGCAATCCAACACCCACTTACTTATCGCAAAGCACCAACACTGCAATTAAACCCAAATACTGTTAGTTTGGAAAAAACAAATCTGTATCAATATCCTTTGTTTTAGAAGAGAAATTCAGTAATATACAGGCCAAAGGTTCACCACTGGTAGCCCAGAATGAAGTCCAGAATATGATTCAATGCACATTAGCTTCAGAAGGAATAAAATACTTACAAATAAGCCTAAGAATATTTAGAATAAGCTCCCTCCAAACTAAAACTTTTACACTGAAAACTTAAAATACTTCTGTAAGAAATTGATGATGGAGGTCATATTAAATGGAGATACATTTTACATTCTTGGACTACCAAAGTCATTATTTTTAAGTAGAAATTCTTATAACTTTGATACATAAATTCAATTTTGTATCTGTACAAGTTTCAGCAAGCTTTTTGCAGCAATTGATAAGCTAATCTGAAAATTTAAAATAAAGATGCAAAGATAGTATCCATAGCAATATTAAAAGTGAAACAAATTGGAGTAATTTCACTTTTCATTCTTAAAACTGATTTCCCAATTGATTTAAAGAAATCCTACCTTTGAGGCAAGCTCACAGCATGGCATTGTCTCTCGTCCATATATTCTAGTTTCCTAAAAATAGAAAAATTTTGAAATTTGTCCAAAAAAATGTCTCTAAGGAAGAATGGGCAGAAATTCTTGCCTGGTGTTTTATCTATTGATTAGAAATCAAAAGCTGAAAAGCATGTGAATAAACTAAAAATTAGAAAAATGTGAAAACTCTGTGCACAGTGAAAGTGTGGGTGGGGATCTATTCATCCACAATACTTTGCATGGCTATAAATCTCTACAAACATTTTAGAAATGTTTGCCATTACATGGCAAAATAGAATATGGACCAGAAGACCCAGCAATTCTCCTAGGAATATCCTTGGACTTTTTCACATGTATGTCAAAGCACAGTCAAAACTGAAATCCAGGGCTGGGGATTTAGCTCAGGGGTTCTGCTGCCTGCTTCATAAGTGCAAGGTCCTGAGTTCAATCCTTGGTAACAAAAACAAATAAATAAAGTTGAAATCCACCCTAAGTTTACCAACAGTATGGTGGTAAACTTTTTAAAAATTAATTTTATTGGTACATTTTAGGTGTACAATATAATGACATTCATCATTGGAACCACAGAATCTATCTTGACTCATTTTTTCCCCATTCCCCTGCCCTCCCTTCAATGCTTCCATCCCTCCCTGTTTATAAAGACTTGGTTTCCATTTTTTTTCATATTCTCCTATTAAATCCATTCCCTTCTTTCCTTTTCCCTACCCATACCTCTTCCTCTTTGCCCCTTTTCTTCCTGTTTCACATTATCTATTATTCCTTTTAGTCCTTATTTACACTTTTAGTTTCTCACATCAGAGAAACTATTTGGTATTTACACACGTGTGTCCTATTTATTTCACTTAAGAGTATCACCTCAATGTGCATCCACTTAGCTATAATGGTTTCTAATTTCTCATTTTTATGGCTAAGTAGTACTCCATTTTGCTTATAAACACACACACACACACACACACACACAAACACACACACACATTATCCAGTCTTCAGTTGATGAGAAAATTGGCTGCTTCCAAGTTGTAGCTGTTACAAACTGTGCCACTATGAACATGGTTGCACATATATCACTGTGGTATGATTCTTTAAATTCTTTGGGGAAGATACCCAGCAGGGGGATAGCTGGGTCAAATGGGACCTCTAATCCTAGTTTTTTTGAGGTATCTCCATATTGAATCCCACAGTGATTGTACCAGTCTATGCTCCCACCAGCAATGGAGCAGGGTTCCTCTTTCCCCCACATCCCTGCCAGCATTTGTTATTGCTTGGTTTCATGATGGCAGCCATTCTTTCTAGGGTGAGGTAGAACCTCAGTGTTGTTTTCATTTGCATCTCTTGAATGACCAGTGATATGGAACAATTTTTCATATGTTTATTTGCTGCTTTTACTTCTTTGTCTGAGAAATGTCTGTTCATTTCAGAGGCCCATGTTTGGATTGGGTCTTTAGATTTGTGAGGTCTGATATTTTTTAAGTTCTTTACATACTTTAGGTAGTAAATGCTTGTCTGAGGAACAGCTGGAAAACTCTACAACAGTATAACTGAGCAATTCACAACTATATGCATCTGTTTGCCTAAATCTCACAGTGTTGAGATAGAAGAAAACCACATCCATGGACAGTATTATTCCATTTATGTAGTAAAAAGAAAACCTAGTAAAACTATCTGCATATTTTTCCAGGGATCTATACTTAGTAAAAAGCAAGGAAATGATGATCACAGTGCAGAAAAGCTGTTCTGTTTGGGACTGAAGAGGACAGTTATTGGGGGGCAGTGCAGTGGTTCTCAAGACTAAAGCTGATCTGCTTCTTAACCTGTGGTGCTTAACTGGGTGGAGTTCACCATGAATCCTTGAATTACCTATATGCATTTAATGTACTCTTCTGTTCCATGGAACATATATCACAATAAAAGGAAGTAAAAATTTAAGTCCATATGAAGAGTTGCACATTAATGCTCATGATGGCAAAGATTCAACTTGTGAACAGTTGTGGCATATCCATGCCACAGTACTACGCAGTTTTTAAAGGCTGTGTTTATTCATCACAGTTTACAAAAGCTGATAAACTACATGCTCCAACATGATTGAATTTCAAAAGAAATGTGCTAATTGAATGGGCCTAAATGGATAAGACCATGGACTATACCCTCTTGAAATGAAATGTCTAACAAAGGCAAATTTAGTGAACATCAATGTAGATCAAAGGTTGATGGAACTTCAGGTAATAAAGAGGACTGACATCATGGGAACAAGAGAACTCTCTGGGTGCTGAAAAGCTTTATAAAATTATACTATATGTATAATTCTTTACATTTACTGAAAATGGGAGCTTGTACATGTAAAATGGTGACTTTTATGTTACATAAATTAGACCTCAAGAAAACTGTGAAACAGAAAGATGGATACCAACAAGTAGAAAGTGTCCCTTTCTGGAACTCAGGCAACATGACACTCTGTTTATCTCTTGCGGCGTAATACAGGGCCACCCTGCTGATGGTGTCCACACAGGAATAAGGGTGACAGTGAAACCAGCACCAGGCTGAAGAGCATGGGCTCTGTAGGGCTGGGGGCAGCAGTGGAGTTCACATGGACTCAAACACGAGGCACACGAGCACGTGAGCACAAGACCCCTACCTTCCAAGGCAGTCCCAGCCATCGTCTGTTCCTCTTGGGCACAAGGAGAAATGGAACGGGGCCAGTCTGGGTTCAGACTCCCAGGTTTCAAAGACACAAGCAAGCTGATGTGCAAGAATGAAACCCAGAAAAGAGTGCCCAAGACTGAGTGGGGCAGCCAGCTCACTGAAAGAGAGCAGGCTGGGGGAGGGATCGCCTCCCTAGAGGAAAACATCAAACAAGAATGTTAATATCAGTGAAACATCATCTCTGGGATCACTGCAGGCCTATAAAGAGTATTTGATAAACTGAGATAAATATCTAAACTTTAGTGAAGCTTTAAAAGGGGCTGAGACTTTACGTGTTTACTTCTTGAGTTTTAAGATATTTAGACATGGGTGTACTGAAAGTCTTGTGTGTTAATTTTATTTAAAGTTTCATAAAGCCTTAGTGATCATATCACATTGCCCCATCTTCATTCAATATGTCATACTTTATAGCTTTAAAATTTCTTTTTAAATGCTGTGTTTATTCATCCCCATAAATCACAGCATTAAATGGATTTCTAAAAAGCTACAAAACAGTGAGATGAAACAGGGCCCCTGAGTTCTGTGTAGCTCCAGCCTTCTCAAGTGTGAAGTATAACATAGAGCTGGGGATTCAGCTCATCCTTCCCAGCCCTTGCTAGGCATGTGTGGGAGCACAGAACCTGAAAGGTGCACCTAGGCCACCCCACACCTGCCAGGCCTGCACACTGGACACTGCTTTGCTCAGTATGGTTTGGCTGAGTGTGAGCAGACATCAGGCAGCCTCTGCTCAACTGCTCATGCCCTACTGGCCCCATCCCCCAGCAGGTGAAGCAGTCAGGAACTTGCCATCAGTGATTTCTCCTACCCTCCTCAACTCTTAACAATGTTATGTAAGCCTGGCATAAAAACATCCAGTCCTCCATTCTGCCTAGTATTTTGGCCTTAAGAAAAGCAATGCTGGTAGTGGACTGGCCAGCCAATCCCACAAGATGAGAAAGAGCCAAGCCAGTTCTTTGAGTCTGTTCTCTGAAGTATGGATCAAAAGTTTTCAGTAGTTTACACAAGATAAGTCTCTCCTCCAGGATTCCATCCTACCATTTCTCATGCTAGGGAAAGTATGACTCTTATTCAAAGAGAGAAGGAACTCCACTTTCATAGCTCAGTAGCATGAACTCTTTCCAACATGAAGATAATGCCGAAAAAGCATCTGTGTAGGAGAAAATTTGAGTACCATGTGTATCATTCCAATGTTTTACCTTCCCCCTGGCCATCAGCCTTCTCTCAGTGCTCTGCTGGGCCTGCCTACACCCCACTGTCACCCACCATGGCCTCTGTGTCTGTGCTCCATCAGGCCAAGACCCCAATAGGCTTCCTCCTTTCCTGACCTCCTTGTGCCCAGGAAGAACCTCTGGCAGGAATAGGTGCCTATTTCTGCTACTCTCCTGCTTTCCTAAGGGCAAATGCTATCCCTCTCTGAACCTGCCAGTGGAGGTCGTGTGGTATGTGCACCAGGGGCTTGCTTGTCACCAGCAGGCTTACCAGGGGAAAACTCCATGGACAGCTGTCCTGATTGTGAGGCCTCCCCAGGGAGCTGGGACCTCAGCTGACACAGGACACAGCACCTGAAGCAGCTATAGATAAAACAGACAGTGGAGTGAGACTTGGACAGGGCTGCCTTGGTAGGAGACAGGCATGGGCCAGAGATAGTATACATTT
Source organism: Fukomys damarensis (assembly GCF_012274545.1). Lineage (NCBI taxonomy): Eukaryota > Metazoa > Chordata > Mammalia > Rodentia > Bathyergidae > Fukomys > Fukomys damarensis. Next base: position 64,722,179 of record NW_022900926.1, on the reverse strand, counting down.
GAACCTAAAAATGCAATGAACACCTGTAGTTTCCCAAATTGTTCAAGAAAAAGACCCTGGGAAGGTACATTCCACAAACTGTCTCCTTCCTTCTTGTCCTCATCCCACCCCTTCTCCTCCATCAGATGTCCACTACTAGCCTCAATTTTAGTTAATTACTGTTTTTTAATATTTAAAAATGTAGTTTCATTATTAATATTATACTGTGTAAGATTTCATATTTGAAATGTTTGTATCGACTCACTCTAGGAGCTAGCCCCATCTGACCGCTTAACCTAGCTGTCTGTAATATTTCTCCCTCTGAAGAGGTATCCCTTACTGTCATAATGTGGTGAGGGGCAATGAGTATTCTGGCTACTTCTGGCTGAAGGATATCATAGCTGTGATCAGCAGTAAGAGATACTCTCCTGAGGGTTTATCTAAAGGCCCTCAGTAGATATCAGGCATTTTCGATTGGGATAGATGTACAGCTTTAAGACTGGAGGAGACAAGGTCAAAGAAACAGTTAGGAGTGAATGAGCCAAATAATAAGATCAACAAGACTATTATAAATACAGCTAACAAATGTTTCCACCACAAAGAGCCAGCAATAGCCTCTCACAAAGAGTCAGGAGAAGGTCTAAGGAATTTCAGAATCCAACATGACTTTAACCTGTTGTTTAATACCTTGAACAACCATCAAGATATTAAGAGAAGTATTAGGAATGTACACACAATATTTAGCTTTTATAATTTGTGCAAGTATCTTTTTGTTCTACTGTTAGAATATCTAAAGCTAACTGATTTTGGAGGATAGCTTGCCTCATTAATTTTGCTTCTCCATTTAGGGGAGAGACCAGGTAAGGCCCATTGAGCACAGTTAGCCAAGGCCTCAAATATGTTGCATGACATCCTCTAATCCCAGGGAAGGGACAAAGATAGAAGGTGAATGATCATACCAGTGAAATAGGCTTTTAGACCATTGTTGTCATAGATGGGGTCGATTTTTCAATATTTGTGACACTCTTGCCTTGTAACCAGGTAAATCCCTAGTGAGAACTATGAGTTCTGATAGCTGGGCACTAGTCCCAGGGTCAAGTGAAGAACTTTTAAGTGTCTCAGGTAGAGTCACTATTGCATATCCTGTCCTTCTTGCCCTGTGTTCTATGAAGGAACCACCAGCACAGAAGAGGGTCAAATCACCATCAGTAAAGTGTGTATCTAGCAAGTCTTCTCTGGCTGCATGTGTACGGAGAATTACTTGTTGGTAGTCTTTCAGTCTCAATTTCTGCCTTTTCTGTAAGGTGGCAGGGTTCAAGGAGGAACATGTCTTTATTTGAAGTCTGGTCCTTCTAGAAGTAGAGCCTGGTATTTAAGAAGTGAGTTATCTGATAGCCATAGGCTTCCTCTGAAAGAAAGAAATCTTGCCACGCCATGCAGTTTATATACAGTGAGATCTTAGCCTAAAGTCAGCTTGGATGCCTTTGGTACCAGGAGAGCTACAGCAGCCACAGCTATAAGGAACACAAGCCATCTTCTTGGTACAATGTCTGATTCATAACTCAGATACCCTATAGATTGTTGATCAGGTCCTTTATCTTAAGAAAGCACTCCCAAAGCCGTATCCTGCCTTTTATCAACATATAGGCTGAAATGTGTCTTCTCGGTAGGCTCAGTGTTAGTGCATTTTGAAACACTTGTTTAAGCTTTTGGAATGCAGTTTCAGAATCAGCTTCCTGGGTTAAAATATGGGTATATGCTTTTTAAACTCCCTTTATAAATGGATAGAGGGGTCATGTGATCTTACTATATATTGCTATTCAGAGGCAAAATGACAAAAACAAAACAAAACAACAAACTCCATAATTCTAGGAATCCCTTTAGCTGTTTTATGGTCTTGGGCTGTGGGAGGAAAACGTATTGGTTTAATTCTCTCTTCCATCAGCCTTCAGCTTCCTTAGATATGATAAGACCCAAGTATTTTACCTCAAGTCTGTAAAGTTGTGCCTTAGATCTAGAGACCTTATAACCTCTGTCTGTCAGAAAAATCAACAGAGCATGACTGCCTTGGCTAGAGAGTTCTTCTAAGGGAGCACATAACAGGATATCACCTACGTATTGCAGGACTGTGACTTGGGAAAATTTGAAACATGCTAAGTCATGGGAAAGCACTTGTCCAAAAAGATGAGGACTGTCTCTGAACCTTAAGGTAGCACAGTCCAAGTCAGTTGGGAGGCCTGGTCGCGAGGAGTTTCAAAGGCTAAAAGAAACTTGGAATCTGTATGTAAAAGGATATAAAGGAAGGACTCTTTTAACTCTGACATGGAAAACCAACCAGCATATTCTGGGATCTGAGAAAGGACTGCAGGGGTTAGGTACCATTGGGTGGATAGTCACTGCTGCCTCATTTACCAGTAAGAGGTCCTGTACCAACCTTCACTCTCCACTGGGTTTTTGAACTCCCAAGACCAGAATATTGCAAGGGCCATTAAAAGGTATAAGTACACCGTGTGCCCTTAAATTATTGATTATAGGCAATGGTACTCTTTTAACTTCAGGACTTGAGCATATTTTCTCCATTGAGGAAGACTAGTGGGATCTTTGAGATGTGTTTCACCAGGGCAGCTCTGATTGATCTACCTGTTCTACCACTCATTGCCAATATTTCAGGATTTATTTCTGTCTCCGTGAGGGGAAGACAGTGTACCTGACCTGGGTGCATGTGTATTATTCAAGCAAAATAAGATATCTCTTCCCAGGAGGGGACTTTTAGACACAATTAAAAAGGAATGAAAGCCATCCCAGTTATAGCCAAAGGGTTCTGGGAATTAGCAAGTTGCCTCTTCTCTATTGACTCCTGTTCTGAAGTATGATGAGTGGGAGGAAGGCCAGGGTTGAGAAGAAGGACTGAGAAACACATGCCAGTGTCCGGCAATTGACTGTTTTTGTTTTCTCTATAGTCATGATAATCCAGGGCTCCTCCATGGAGATGATGATCTGGCAAGAAGAAGGTAGGGGATGCTCCGGGGCCCCTCAGTCTTACCAGACCAGCTGGTAAAATGGGTTTGATCCCTGGGGCTTCTGCCTCAGGGAGCAGTTTGACTTTCAGGGTCACATTTGCAATCAGGGCATGGCTCAGGGGGCCTCTTATTGTGGCAGTTCTCATCACAGTTCCTCATAAGGTGCCCTGGCTTTCCACAGCCGCAGCAGATAAATTTAGTCCTTGAGCTCTTTTTGGAGCCCCTTGGTTATAAAATATTGAGGAAGCAATTCTCACTAAAGTTTCAAGTGAGTTATCTGTAGCAAAAGCCATCTTTTTCATAATAGTCTGAAGCTGACTAGGTAATAAAGTTATCTTTATTGAATCAAGAGCCAGGGATGTATTCTTCGTCAATGCCTCTTATAAATGATCTAAAAAGGCAGAGAACTTCTCATCCTTCTCCTGGTGAATAGTTGACAATTTAAAATAATTGAAGACCTTAGTTCTCATCCTTCTTACACCTTCAAAAATACACACCTGAATTTGTCTCCTATTCCAATCTCCCACCTGGCTTCTTGAGCTCCAGTAGGAGCCAGCTGTTCCTCTGGTTACTTGTCTTCTTGTCTTCTAAAATTAACAATATGATATTTACCTCCAAAAATAATAGCAGCTTGTATTGCTGCTGGTCTCTCGTTAGAATTTAATGTTGATTTAAGAGTAACATTACATCTTTCTAGTCTAGTTCATAGGACTAAGTCCCCTAAAGACCTCAATGTACTCATTGGCATTGTCTGAAAAGTTTCCAGATCTTGTCTGATCTGTTTGAGGCCATTGAGATGAAATGACACATGGACACAGGTATTGCCAAATGCTCTATTTATTTCCTGAAAGGGATGCTGTCTATGAGAGACTTGAAAAGAATCAGACAGGGATGAGTACAGCCCAGTAGAGTCTTCACTTGTGGTTGGCCTAAAAGTCTCATCCTCAGGGTAAGGGGTAGGGACCACAGACTCAGTGATAGCTGATGAAGCCTGGATTAAGTTTGCCTGGGAAACCTTGTCCTTAAGGTCTGAAGGGCAAGGAAGGGGAGCCTCAGACTCAGAGATAATGGATGCATCTGACAATGTCATAAGGGCCAGAGGTGTCTGGCTTTCCAGTGGCTTCTATCTACATATTGAACACATATGAGGATCATCTCTTAATGCAAATTAAGTCTGAATACAAAATAATTCTGAACATTTTCCCTCTCTCTTACAGTACAGTTTTAGTTGTGAAATAGTATCATAATCAATTATTTCCTCTGCATTCCATTTTGTCTCTATGGGGTAGGCAGGCCATGTGGAGGTGCAAATCTCTCTTTCTCAATATGTGAGGGTCGAACAATTTCCACTGTTCAAGAATACATTTCAAAGGAGTGAGAGGTTTGAACATTGAGTTTCCCATCTGCAATACAAGAGGAAAAAATAGGTGTCCCTTTCAATTCCTGTTAGATTTTTATATTATCCCAAGGAATTTCCCAAGGTCATCTGCTCCAAAGTAGAATGCTGCTATCTAGAGAGTGACCAGAAGAAGATAGGTTGGGTCAGACTAGCCACACTTACCCACTTGTGCCCCTACCTTCCCCAGAAACTCACACTCCTGACTCCAGCACGTTTCCAAGAGCACAAGCTACAACTGATTCAAGTTATAACAGTCATGTTTTTAAAAAGGAAGAATTGTTAACAAAATTGAACCAGTAAACCAGAGACCTGAACAACTGCTTTCCAATTCTTTGAAAGAGAGTAAGCAGGGGTGGGGGGATCAAAGAGCAAATTGGAAGTGGTTGTAGCATTTCCTAGCCTGCAAAAGAGATCACTTCTAGAGATAGAGTCAAGCAATGGCTCAGAAAGAGCTTGCCCTATGCCCTAGGACAAAGGAGTCTCATCTGTGTTATTTACCTAATCATCTAGGCAATCTTTCTTAGCAGCAAAATGTTAAGTTTTATTCAAAATCCACTCTAAAATTTTAAGTCTCTATATCTGCAACACACTTTTGAAGCTCACAGGTTAAAACATACCCATTACCCAGCAACCACAACTTACAGTGTTCAGAAAGGCACATTTATCAATTTTTTGTTATATGCACATGAAAGAAGAGAAAGGCTGACTAAAACCCCCCTTTTTTCTATTCCTCATTACAATATGTAAGGAACAAGTGTAAATCACTCTTCTGTAGCTGTTCTCCTCTGTGAAAGGCAAATGGTTGTTGCAAGCTGTCTCAGCCTGACCTCAAGAGAGAAGTAGTCTAGTGACAAGGTGGTCTAGCCAGCCAAGAAGTTCTAAAATTAATTTCTACATAATTGAAATTAAAAACACTTAGGGGATGTTCTTAAATTAGACCTTTGTCCTTGCAAAGATTTGTCAGGGTATCTAAAGAGTTATTGTTTTTATCTGTGCCAGGGCCCATAAATGTATGAGGACATATCTGAAGAAGGGACATACTTAGTAGCAGAGAGAGAAAAGTTCAAACCCATTGCTCAACTCTTAATGAAGGCTTAAGAGAAGGCTTTGATGGTGTTGTCTCAGGTCACTCTGGGAAAGAGGATACCACAAGATCACTGAGAGAGTTACTTCTCACCTCATGGAGTGCAGGTAGAGATAATAAATAAATGATAATGAAATCAAATTATCATTGTGATTATTCTTGACTGGACCTTGCTTTGGGGAGACTCATCTGTGTTGCTCTGTGTAGCCATCACTCATTGTTTTTGGCTGAGTGACAGCAGCATCTGGCAATTCTTTTATCTATTCTCTTCCTGTTGCACATCTGTGTTGTTTCCAGGTGTCTGTTTTCATGACTTGAGTTCTTCAGGGCTGTACCTGTCATGCACACATACATGTAGGCATATGGGCTCCTCCCCTTGGAGTGCAGTTGCTGAGTCAAGATTTGTGTAGACAATGGGACATCATGTTTCAGGGAAGCTGAAGCTTTAATAACTCACTTTCCCACTCATGAGAACAACTGTTTTCTTTGCTTCACATCTTTTTTGACTCCAGTACCCTCAGACATTGTGAGCTTGGAAATCTGGTAGATATGAAATAATAATTCATGGTGGTTTAATATTCATTTCCTTGGTTTTAGATTCCAAATGTTTGCATATGTTTATTGAATCATCTATTTTCATCTCCTTTACATTCATATGAAACTTTTATGCACATTTTATATTAGCTTGCCTTCTGCTTTTTGTAGGAATAATTTATGCGTTATGGATTCCAATCATCTATGCCTATGACATGTGTGGCAGATTCTTTATGCCATCTTGTGTCTGGGTTATTGTACTCTCTTTATGGTGTATTTTAGTAAACAGAAGTTATTAATTTCATTGTACTTGAGCATATCAATCTCATCTCAATGGTTTTTGTGTCTCATTTAATAAGCCATTCTCTTCCCTGAGTCCATAAATATAAATTTCAAATCATCTTCTAATAACATGTTTGGTCTTTTATTTTTATGGTCTTAATTACTCGCAAAGTGTATGGCATGGATCTGATTTCCCTTTATTTTTCCCTAAGGATCCCTAAGGATCTGATTTCCCTTCCAACAATAGTTCACCCTTCCCCACTGATCAGCACAGTTAATTCTGTCTTAAATTATGCTTTCATAGTCTCTGAGTCAATCTCTGAATATTTTATTTTCTTGCAGGGGTTTAGTTTTCTTTCCTTTTACCAATACTACACTATAGGAGTTTTCTCCAGAAAATGTTTGTATGCCTTTTGTGTATTTATTCCTGGGTATTGCTTTGATTTTTATCTTTAGGAAAATGATAGGTGGTGATCTCTCCTGAACTCATGGTGTACAACACTGAACTTGATGCTTTCTGCTGACTTTTTTTTGTCTAGCAAATGGGTTGCTTTATTAATTATAAGGTTGACCATCATTTTCAGTTTTATAGAAGGTAATCATATAATCCTTTAAGGCTTTATTTTTTAAGTCATTGTTTATACACGTAAGATAAAAAATAAAAACCTAATTTCACTGCTTACAATCCCCAAGACAATACTGGATGGAAACATGAGAATAGGTATGCTTATCACAAAGTAAGCATTTTTGACATTTTATTATGTACTATGAAATATGCAGTATAGTATAGCACATATTGCTATAAGATTCTGAGATGTGCTATATCAAATTTAGGAAATTCCCATTGTTCTTGAAATTATGCGCACTTTGTTATCTTAATCTGGACTCTTTTGAGAGTAAAAGGGGTCCTTTTGCACAAATTCAAAACATTTACATATTATTCCACAAATATGCTTATTATTGTTCAGTCCTATCAGATTTTATGTTGTAAGATTTCAGTTACATCTTAAACTAGCATGGTTCTAAGAAAAAGGCGATGTATGGTAATAGTTACATCCATATTTTATTTATTTATTAACAATATTTTAATCTTGAATATAGATCAAGAAAATTAAGTTTGTCAAACATTACGGATTTAACCATACTCATTTTGTTCTTTAGCCCATTTCTATAGCTAGTTGTATTAATTATTTTCTTCATAGTCTTGCATTCCTGAGATAAATTGTATGTGGATATAACATTTAATTTTTATAGAACACATTTCTTATGCACATTAAATGCAGGCTTTGACATCCATATTCATAAGCAAGTTGGGCTTTCACGTTCATTTCTCAACATACATTTGTTGCTTTCCCAAACTGATGGTTGTCAATTAAGACAAGGAGCTTATTTTTCCTCCATGTTCTAATTGGTTTCATATCAATTCTTTCTTGTTTGAATATTTCCTTTAATTTAATAGTACATTTGTTTGGAAGTGGCATATTTGTTGTTCTCAAAAAGAATCCTAAACTACTGATTAAATTCTTTCTATAGAACTATTTTTTAGTTTTAGTTTTTATATGTATTTGTCAGTTTAATCTGTTTTCAAATTTAGTGTAATGAAATTTTTGTTCTTATTAAGCTATTGGGTATTCTTTTTAATATCCTCATAGTTTAAATGCATGATTTCTATATTTTCTTATTTCTATTTGCTCTTTGTTTATAAGCAATATCCTTAGTTTCTTTCAGATAATTACACATTCCTTTTCATCCTCTTTATTGTAAAATTATTTTATCACCCTGTAGTTGTACTGGTTTCTCTTTAGGTCTATTCTAGGTGCTCATTAATATTTAGCCTTTTGTATTTCTTATGTAAGCCTTTAAAGCCTATGCATTTCCTTTGAAATGCTATTTTAGCTGAATATAACTAAACATATATGTCATATGTATTAAGGTGTCAGTTTTTCAAGATGAAATGTTTAATTTCCTCTTACAATTTCTTTAATCTATGACTTATTTAAAATGTGCTTCATAATTTTCTATCCTATGAGACTGAAGGATTTCAAACTGTTCTGCTTGGTAAAAGAGCATTTTTTTCTAGGATATCAATTCATTTACTCTTTAAGAACTTGATTTGTACTCCATATGCCACCCCTTTTTAAAGTCTTCCATGAGCTTGGAAAGCTCCCATCTCTGAGGGGTGTCTGTTTGTGGGCTCAGTAGGCAATGACAGTCATTGCACCACATGCCTGCCTGTGTGCACTCAGTGCTGAAACAAGAGTTGGGGCAGTATATTCACTCTGTTTAGGAAGGCTTCAATGCATCCCTCCAACTGTTTCCTTTTTGTTTTACAAAATTTGAGACTATTTTACTCAGTGACCACCATTTTCAAAATATTACCTTTGTGATGACTTACACATTTCTCATTCAGTAGTGACTACTTCTCTAATAGTGCATTTTCATGAGTTTTGTTTTGTCACACATTTATTAATTTACATAGTCTAATATTTGTTCCTTGTTATTTGTTTTTTATATTCTATGATACTGAAGAGAAGGAAGTCAGAAATGACAGTGAAAGTTGAAGGGAGACTCATAATTGCAGGAAAGAAAAATAGATGTGAGCTATTAAATATGGATATCTATTCAAATAAATTTTAAATTCTGATACCTAAGAGAAAACATTTAGGATCAATGCTACATTCTTTTAAAATCTTTTTCAAAACTCACTGAAATTCAGACTTTTAAAACAAACAAGGAACTCCATCTTTAAAGAAGTATCTAGAAGATAGTAAACTATTCATTATATTGCTATAGCCTTTACTTGTTCACTAATTATTTCACTGAGGATGGAGGAAGAGAAATTTAGAATTAATTGATAATTCATGATCAAAGAAAGTAAACAAAAATAAATACAAAACCACATATTGTTTTGGCTGTAAAATAAGACAAAACAATATATGATTATATATATTTAAATATGGAACACTTAACGGATTTGCATGTCATCCTTGTGCAGGGGCCATGCTAATCTTCTCTGTATCATTCCAATTTTAGTATATGTGCTGCAGAAGTAAGCACTGATTTGATATTTTAAATGGCTCACGTTTATCAAAATTAAATTCTATTTTCACAAAACTTGTCCCAAGGCTGGGGTTGTAAAATGACTGGAAGGAACCCAGGGCACTTGGAGCACCACACCCTTTTTGAAGGACCATCTTTTCCAAGACGTCTTTCCAAGACGGAAACCATCACCATTAGTGAACACCATTTTTATCCCCAAGGTGCACTGAGGAGCTTACACCTATGTCCCAGCCCCTCAGAGACCTGAGTTCCCCATCCAGGCCTGCAGTGTAGCCTCACCCCTGGCTACATTCCAGAATCATTTACATCACAGAAATTGGAAAGCAGGGAACCAAAAGAATAGTGGTGTGATGGTTAGGGGCAGCCTCTCCCACAACAGTTAATATCAGATCAGACAGAAACAGAAATCTGAAAAAGTAAAAAGCAAATGAGAACAGAATGTGTGTTACACCCTGGTATATACAAAAACACATGTTCATAATTACATCTCCTCTAAAAGAGATTAAGCTATTTTGATGTATTAAATGTAAAAAGCATAAGAAGGATACATTGTATTTTTAATGCTTTTAAGTAAGCACTTGTAAAGTACATAGGGATCTGAAATGAAAGGGTCAATAATAGTCCTCTCGAAATTTGCCAATTTTGCATTAAATCATCCATTTTTGAAATCTCATAGATATATCTTCTGCGTGACTATAGATAGGTATAAGTTCCAAGTGACTTCCTGACAAACATGCACATAATATATAACTTTAATTTTTCAGAGATTAAATAAATACTTATTACTGCCATGAAATAAAGGATATGATTTTTAACCATCTAGTAGTTTACTGCAGAAAGAGAAAAGAAATTAGGTAGGTTGTCATTTTTTTGTGTAAATTTAATCAATTTGGTCTGAGAAGAATATAATTGTAAAGCAGAAAGATCAGAAATTTTTGAATGAGACTTGCTGTCAAAATTCTATGCTCATTTCTAATTCAATATTTAATTTGTAAAAATAGAAAATAATATTCAAAGCAAGATCCATTTTCCACATGAAAATGTTTAAAATATAATTTAAGTTTCTATTATTTCATTAATTTCACAGTAAACATCATAAAATACTATTTAAGAGAAAAGTATGTTAATTAAACTGTGAGAGATTAATGTCTAGGATAATTCTATAGAGACACAATGTCAAATTTAATAAACTTTAAAATATTTGGCAAATACAATCGTAAGGGAATCATCATGTCAGAGAATATGTCCATAGAGACCTATGAAATAATGCTAGTTTCATGGGTTCTAACAAATTATCTTTAATTTATCTAACGCTTCAACCATGTCAGTAACAATATCTAAGACAACCTATTTCAACAATTATCACCTCCAATTTGAATATTATAAAGAGCTTTTGAACAGTTTTGTCTGGTTATCCAATCTGTTTCAACATTTCCTAACAGTAGCAAGGCGGGCTCCAAAAGAAGGCAAAGACCCTGGCACCAAGTGGAGGCTGTGCTGGAGGGAAAACATACAAACATCTAAATATGCATCATCTTAGTCAAAAATAAAAATTTCAAGCTGGGTGTGAAGGCACAAACCTATAATACCAGTACTCTTGGCCCCTGCGGCAGAAGGATTTCACATTGGAACCCTGCCTAGGCCACATGGTGCATTAGCAAGACTCTGTCTCAAAGTGAAAAATAAAAAAGGGCTGAGATATAGCTCAGTGCAAAGGCTCTGGCTCCAGGAAACTGCAGACAAGAATTCTATCATCATAGGCGAGGAATGACCTTCTGGGACAGCAGGGGATTCCGTAAGTGCACGGGCTCCATGTCTCACTTCCATGATTTGGAAATGTGCATGCGTTATTTTCGGTATCGTATGCCTTTGATCTTTGTGAAGTAGCACTGCATTGAACAGATATCTGCACATGCTCATGCACTGTCTGCCAAACCCTGTTTGCTGCTCTTTTGCTTGCATGCATAAAGCTGGCTTGCAGATTTGTACACACATCTTCATATGGACACTGTTTTTATTTCTGTTGAATAAGAATCTGAGAAGTAGTTGTTGGGTCACACTTTAGTTGCCCAGATGCTTCTAGGCTTACATCTGATTATGCCCCAATAAACTCATGTTAAATTTAAAATAGCATAAGCTGAAAATGCATTTAATATATCTGACCTATCAGATGACACAACTTATTCTAGCCTGCCTTAAACATCCCCAGGACACTCACATTAGCCTACAGTTTTGCAAAAGTCATCTAACACAAAGCCTATTTTCTCATAAAGTGTGAAATATTTTGTATAATTTATTGAATACTTGTAGGCAAAGCCCTCTTGGAACACAGCACATTGTAGAATCCTCTGTTACTTAAAAGCCATATAGCTGACCAGCGCTGTTGCTCATTGCTGACGGCCAGAGTCTTGAGAACCGAATTGTACATCCCTTGCCCAGTAAAAGACCCAAATTAAAAGGCAAAGTACACTCTCTTATGAATGTATCACATTCACACTATTTTAAGTCAGAGACAGTCTATATTTTTAACCTTACAAGAAACTGCCAAGCTAATTTCCAGAGTGATTGTACTAGTTTACATTCTTACCAGGAATGAAAGAGAATTTCAGTTATTTATAACAACCTCACCAATGTTGGGCATTGCCAGTTATTTTCTCCTCCTCTCTTCTTCCTCCTCCTCCTCTTTTTCTTTGCCATTATGATTGAAGAGCTATCTCACTGTACTTTTTGATATTTCCATTTTCCCTGGTAAATATTGATGCTGAGTACTACTTCATATGCTTATTTTTCATTTACATTTCTTCTCCCATAAAGCTTTCATGTAAATCCTTCCCATCCTTAGGTGGATGGTTTTTCCCCTTATTCTAAACTTGTGTGACTTGTTTACCTATTCTGGATATAATTCCACTTGGTGATGTGGTATAAGCTAGAGGCAGTCATTTACATTAAATTAAGTTAAACAAAGCTTTTTGTAATGAGAGAGGGCATAGGCATTATTTTAGAATGTGCAATAAAAATGAGGCCATGTATTTCCAGAGGATTTTGTGGCTGCCTGAGCTAGTGGTGTCAGGGAGAGCACAGAAGTTAGAGAGCAGCAACTAGAATCGAATCTCAAGGTGAGCCATGAGCTACAGTAGGCACCTGGAAGGAGCACTAGAGCAGGCCTAACCTTGAAATTTGCCACTGTTGTTTTCTGAGGCAAGTGACACTTACATATGTCAGTGTCGACTTCTGAAAAGTGGGGAGAGTGTCTTTTGGGGTTAGCATAAGGAATAATATGTGGAAAAATCAAGTGCTCAGTGCGTTTTTAACCAAAAGTGGCCATTACCACACTAACTGTGCATTGAATTTCTCCATATAGACCAAAGAACTTAGTACCAATGTCCCTCCCACCCTGAAATGCCACTGATACACAGCTGGGACTGATTGAGATGCCTGAAAAGGGGCAGGCCAGGGGGGCTGTGTCACATGAGCTAAGTGTCCTGAGGCAACTGACTCAACAAAAGAGAACCGACTGTGAGAGCTCTAGCTCAAATTGTTTTATTCACTGTTTTCTTGAATTCTAAGATACTTATGCAACATATTTGTATGTTGTCTAATCTATACATGCCAAAAAGAACAAATCAAATTATGCTTTTCATTAAAAAATAAATAAAAAGAAAGAACCAAAACATGTTTCATCTAGAAATATCCATCTTGTTGCCATTAAGCTTATTTTCTAGAACTTCTTTTGCGATACACATACACTCTTTGCTCTTTGACTTCTCGCTGTTAATTTACTGATGGTTTTGAAGCATGCTTTGTGCTATGCGCACTAACTCCTAAACCAGCAAAGTTAATTATAAACTACAATTTTCCTTACAGAGACGTAATGAATCTGAAACAAAACAAGAAAGAAATCCATGCTAGGTGTTAAACCCTGAGCATCCTATTGGATTAAATGTTGAAGCATAAGAAGTCACGGCTGGGGCAAAACAAGAGATCTGTTGTTCTATTTTAGCCTTTAAATCCATGCACACTCATTTTTGTCACTAAGAGACAAGTTTGTGCTGAAGCTTAGGAGAGGAAGAAGGAGCGCTTGGGCCTCTGCAGTACAGTGCCCCAAATTCACTGACCAGCCCAGGTCAGTTTAGAGATGCTTCTCAGCTGAAGCACTCGTTTAGTGATTTAACTGAATTACGTTATTCTCTTCTTCCCTCAGCCTCCAGAGACCTTGGATTAACTCTTATTTTTTAAAGAGGATGACATTTCTTAGAAAGCTGCAGGCTTTATTCAAAGTTAATTAGTACATTCTGTCGTCCTGATTACCAGACAAGGTGTTGGCCAGCATAAAACAAAAGATCAGTTTTTGGCCCAATGTAGTCAAGAGTGATAGTACAGGAACAGATGGGAACTTAAATAGCAAAGAAATTTTTCATTGTAAGTCTTGCCAGTGCATGAGTAAGGGTTAGTGAACCCATGCACCAAAATTCTGCAATACATCTGAGATGGATAGGGCAGAAGAGGAAGACAGAAGATCAAACAAACAAGGAAATCTTTTTGGGTTCAGAGCATAATTCAAAATTCTCCTTTACAGTCCATAACATATTACAAGAAAGGCATAACAATATAGATATTTTGATTCAAAATTGGACAATTTCAAAGTAATTTGTAAAGATTTAATATATAAACCGTATTTGATTCAAAGTTTTTCATAAATATGTGAATAACAAATGCATAGACCTTTTCTACAATTTTTTTCAAACCTGTATAAATCAAAGAATTTGAGTAAATATTCCAGAAGAAGAAGGCTTTGGCTTCTTGGTTTACTCCAAAAGTAATAATTCACATGGTTTAAAGCATCTAATTTTTCTCATGTGTTTTTTATTTCAAAAGAAATGACAGATATTCCAGTCGGAAAAATGAGTAGGACAAAGTTAATGTTCTAAAGCATCTATTTATTCAGTCCTCAAGAAACAAAGGTTTTCTTTTTCTTTCTAAACTTACTCTGCAGTGTTGTTTTCTTTGTCTGTCTTATTGCTCTGGTCTTTACTAATGCCCATAAGTTCAGAGCATAAAAGTTTTTTATATTCAGCACTGGAGTTGAGCACAGAATGCCAGGGACAGCCTGGTTGCTCCCATCCTAATTTGTGCAATCAGAACTCGGGAGCATCATTCTTAAAAGATGCTAATAATAATTTGATATGTACTTTATTCATGACTTTCCATATTATGCTGTATGAGAAAATATATATGCATATTGCAATCCTTTCAGATTACTTCATCCTGCATGTATTCAAGACACACCTATAAGGAAATTCTTTTCTTTACAGTTATGCTATAATATAAAAGTTAACTTTGAATAATACAAAATTCCTAGATGTTTTCCCACATGAATTGCTTTTTAATACGTCTTGTGTTTGCTTGATTGCTTGTTTGTTTGTCTTTAATAGCTACCTCTAGATTGCAAGTCACAACATACCACTGAGACACACTGGCTCTGGGTTGCCAGAGGAGGACATCAGCGAACTCACTTTCCTTCTAAAACAAAGAAAATGCTGCCAAAACCAATGGAAACAAGCCATTTCAGAAATATGGCAATTTACCAGAGCAACAAAATGAGCCGAAAATGGTCTGTCCAAGACAAACTTCAGCGACGTGCTGAAACAGTTGGGGAGGTAATGCTCTGTCATAGGCTGTTCCTGTGGCTCCACCACCAGCTCATCTGTGGCAGCCAGAACCTGGAAGTTTTGCCAACACTGGAGAGAATTGACAGTTTTGAAATACTACATTAAGAATTCCCCAGAATATATTTAATATGTTGTATGAACTTGGGGCTCCAGGTAAATCTGTATTTCCAGAGACCTTGGGCTTGTTGGGATTGACCCAGAGGTCTGCTGGGAGGATGAGGGTATTGGGGTACAACACAGAAGCTACACTTTGGTGTCACAGGACTTTGGACAGGGCACCCAAGAATGTGCCCAGGAATTGAAAGGAAAATCCCCTGGGCCTGGACAAACAGGGACATTTGAAAGCACCACTGACTTTTTGGGTACCTCAGTGACCACGTACCTGCAGGACTGTGAGCCACCAGGGGCGACCTGGAGAGAAGTCACAGCTGCTCACATGGCCACCGTGTGGCCTGTGTGGACAGGAAGTGAAAGTCACATCTGTCTAGCAACCTGCCTAATTGTATTACCCTTATACCCGGAGACACACAGGGGAAGTTGTTCTTCCCATTTTTGTGAAAAACATAATGGGAATGTTGGTGACGAGTGCTAGATTCTGAGAATGCCTTTGGACAGTGTGAATATTCTAATGGTACGCATCCATCCAAGCCATATACAAGGAATATCTTTCCTTTATTCGTATTATTTTCTATTTCTTACATCAATAACTCTATAGTTTTCATTGTAGAAATATTCCAAAACCTTAAGTTATTTTTTGATGTCATTGTAAGTGGGATGGTTGTCTTGATTTCTTTCAAGAAAAGTGATTGCTGTGTGTAGAAGCGCCACTGGGGTTGCATGGTTTGTGTGCTGAATCTTTACTGAATTTATCAGTTCTAACAGGTTGGGCTGGGATCTTTAGGGATTTCTATCTACAGGTCATGTCATCTGCAAACAATTTAACTTCTGTCTCTCTAGTATGGAGATCTTTTATTCCTTTCTCTTGTCCAATTTGGCCATGAATTCAGCACTATGTTAAAAAGAATTGGTGTTCACTTTCCCAGAGGAAGAACTTTCACCTTTCACCACTGAATATGATGTTAGCTGGTTTGTTATATATGGCTTTTATTGGTTGAAGTATATTCCTTCTATAATTAATTTGCTGAGAGATTTTAATCACAAAAGGATGTAGAGTTTTGAAAAATAATTTTTCTGTATCTATTGAGATGATTACATGGTTTTCCTTTTTCTTTCTGTTGATGTGGTGTATCAACTCAATAGCAAAAAAAATCCAATGAAAATGGGTAGAATATCTGAATGGCTATTTCTCAAAAGAAGCTATACAAATGCTTAATGTCACTAGTCATCTGAGAAATGCAAATCAAAACCACAATGGGATGCCACCTCACACCCAGGAGATTGGCTTTTACTAGAAAGATAAAATGTCACAAGTGTTCTCAAAGATGTAGAGAAAAAGGAACACTTTACACTACAACTAAGAATATAAACAGCACAGTTGTTATGTTTTCCAAAATAATTACAAGTAGAACTTCTATCTGATTTGGAGTGGCCTGATTTGGGCACATGTCCCCAGGAACAGAAACCAAGAGCCTGAAGCAAAACCAGCACCCTTTCTCAACACAGCCCAGCTCACAGTAGCAAGACATGTCCGGAGGAGTGAGAGGCAGGGGAAGAGATGAGAAAGAAAGAGTACACAGCAAACTGTCCTTCAGGCAAGCACCATGTAGAGGCCTCTGGGAAGGTTAGAGGAGCAGGGAAAATGTCACCTTCCTGATTTAGCAATAAACTAGGCATGAGTCATAACTGAGTCGTGGATAAGTTGGTGTCATCTTCCTCTGGAAAAGCCACCTCTGCACAGTCTGTGCTTCAGGACACCCCCCACCTATGCCAACAGTTTTCCGGGTCCCTCAAATCTGTGGGGTGCAGATTTAAGCTGGTGGTGACACTGTGACTGCCTGCACGGCTATTCTTTAGCAGCCTGGCTAACTTGCCACTGGGCACACAAAATCCTTGCTATGCCCTTGAGACATTTTCTTTCCACTTGCACATCTGGACTATCCATATTTCCCTGTTTAGAAGCCAAGTATTCCACAGTGGCCATTTTCCATGTCAGTACTGTATCCTACCAAGCCGTGTTGCCCTGCATCTTCAGTCAAGAATTGTGAGTCGATAATGCCATTCACGTTTTCTCAGCATTCGTTATACATGTGAATTCACTCAATCTTATTTGACATAACCCCTCATGACAGAACATTGCCTTCAGAAAGTGTGTGCAAGTCACCAATTCAGGCTGTGCTGTCAATGCTGCTGAGCATCTGCCAGCCCTAAGTGGGTCTAAGGGTTTGACTCTAATCTGTTGTTTACAGGTAACAACTCCAAAAGCAACCAGCTTTCTTCTGCCAGGGCTTTCCTAACAAGTGTGCCACACAGATGGACAGCACCTGTCTTACTATGTCTTTATGGGAAGTAGAGATTTGGATGCACAGGGTTACCAAGATGGGGCACATGGAGGAAGGCCACGTGCAGACACAGCCAGAAAGGGCCATCTGTTGGCCCAGGATTGCAGGTGGCAAGAGGTCAGCCCTGCCAGTCCTTGATCAAGATGGCTGTCTCAGTAAGCATGGTGGGCCCTGAGGACAGTGGACTCAGAGGTACAACCTTCAGAGAATGCCAAGACTATCCTACAGACAATAGCCATTTTTCTAATTAAAAACATAACAAAATTATTTATAGTTCAGCAAACAAGAATCAAAAAGAAAATAGGATGGCTTGTAATTTCCACTATTCCAGTGTGATATCTGATTACTTTCCTTCCTGGCTACAGTATTACCAATGAAGCTGTCAGGCATATAGAAGTTTTTATATTGACATTTTCACTTGATATTAGTTTCATAAGAGTATTTTTATTTTATTAAAACTTTTTGTGAACATCAGCTTTAATATTTATACACTTCAGTGGTATGGTTATAGTATATCATATGTTCTTCTAATTTTAAGCATTTGTGTTTTTTCAAAATTCTATTATACATAAGAAAAATGTTTGCGATATACATCTCTGTGAATGCATTGTTTTATTAATTTATTATCATTTGATTTGGATTGCTTTTCATAGAAAATTGGTACATATTGTCCCACACTACAAACATCAGTCATAAATAACATTTAAAATTACTTGCTGATTTGATAGCAGATAAGTAATACTATACAAAATCATTCTGAATATTTCAACTTTTTTTTAGCAATTTTGATTTACTTAACTCATATCCTTTTCTGTGAAGATTTTATTAATATCATAAATTCATCCTTAAATCAATGTTATTTTTACTTATTATGTAAATATTACTGAAAAGATTTTCAGTCATTGTTTGCCATTTAATATGCTCAATAAAATTTTACTTACAACTTATTTATAAATCAAATTATGTATTATTTTTATTAATATTTCCTGAATGTGTTCTCAGGAAATTCTTCAACATATGTGTCCACTTCTTCAAAGTTATTCATTTTTATTTGGGTCTGGAATCTATTCTGAAGAAGGTATTTAATAAACATTTATTTCAATTTTTGCATTGATAGCCGATTTTGCCTTGACGCGATTTCTTGAATAATCCTTTGCTGGCTCTCCCAAGTGAACTGTAACCATTCTTGCATGCAAAATGTATGACGTGCATCTCTTTATAGGACAAGCTACTCCATTTGTCTGTTTATTTGCACTCCAAAATGCAGTGGGCCTCAGTGTTATTATCATAACCATTAGCAGGGTCTTAGAATTCAGAGAGACTTCAAGCAACCTCTCAACACATTGGTATGGCAAGAGTTAAGGCTGTGTCCTTTGCTGATCACCAGTGTCCTTAACCAGTACACCCATCTTCCATCACTATCACCAGTTGAATGTACATTAGCAGAAAGAAGCAGGCATTTTTCTCTCTACCACCTTCCACACCCTTCCTCCTCCTGGAAGGATGGATGAAGTTGCTGATGCAGACCAGGAAGACAATATATCTTTAAAGAATATTCATTCATCAAATATTTACTGAAGGTCTTAGCTGAGAGCTCAGTGATAATATTGCACAAAATTATCTGCTTCCTGGACCTCAGTCAGAGTAAAGGAGCAATATTGGTTCCCATCCTATACTATTCCACTCTGTGGATGGTTCCACATCCATGGATGACACTCGAGTGCAGACAGGGTCTGAACTCATCCCTGCTTGTGTCCAGGGATGTCAGGCTGATGGCATGGAGTGCACTAGCCATGGTGGGGCATCAGTGTCAGGGAGTCAGGCAAGTGCTGCAAGTCAGGGCTTCTGCTTTTTGAGATTTTTATCTGTTTTTGTTTTGTTGGGGGGGCACTTAGCACATTCTGAAAATGGGTGCTAGAAGTGGAGGGAGTGTGACCAGGAATAGCAGTGGGCATCCACATTGTGCTCTGAGATTTGAACTCTGGAATGACCAGATCTTTGAACAGGGACCACACGGGAGAGAAGAAACCACTGTCCAGCTATCAGGGGAGGAAGGGTTCAAGGGGAGAACACCTCAAGGCCCTGATGAGGACCAGGAGTGCAGTGCACCATGGGTAGGGCAGAGAGACCAGGAGAACAGGAAGCGAGCAGGAGGCTGGAGTCACTGTAGACCTAGACTTTGCTTGGTTAAGGATGCAGCAATGGATGGATGGATGATACCAGGGAGCTCGATGAGCTTGTGTCCTCATTCTCATTTCCTCTCATATTCCTACTGCTGCTGACTTGGGACTTACCTGGGAGACCAATGTGATGGTTGTGACTTTAGAACCAGTTCACAAGAGCACTTTGGTCTCAGTGTCTAGGCCACTTTGGAGGAAGCCTGGCAAGTCTGGGGGACTCTGAGCTGCCCAGGAGCAGAAAAGTCCTGTGGGGAACCAAGAGAACTGTGCTGGAGAGACCTGGGTAACACATGCTCGACCTGCCGGCCCTCCTCTGATGGCTGCCTCAGAGAGGCTCCAGCATGAATCCAGGGCTCCAGCTGGGCTGCCTCCAACTTCCTAACTCTGGAAATGCCAGGGATTGCAGATCTCTCTGCTGCTTTGTGCCCTGAAGTCTGGGAGACTCAACTTATAGCATTGACAACATAGCCATATGCTGGACATCTGTGATGGCAAAATGCTGGCCCAGAGAAATCCAGAGGAGATCCCAGAGCTATGGGAACAGCCAGCTGCTGGGGCATTACCACAGGGAATTTTGAAGCCAGTACAATGATGTGATTCCTCTCCATGATGGGCCCCACACTAAGGACGATGTTGTGGGAAGAAACAGTCTGTGACCTGTTCATGTGGCTCTAAAGGTCCCTCAGCGGTCTCAGGTGCTAATGATCTGAGTAACAGCCAGTGTCACAGGTCATAGGGAACCATTTCTGAAGTAGCATGGTCACTGTCTGGAATGCTTGGGGCAGACAGAGACACAAACCTCATCTGGCTCTAGGATATGGCTGGGACTCATCTGGTCTGAGGACTCATCCTGGCCTTTGAAAGGAACTTCTCGGCTGTGCAGAAGCCTGGTAGTGTGTGGGGGTGCCCTGCTCTGATAGGGAATTTTCCATGTTGAGGACATAGATTTGCGAAAAGATGTAACTTGCCAAGAGGTTCAGGTAGGGTGGTAACTCAAATTTTATTTTTTAAAACATTGTTTTAGGAGAAAACTGGTAAGAGGCTTTTAGAATTTAGAAAGAAAGTGGGGAGTACAGGAGGACCCCTGGGTCCATGTGTACTCATCTGTTACTCCTGCCTGTGTTGCTGATGTCACCAGGCTGACAGCTGTGGCCCTGATTCTACCCACAGCGGGATCTGCTGTGGCAAAGGCAGAGCAGCTCCAAATATGCCCACTGGGATGAGTGGTCTCCAACCCAGAGACTTAAAATTAAGATGAGACATTTCATAAAAATCCAACTGCTCAGTCCCTGCCAAGAAAAAACAATCCCAAATCCCCAAGGGATGAGAAACAGGCTCCTGTAGTTTTTACTCAGGACCTTTGTACTAAGCTACAGCACCCCCCCCTTGTTTTTGTCTATGAGACAGGGTCACTAAGTTGCCTAGGTTAGGCTCCAATTTGCAATTTTCCTGCCTCAGCCTCCCAGCATAGGCTCATGAATTTTTAACAAGCCCTTAGACCACCAGTCTTATGCACCCCAAAGGCTAAATCACTGGCTTCATCGGTCCCAGGCCTTGGATAAAAGCCAGCAACAATCTTCAATTTGTGAAGGGCTGTGCTTTTGGAAGGGGTGTTTGGTGCTGGGTCTGAGTGGGCTCACTGGCTGGCTTACTTCCCAGCAAAGGAACTTTCGAGCTAGAGGCTTCCATGAGCAGGGCAGCTCTGTGGCCTGACTACCTGCTGGAAAGCCACACCTGCGCACAGAACTCTCCACATAAATAGCCCTGCCTGGTGAGCATGCCCACATCTGCAGGGAGCCACTAGTGTTCTGTTACAGGGTAGTTCCTTCAGAAATGGCTCCCCATTAAACATATCTTTCTTACCTCAAACAGAAAATTGAACGGGACAAGCAAATCATGGTGCCAAAAATTCATTTGATAAGTGAGGGGTGAAGGGGTTAGGGAGAAACTGACTCCAAGAACGAATTTTGGTCAAATAAAGAGGAAAAGAGAAAAGGAGCAAAAATAAAAATACACTCTGGTCTGGGAGACTCTGGGTGGGCAACTGGGATGAGTAACAATAGGGTGCTCTGGGTGGCTTCTCGTCTCTCTTATGTGGTCCACATTTTATGGGAGTCCATGGAAGTTCTCTACATATGGGACCTGGGAATTATTTGACAGTGTCCCAGGATCTTGTAATTAACAGGTCCTACTTATTTCCCCAGTCAGCTTTGCCACGCCCTATCTCCTATTTTAGTTTCTCCTACCATGGATGGAAAATAGAGATGGTGTGCTCACCCCACTTTTGCACATTGGGAAAAAGACTTGAAAAGCAAAACAACTGGAGAAAATGTACCCCTTAACACTGTCTGGAACTATGCTGTGGGTGTAAAAGTGCAGCTTTCCTAAGCTACTCTCCCGAAATGTCTACAAGGAAGGAAAGCTTTTTAAATTTAAGAGCCCAGATTCTTTTGCAAAGAACAGAATAGAAATTCTGGAGAGGAACATCCTGTAAGCAAAGTTTCTCTGCCCTAGGCCAGTCATTTAAATGGAGATGACTTCCATCTTTGTTGGTTTGTTCAGAAGGGATTAAGTGAGGTAATAATTGCCCAATAAATGCGGGTTGTCTCTTCCTACAAGGCAGGTTTCTGTTAGAACACGACAAACCATCTCATATCAGATCTGGTAGTCAAGTTCACAGCTGCTTCACTCTTTCCTGGAACCCAGTCCAGAAAGGATCAGGGCCCTTTGTCCGCATACTCTAGGGGCCCACACTAAGGTCACAAGAAAGTTGATGCTCGAGTTCCTGACTGGGTGGTTTGGCCTGGAAGCTGGCATCAGAAGTGTCTGTTCTGCAGTTCCCTGCAGTACTTCACAGCCTCCCATAAGCCCAGGGGGGACTCTTCCAATGACCTTTCAGCCAGGATGACAAAGGAAGGGAGAGGCTGACCAGGAAGTACTCCTTGCTGTGCGTGGAAGGCCTGGTCCACCCTGGGTCCAAAGGAGGGCCATGCACAGTGTTATGGGGCTCTTCATGGGAGCTCTGGGATAGAACATGTGAAATTCACAGGTTTTGAAGGAGGCTTCTGAAACTGAATATTTATGGTTTTAGTCAGGAGAACAGAGTCACACATCATAAGAAGCAAAAAAGAAAAAAAAAATCCAAGTTACCTCAGGTTCTGACCACAGTGTGCTCTTGTGTAAAGAGCTGGCAGCCAGAAGCAGCAGACAAGGCAGCCTCTGTCTGGCCACCCCTAGGAGCTGGGCCATGGGTATCACAGACATGGCCTGTTAGTATAATCACACACCATGTTGAGATGTTCATATTACAGCCACGTATCACATGGCATATTGATGCATTATTGTTCTGTTGGTATTTAGTTAATATTAATTATATAATATTTCTATGCTAAAGATTATTTTGCTTCACATATTTCATATAGAAAAATATCTTCATTTGGAACCCTTTACCTCTTAGCATCAACTCCCATTCTTGATTAGACAAGAAATATTTTACCATTTTGACCAACAATCTGAATTTTAAAAATCTCTTCCATTGTCAAAGAACTGAAAGCTGTGGTGTGTCTTTTAGAGAACTGACCACAAGGGAATAACAGATGCCACCCAGAACATTCTGAATGAGCTAAGAATCACTGTTCCTAACACATGATCATGCCAGACACACAACTTGGGGAATAGAAAGTGTAGGACAAGAGCCAATGTTCAGAGCAGAGCAGCAGTCGTAACTTTCTGAATGGATGCTGTGCTGTGAATACGTGAACTCTGTCCCCCATTCAACTCAAACTCTTCATCGTGCCCCATACTAAGCTCTTCTCTCAGACCTTTCTAGAAGCACAGGTGGGAGCCCTGAATGGCTTTTCTAAGGAGTCTCCATGACTGTCTTCTCTATGTCCCCGGAGACAGCTGAGGTTCTGGCAGCACCTAGCATGACTGACACCGGCAGCTGGGACCCTCACTCCCTGCAAGGCATGGCCACTGGAGGCCCTGCAGCTCATCCAGATGGAGCTATGGTGTCTGCAAAACAGGTGAGAACCATCACTGAGTCACTGCAGTGGCTGCCAGTGCCCAGGACTGCACAGAATCTCTTAGGGAAATAATGACTCCTGGATCATTTCCTGGGAAGCACAGCAGCCGAGTAGCCACTATGCACCCATTTTTCTAGTGTAAGCTGAAATCATAGTGAGGCTGCAGAACAAGGAAGGGTGGCAGTGGGGCAGTACCCACCATCTCTATACGTGGCAGAAGTGAATGGTGTGGGTACATGAGCACATAGAGGAGAGGAACCACCGCACAGAGGACACTGGTCCAAAGCCTTGGGGTATGAGCTGCAGGAAGTTGAGGATACTACACAGCAGAGCAAAGGCCAAGTCACTGCACATCCGCTCTCAGAGAATGGACTCTGCCACCACCACTTTGCAGAGTGACACATTAACTCACTGAGCATATGCTTCACACCAACCAGGAGGGCATGCATCTTCTGTTCAGCACACATGACAAGCTTATAGAAAGGTGAGGCTGGACAGTTCACAGTTCATGTGGCCAGGGTCTAAATTGGGTATGGGCAGCACAATTTCCTCCTGGTGTCACTGGTCAAGGATCTGATCCTGCTTTTCAGCCTTAGAGGCCCTATTCCTTGCCCTCATTTGTCTTTATCTGTCCCATGGCTGTGACCTCAGCTTCATGTCAACCCTTGCTCTGTCTCTGACTCTTGGCTCTTCTCTCACCTTGAAAGATTTCATGGTCACTCTGGGCCCACTGGTAATCAGAGATCATTTCCCTGTCTCAAATCCCTAATGTACTCATATTTGCAGCACCCTTGAACATCTCCCAAGGCAGCACACCCAGAGAAAGCACCCTGGGAGACTTTGGGAGAAGAAACCCAGAATTGCATACCCAGATACACTCTACTCAAACAGGAGGATAGAGAGTGTCAGTTTAGGCATGTGATAATTCAGAATAATGTGACCCATGCACCTTTCATAAGAATTTCAGGAGAATATGCCCCACTGTATAGGAGCAGGGGTGAGAGCTGAGGTTAACCTATAAGTCTGGTCCAGGTTAAAGTTGGAGAAGGTGGACAAGAGCAAGGGAATTCTCAGTGAGAAAAATAAAATTAGTATCTTTTTTATGCTTTTAAGTCATTAGGGAGAAATGATCAAAGAACACCAACATATGGAAACACCAGTTATAAGAAATATCAGAGAAAAGGTGAAATGTATTACATTGTATTAAAAAGTTTGTAGGGGTTTTGTAGGGAACAGGGAAAGCGGACGTTACTAGAACCTCTGTAGTAAGTCCTAGTCTCCTGTGAGCCAGAACAACACAAGGTGAATTAATTTATGATGCAGGAAAGATAGGAAAAATGAGACTATGAGAAGAAGCTGAGCTTTGGGCCTGGTCAAGGCTGCTTTGGGAGGCAAAGATGGAAGCCCCAGAGCTTGCCACATCTTTATTCAGTACACTGGGAGAAACAAATTTAACAGTTGACTCATGGGACAGCAGAAATCCTAGAACAATGAGGAACCATGCAGATGAAGATTTGGTTCCTCCCAGGATGTCTCCAGGAGCATCACAACATCTGGGGACCCTTGAAGTCTTAGCTGTGATCAGAGGCGAAGATGAAGTTATGTCTCGAAATGCCCATAGCTGGCCTGTAAACAGGAAGACAAGGCCCTAATCATAATCTTTCCCAAAAATTATGCAAAAATGCTCCCGACAGGTTTTGGCACCATTTTTAGTCATATGCTTTGCAAAAATACCTGTGATTCCCAGTGGTATATTTAAAGTAATTTGCTAAGTTTGTATAACTTGTCTCTGGAGCCCCGGGGTCACCAGAGCCAGTGTGCTCGACCGCTGAGTCCTGACTCTTCATGTTTGCCTGCGTAGCACAAGGGCTACATCACAGACTGTCCATGTGAATGAGCAGCTCTGTGTCAGCATACTTCAATGCACCTTTCTTGGAAGCCCTAATTTGCTCCAGAAATGGAAAGTTACTTATGAATCTCTACTGTAGGAAAAATGTAGCCCAAGTCCTAGAAAAAGAATGGATCATGAGTCTTCATGCAATTGTGGTAGAAAAAAAAAACAACACACCTATTCTGGTTATTTTTGCTTCATAAATCGAAGATGCTTCTAGACTTGTCTCTGGCAGTCTGGTGTCAGCACTTCATTCCCAAGGTTCTCGGGTTGGCCTCGGCTGTCCACCATCATCTTTCCTGTTCTCTCGGAGACCCTGCAGGCTCCTCTGCAGCAGCCTCTGGCACGGACAGATCCCTAGCTGCTGTCTGCCTGTGCATGGAACAAGCTTTGTGCTTTGATCACCACAATGGAAGTAGGAGCTGGGACTCACAGCCCTTGGCTCCTCTTGTCTTATGGTGTGGAGAGCAGGAAGCAAGTCTCTCCAATCTCAACTCACACAGAACTGTGACTTGTGACTCCTGGACACAGACAAAGAATAAAAATCCTTTATTCTTTTAAAAAGCAGGACAAAAGTGACTAGTTTCCCAGTTCAATCCGATGTAAGAATCAGTCACCGGGCATCATCGACATTGTTCATAAAATATGTTTCACTTTTTTTTCCTCTTCTCCAGGGTCCAAGGAGAATTGGTGTATAAACTGAAAACCTATCTTAACAATTATCTACAAATAAAGCTGAAGTGGAAAATTGAGTCATTTGGTCTATTATATATTCCAAAACACTTCCCACTGATGTACCAAGGAAAGGCAAATCATACTTTGTTTGCATAATTATCTCAATTTGTCACGCTCGGAGGGATTCCCACCTTCCAACCTTTTAGCACGGGTGCCTGAATGGGCTTAATTCTTCTCTGTAATCGCAGCCTGGTTCTACTCAAAGGGCAGGAAGACCTTCATGCAGCAGGATTAAATCCAGATGTCTGAGCCCCTCCACTGCAGTGGGCTGTCACAGCACCTGGGGTTTTGGCACACACGCTTTCTCTTCTGAGCTACAGGCCTTATGTCATAGCCCTCCAAGTCCCTTCCAAACTGCATCCCAAGTGGCATCAATTCATGCTTATCCCAGAGAAGCGTCTACACACCTGAGAATGGGCTGTTCTATAAAGCCACCAGGAAGCACTTTCCTTCTGCAATCTGTCTCTAATACGCACCTCCACACAGACAACTGGATCACAAAGCATGCATTTTTGGAGGCACATGTTTTTGAGCACACCAGAGAGGAAGGAGACTTTCAATGTCTAGATATTTAAACTTCAAAAATGGAGCCCACAAAGCAGGACTTGGAAGGAAACATTGGACTCAGACCCTCTTGTGTTCTACACCTTCATTTGATAAAGATTCCTGAGAACAAGGGGGTGGAAGGAAGAGAATTCCAGGATAAATATAGGAACTAGATATAGAAGTGGTCTTCGAGAAGCTTCTTCTGTCCAGCCAGCAGCCAGCCCAGCTCCTTGCTTGTGCGGACAGAGGGGATGCTGAGGGGTGGGAGAATCTGTGAGACCCTGGATCCCACTCTCCTGCCCAGCCATGAGGAAGAGAACAGCCACATGGAGCTGTGTGGAGTTTGTATCATCCCATAACAGAAAGTTTCTTGTGAGTCTTAGAGCCCAAAATACTGAGTGGAGAACTCAGTCCTGAGAGCCGGGCTTTGCAGCTGCCACAGGAAGGAAATGGGCATTGCCTAGAGCCATAAGGGCACAGATGTCACTGCCTTGGGTCAGGCCTGGGGGATGGCACAGCCCTCAGGGGTCACAGCAGCCCAGGGTAAATCCAGGGTTAGTTCCCCATGTTCTGTGTGAGATGCTCAAAAGCTAATCACATTACACAAATTTTAGTAAGTACATACTCTTCATGGCATATCTGTGGCCTGGGACTCCGGACTGCCAGGCACACTACACGAGCAGATAGCCAGGCCTCCTGGACCGTTCACAGCCTCCCAGTGGACTTCATGAGGCAGGCTGCTTTTATCTTACTGTTATGTTAGATGTAGCTAAACCACAATGCAGCGATGAAACGGAACACATTCCAGGCTCACAAATCCCACTGCCTGCCCTCCTCCAAACCCAGAAGTAAACGAGAGCCTGATGTTGAAGCTCACAGCTAGGAACTTTGGGAATGAGCACAGCAAGACAGCCATATATATCTGAAGTGATCGTCATGGGCACTGGACTCAGAGTGAACTGAGCCCACAGGGTGGGACTCCTGAAGGGAGTGGGCCACAGTCACTAGATGGGTAGTTTGGCTACCACATAATGGAAAGCATGCCACCTCTCTTAGGAACCAGCTGCCTCACCCCAATCTTAACTCTTCGCCAGGGCTTTCAAGTAGCAGAATTAATGCAATGGACACCTGTGCTTACTGAAGAAGCTACTCTTACCAGTGTGGGTTTAAGAACACCAAAAGCAGCAAGCACATGTAGCTTTACATCCACGCTGTGCCCAGACCCTCTCACTGCACCAGGAATGAAGCTGTGGGTGTGAGACACAGACCTGCTGGCCTATCTCACGGTGTATCCTTGCCTCCAAATTGGCTGTTTGTTTAACAGTTAGTGTATATATATATATATATATATATATATATGTATTTTAGAAAGAGTTCCAGCCTGTCATTATTTACATACTTAAGACTGTTTGATTCCTAAACCACAGCCCAAATATTTTCTTTTAGAATCTCTGTAAGTATCAAGACAGCTCCCACAGAAAGCTCAGTGTGTTCTCCCTGAAAACAGTTGCATTGAAAAATACCTGCCTTGTTTTTTGGAAAAACACCTAAAACCATTTCTTGAGGTCCAGCCATGAGAGCGTTTAGATAGAAAATGCTTTCTGAAGAAACAGCCCTTGTTAAATTGTTTGTAAAAAAATACAGTGCATTGGCTAGGTATTTAGAAATTCTTTCTGTGGTAGGGGAGTGTGAGCCTTCCAAACCTATCCTGGGCTAACATGATTAATTATCCCTAATAGACTCTTTTAGGGCAGTGTTTATTCTGCTATGGGCACCACAGCAGGAGTGCAAAAATTTCATCCAAGTTCCCTTAGCCTCTTCCAAGAAAATGCTGGAAAACAGTGCTGGCCCCAGGTAGATCCTCTCTGTGGCTGTGGCAGGGATGTTCTGGCACTCGGGGCATCCGAGGAGCAGCACCATGATCTATGGAGATTTCTCCCTGTGCCCTACTTGTTCTCATTGCTATGCCTTTCTCTGACAGCAGCAAGCAGGCTTCAGATCAGAATTTAGTCCCACTGTGGTCTCCCTCAAGGATGCTGTCCCCAGGTCACAGGGATCTGCCATGCCTGCCCGTGGCAGGTGTCCTCCAGCAGAGGTGCACAACGGTGCTCTGTTGGGGACCATGCCTGTCCTGGCCTCTGGCTGGTTGGTACAGACTTTGCCTTGGCAACTGCAGCCCTGTTACCCAAATCCTCAATTCAGCTTTAGCTTTCGTATTTTTTTTTTCTCTGTGCTTGGATGAAACTCTCTTTCTCTGAGTAATTTAAAACCCTGGAGGTGAATGTGTGGTGTTATTTTTCTCGCTCTTTCACCACATTCAATTTTCTGGGAAAGGCTCATAAACTAAGATTACAGCGAATCCACACAGAAAGTTTAATTCTTTAATTTTACTTTCTGGAGATCCTTTCATTTATTTTGCTTTGTCCTAAGACCAAAGGGCTGTGTAGGTCAGGACATAAAACCTTTCCAGGTGAAGACCCAGGGCATTCAAAGAGACCTTGCTAAAACTCTATCACAGTGGCAGGAAGTTGTACCTACCAAAAGCAGAATCTTACCTTAGCATAATATTTTAGGAAGGAGAAATATTAATGTTAAGAAAAACAAAAGAGCACATAAAGTCTAAGGTATTGCTAGTTTGGTAACAAAAAGTCTATCAAATTTCCGTAGTTATGGTATTTCATAATTTTTTTCAATTTTATAATATGCATAATTGATGTAATTGTGTTATATTAATTTTTCAACTTACAGAAGAAAAATCCAGTGAAGATCCTGGCCAGGGTAGATGTTTGTTGGTATCAGCAACAGATCTCAAGTCTCAGTCTGTGGCCCATGTCCCCCAGGGGGAAGTTGATACCATGGTGTGTCCCCGTGTGCAGTGTCCAAATCAGGAGCAGTCAGTCCTGCCACCCTGGCTGTTGTTCTTCTCTGCTTCTTTCCGAATTCTTTAGATTCCATATGCAAATTGTGCACTCCTATCCAATGGTTAGAGGCAGACATGTGAAGCAGGCCTGCTACATGGTGTCACTGTAGCAGCTGCTTTAGTCCTTTTTACACTTGCCATAGCAGGCGAAAGTGCAGCTAGTCAGGAACCACTGACCAGGCCCAGTCCCTCAGGGAGCTCAGGGCAGAGATGACAGTAGCCCTAGCTCTGAAGTCAAATGATTGGCACACATGTCGTATGCCAATGCCTATATGTGGCCACTGGGGAAAGTACTAAGGCAGAAACAGGTGCCCAGAACTGTGCCCAGCAGAGAGCTATGCCTGTTGCAGGTGTCGCTTTTCCCAGCTTCGCATCCTCTACTGAATCGGG
Source organism: Fukomys damarensis (assembly GCF_012274545.1). NCBI lineage: Eukaryota > Metazoa > Chordata > Mammalia > Rodentia > Bathyergidae > Fukomys > Fukomys damarensis. The sequence goes on along the minus strand of NW_022900926.1, from coordinate 64,692,006 downwards.
AACCTTGTCCTCTTCTAAAAACATCACTGTGATCTCCTCTGTGGCAAATAATTCTTTAAGATATTCCTGTGAATAATCATTCTGATTAAACTTCCAACCTCTCCAAAAGGATTCACTTCTGTAAAATGATAAGTTTGATGATGAGTTTAAGAGCTATCTATCCACCCATTCATCCATCCATCCATCTGGTCAGTATTCACTCATCCACTGTCCTCTGTGAATATTTATTAACTGTAAACACTGCCTAGATAGTGCTACTGCAGGGAAGAATCAAACAGAAATGCACTGAACAAGTGAGCAACCACATTATTTATGCACATTGAAAACACTTCACCAAATAAGGCCACGTGAGCCTGAGAAGTTGGATCTTAGAAGAACCTGCTATAGACTGAGAAGTCAAGAGTCCTGTGGGGAAGACAACACCTACACCAAACCCAAGAGTTAAAAGTTATGTTGGTCACACACTACTGCACATGAAATCACTCCAAAATAGTCATTAAAAATCTTTACTTAGCCATCTGGGACCAGGAATGCAGGACACCTGGGCCTCCTTGAGGCTTTGATGGAGCCCCTGATGGGCTATGGTCCCATGGATGGATCTTTCTGGAAGGGCAGATCCTCAACTCTCTCAGCACCTGGTTGCAGGGCCTGTTTCTCTTAGGACTTTTGGTCAGAAGTCACTTGAGTTTCCTGCCTGTGGGTCTGCTTAATGCAGGTCTCGGAAGGACCAGGGGTGAAGAGACCCAGAGAGCCTGGGGGGACCCCAGTGGTGCTCTATCACTTCACCATATTCTGCCCTTTAGAAGCAAGGCTGTGGTCCTTCCCACACTCAAAGGGAAGAGCTATGACCACACAGGAAGCAGTTGTTGAAGCTGCCTGCTACTGATCCACTGCGTGAAGGGCCCTGGAGGAAGGTGGTCGGATGTGCACTTGATACTCACGCATAGGACAGTGACAAACAGCGGTAGAGAGCAGGATGGTGGCCTCGCTGGTGACTAGGGGTTGGAGGGCTGTGGGGAATGTGAAGGACAGAGCTGCAGGCACGATCACTGGTAGGAACCTTTCTTCCCCGATCTCTTTCTTTTTCTATTTGTTTTGACACATCACTTCATTAATCTTAAGAATACTGGCCATAAAGCTGTAACTCCAGATATATTAAAGACAGTTGATATTTATTTAGCACTTTATAAATTCCTCATCAGTTCATAATTGTTCATTAACTTTGCATTTTTAGAGTTTACAGAGTCATATAAAAGTTATTTTTATTTGTACAACCATTAGTTAGCAGACATTCTGTTCAAACTCCACTGTTTTCCTTTAGGCGAACAGTTCTATAACTTTCAAAACATGAATAAATCCATGCAATCATGAACGTAATTAGTGCACAAGACACAGTCTCGCCTCCTAAGAGTTGTTTTAGCCATAAATCCATTTGGCTGTGATAACATACACAACTACAGGATAAAGCTGTCATAAAATCTTCAAAATATATGCAAACCAACAAGGTGCCCACATGCCCGTGCTTACTGCAGTGTTATGCACAGTGGCCCAGATTTGGAACCTGACAAGAAGCCCATCATGCAATGGAAGAAAATGTTGCATACATACATGGTAGAATATTATTAAAGATGAATGAAAGCATTGTCATTTACAGCAAATGGATGGAAATGAAGGGCATTATGTTAAATGAAGTAATCCAGACACAGAAAGACAAGAACCATGTTTTCTCCCATATATGGGATGTAAAATTGCCATTCCAACATAAATTAGTGATTACTTGCATTTGGGAAGAATCACCCCAGTGGGGTGGGTGGGGAGAGAAAGTTTGGATAACAGGTTCCAGAACACTCTTAAAAGAATCAGTTCCAGTATTCTGCAGCCCAGTGCGGTCCCTGCACTTCAGGCTGAACTACTGTATATTTTATGAAGAATGAGAAGAGAAGAGCTCAGAGGCTCCAAAGGTAAAGAAAAGATAAGGCAATGGAAATGCTGATTACCCCCCTGATTTGATCAGTGCACCCTGAATGTGTGCACTAAAATATCACACATTACACCATCACCATTAACATATATAATTAAGACCCGTTCGAAAATTAATAAAAATAAAATGCAACAAAAATAGAATTGAGGTAATAAGTGCATGCTGCAATAATTAAGATAATCTACAATATCGATCTTTAAATGTACATTTCTGATCTAAGATCACTTGTTAAAACCTAAATTTTAAAGACAGACTATGTAAATGACAGCATCAAGTGGGTGACAAAATCCAAGGTAATGCTCATTTTGATCATTTTTATCAGATTCTGTTTCTCAAGATAAAAGTTTTCAGATTCTGGTCACAGGAAAGAACGGTGGGCCTTCTGACTGAGACAGAGACAAAGAACACTACTGATTAAAAGCAGCTGGCTGGAAGGAGCTCCAGAGGGCCTGGGCTACAGACCAGCAGAGAAGATTTGGGAGATCCCACCCTGCGGAGCCCCCTGCTCCCTGTGGTGAGACACAGAAGGTACCCATCTGCTCAGTCCAGGCACCCCTCCCTGGTACTGACTCTGGGCACACAGAGGAGTTTCTGGTTATCCCAGCTGCCGTGCTTTCTAAATCAGGCCTGAGAGGAAACAAGCTTGCTGAAGTTAACTGCATAATGATTTGACTGGAATGCAGGTTCCATCTCACTGATGGGGCGGCAAGAGAGCCCTGCCCTCCAGGTGGACCCAGCTGTATGTCTCCCAGTGGCATCTCCACCTCAGAGGTTTGCCCAGGTGGTTCCCTCTACTCTCCAGGCTCTGGCTCCATATTCCTGCTGCCCTCCCCGCAGGTCTAACCTGTGTCACCTGTGTGGAGGGAGTGGCAGGAAACTTCCAGCTTTCCAAACATCCACCCCAGGCCCACAGGGTGAGGACCCTCAGCAAAGACATGCTCTCCTTGTCCACATCCTGGGATGCTTGCATTATACTGCGAGTTTTTGTTGCCTCGGACTCAAGTCAGTGCATGGCCTATGTTTGGGGTCCTGTGTGCTGTTGCAGCCTCTATGCAGGTAGGGACTCTATGAAGGCTCTGCTCTTCTTCACGGGACATTATTTATAATCTTGGCCAGCTCTAAACACCTCCTGCCCCTCCTGATAATTATTTAGGCTTCCTGCCTGCCTGACCCTGGTGCAGCCGGAGATGTGTGAAGAAAGGGATGGAAACTGTGGTGCTTATCTACAGGGATGCAGCATCCTGCACTCTCTGGGTGGTGGGTGCAGGGCTGGGCCACAGGGAGATGACTCAATCATGGGGGCCTGGGGAGCAAGCAGGTGAGGGAGGCCTGTCATGGACCACAGGCTCAGACAGCACATTGCAGTAGGAGCAAGGAACCACCACCGCCTGGAGCTGGCTGGCACCAGCCCTGGGAAGACAGGAAGAGCGTGAGCAAGGGAGACAGCACCTGCTGTTTTATCCCAGGCCAGGCCATATCACTCCATCTCATGCTACTCTGCAGAAGCTCATTACCTCCTTGTTTTCATTTGTACAAGCACTTCATGTGGGAAAATCTCCTTCCCTATCCACCCCAGTCAAACTTCTCAGAGCCTTTCCCAGTCACCCTGGTCTGGGAGGCCTTCAGAATGGGCAGGAGTAGCATAGGGGTGGGACACTGTTGCCTGTCGCCCTAGCAGTTTCAGTAATGAGTAGGCCTCCACCACATCCATATAGCCACTTAGTCACCCAGAGTTACACGTCATTTCAATTCACACAGATTTGACAGCTCAGTTTTATATTTTCAACATAAAAAACTATAATTTGAAGTTCTACCTAATACTTTTTCATTGATACAAAGTTTAACTTGCATACTATTATATTGCAGTTGTTTTAGTTTTCAGAAACCATACTACCCATTCCTGTTTACTACATGGATCAAATCTGAGATTCTGTTGCTAGAAGGGTCAGCTGTGATCCCCCGGGGTCACAGTGGCGAATGAGACAAAGTCCTGTGTGTTACCATTAGGAAAATCACACGCTGTGACCTGCTTCAAGTCTTCCTGTGCTCCAACGCTGATGTCTTCATAGTCCTTATATTTCGGTAAATTGCTGTTTCTGTCTCTTGCCTGCAAACAGAAGCATCATCAGAGATACAAGACCATCACTGTGTGCAAAATAGAGAACTAAGTCCCTGTGTCCCTAAACCGGCACTGAATGCCTTCAGAATCTGGCCTGAAATCCACTTTGGCTGTGCTTTCACTCACTGGCGACCCAGGCTGTGCTCTCTCCACAGACCCACGATTGCCATGGGGTGGGAGCTCCACCTATTTGGAATTCCTTTCTAGAAAGGCTCCGACAACCACTACAGCTCATCCACAGAAATCCCACCCAGGTGGAATAAAGCCCAACCTGTTGTTCTGTGACTCTGGGTCTTTCTTATGTGTCCATGTGATTTCTCTACACAGTTCTCTTAACTCTCACTTACAGGGACTGCTGGGAGCAGTTATTAAGAAAATGGGCAAGAAATAAAATTTAAAAGTCATTAAATGAATGAAAATATTACAAAAAAAGTTTCACCATATATATACAAAAATGGTAAAAGACACATGGGCACAAAAGTCTTTATAAGTGGGAGCAGGAGTCGGGGTGGATTGCTCACTGGTTGTAAGGATGAAGGTTTGTTCCAGGAGACAAAGAATAAAGAAAGACAAGTAGGAAATATAGTGAAACTGATTTTGCCAAAAAATCTCTCAGAAAAAAATGAAGCACTGCCAGAAGTTTTATTTAGGGCATTTTAACTGCATAACTGTAAGAAAATAAATGTATGTTATCTTGATCCACCGAATTTGTGGTACTGTACTTGGTTATAGTTGCAGCAGAAAAATATGTCAGATCTTGGTACCAGGAGTGGAACACTACTATAACAAATACTGAAAAATATTGAAGTTTCTTCGAAGGCAGGCAATGGGCAGAGAGGATAAGGACATTTTTGTACATTGCATTGGCTGTTTGTAGAAATGCATATGTTAAGGACTCTGCTGTTGATGGATCAGTAGGAAAGTGTAATAGAGAATACTCCATCAGTTTAGAGAAAAACAAAATGTCCAAAAACTGTCAGAGGTAGAAATACACCTTGGAGTCTATGCTAATGAGGAGGGGAGTGCGATGATGATAGAGGAAATCTCTAATATTCAAGAGAATAACTAAATGTGCACTGACAGACTGTGGCAGAAATATGGCCATTATCAACACTGGTGCATAAGGCACGGAGGGAAGCAAGGAGTATTCCTGGGAGCCGGAAGAAGAGGAAGTCTGTGATGGACAGACAGTGGAATGCTCTGGGCTACACAGTTACAAAGGGAGCAGACTTAGAAGTTATAAACTGGAGTAGTGTCCAAGGGGATTCCCAGGAAGGATAGAAGATGCAAACTGAGTTCTTCTTGCCACTTTTAGTAAAATTCACTAATAAAATGTAACCTTCACTAGTGCTTCAATGACGACAGAACCCAAATCCTCCTTTGCAGGATGGCGTATGGCTCACAGATCTCCTTAGCCATTGCAGAGAAACTGAAACCAGAGCTGGCAGCCAGGAAACTTCCACCGAGGAGCCTATGTGGGACCAAAGGAGGTGTCTCCATAGGTCTGGGTATTTCCAGAATGCCTAAGGGTTCTTGAAGGTGTTATGACTGGAGAAAACTATACTTATGAACCAAAAAATGTAGAGAGAAAATGAAAGGGAAGAAGGCACTCCTACGTCAGTGCTCTATAAGGAGAGACAAGCTGGAAAAACTCTTCCACTTGTTATAGTGGGGACTGTCACCTGTGAATAACACATCTTAATTCCTTTTTCAACCCCTTGCCCTCCTCTCCTTCCTTCCCTTGACCCCCTTTCTATTTGAAAAAGATCTGTCTCCCTACTTCTCATTGCCTATCTTTTCATTTTCTTCTTTATGATTTGGGTTCCTTATATAAGAGAAGCAATGCAATATTTAAGCTCTTGTGTCTCATTTATTTCACGTAAAATTATGGTGTTAAGGGCACTATTTTCCTATGAATAACTCATTTATCTTTCTTTAAGACAGAATAATGCTGCATTGTGTGTAAATATCACATTTTCTTTACCCACATGAATTTTACTGCTATAAATATGAGTATGTACATTATCATGGTATTGTAAGGTCTTGAAATATTTTGGGAGGATAACTAGAAGGGGAATAGGTGGATCAAATGAAATTTCTAGTTTTAGCTTTTTGAGGAATCTCCATACTGATTTCCATACTAGCTGTACTAAGTAACATTCCAACCACAATGTAAAAATGTTCCTTACCAGACTTTGTTGTTATTTGATTTCTTCATGAAGGCCATTCTTTCTGGGGAAAGATGGCTTCTCAGGGTTATTTTAATTTGTCTGAAGCTGGTATTACTTGGTAACAAATCCAAAGATATCACAACAAAAGAAAACTACAGATCAGTATCTAGTTTGACAATAGATACAAAAAATTCACAAAAAACAATAGATAATAAAAGGATAAAACACTATCAAGTGGAGTCCTTTGCAGAAGTGCAAGATGACTTCAAATTTGAAAATTAATTGAAACATATCCACAGACTACAAAGCAAAAAGCATAACCATTTCAAGTGACACAGAGAAAATATCTGACAAAGCCCAATACTTTTTTCTTAATAAAAGCAGTCAACAACGGGAAACAGAAGGGATTGTCCTCAACCTGACAGTGGGCTTCCATGGGAACCTTTGGTGTGGATGGCCTAGACATTCCCTGAAGTGAGCCAGTCAATCCTGTCCCTGCTGTCCATGTTGCCCTGTGGTGTCTGTCCAGGGCAATGGGATGAGATCTCAGTGGTTGCTTGAGCTGGAGAGATGGACTAGGCCCTGAGAGATAAGAAGTGGGGTGAAATTATTTTAACATTTACTATGGTGAGGCAGACATGATTCTGCTAATGTACTAAAAACACTGAATTATACACCCTAAGTGGGTATAATGAATCATAGTGGATTATATCTCCACAGGGCTGCTAAAATTCCCAGGAAGACCCAACCTTGCCACAGCAGACTAACCTACTGATCAGACAGTTCCATAAAAAGTAAGGGTCACAGCTTTGGCCAGGTCGCCCACCGTGAAGAGGTTTTCTCCTGAGTTGGTCTCTTCCCTATCTCCATTCCCCCACTCCATCATCCATGTCTCCTGGTGTCACACCCACATGAATCGACTGACCCCCAAATATTTGTCTTGCAGACATGCAGTGGTACTTGTTGGTCTAAGGTAGGAAACAACAGTTGAGAGTTCTCTTACAGCAGCAGTGGCCTCTGTAGCCTCAACCCCAGAGCCAATGAGGTGTGGCCTCCTTATCTAATTCAAACCCATTCTGGGGACTCACATTGCTTGACTTTACCCTTCCCCTGTGACAAACTGCCTCTCTCATTCCAGCTTCTTCCTGTCACATGACTCTTGCTGTCCACTGCCCTCTGCACATCTCTCTTCTGGACCTGATGACTTTCCACAGTTTTCTCATTCTGGCTTCTTAGAAAGACTCAGCTTCCCACCACACAGGACTGCAAGGGATTCACTCTCAGACCTTTTACCACCTCTTGGGCATATCTGAATTCAGGAAAGACAGCTCTGACCAAGGTGAGGTAGCCTGCACAGTGCTTGATTCGAGGAGGCAGACCTCATGTCCGTGGTTAACAGAAATCCCCAGGGTGTGTCAAGAAGTGAAGCAGAGACTTGTTATTTTAACAAGAGATCAAATTTAAACATTATGACTTTGAACATGGAGACATACAAACTTCAAGAGCCAATTTAGAAAAGTTTGTATAAAATGTTTTCCAGTTGTCTCGTCTAAGTTGGATGTTGAACTTCAGCTTTGCCATTTTCTTCCTGTGGGTGGAGGAGCCATGGATTTTGCATAATGAAACCTCACTCTGAGGTCCTCTGTCCTCAGTCTCCACATGGGGTCACCAGATCTCTTCCAATCTCTGGGATGGTCTCACACAACTTGTCTGAAGCCCCTCCTTCTGGGGCAGCTGCTTTCGACCACTTTGCCCTGCTGACAGCGTACTGTGCACAGGTCATTTGCAATGAAAAGGCATGCAATAGCTCAGAGTTCTGGAGGGTGGGAGCTCAACACAGAGGGACTGCATGTGACTCCTTAAGCCATCCTGTAGTGGAAGCTCAGAGAAGGTGTTAGAGAACAAGTACATGTTGACATCTTCCTTTTATGCTTCCTTTTACTTTTGTGACCCAAACACCTCTTGAAAGCCCCACTTCCTGACCTTCACACTGGCAATCACATTTCCAGCACTGAGCTTGGAGGACATGTTCAAGGCACAGTCTGGGGCTGTGTGTGAGGGTTACAGTCCCGTTTCTAATCCAGCAGACTAAGGTTGCAGGAGACACCTGTAGATGATGCTGGTTCCTTCTGTGCTTAGAATTGCAAGATTCTGGATGAAAGGGTTTTTGTTTTTGTTTCTGTCTTTGTTTGAGCTGGGGTTGGTCCTCAATATGTGAAATGACACCTGCAGACATCATCAGTCCATGGTCCATAGTCTTTAAGCAGAATAATTTTAAGCCTTTTTCATGGAGAAAAATGTACCCGTGTATACCCAAGTACATGCAAGTCACAGGCCTTGCACCTCCTCTTGAACAGATGACTGGAACACACCAAATCATCTACTCATTCCTCAACTTTTGTCCCAGAAGAGACAACACAACTTGTATAGAAAGAATTAGTTCTGAGGTGATTCTTGGGAAGCCTTGGTGGCAAAGCTCTTGAGTCAAGTCAGAGAGCAAGAAGGGCCCCTCTGGTTAGGAATCCCATGGCACAGAAAACACTTTTTCAGATAGAAGGAACCAAAGGATTTCATGGGAAAATGACCAGGAGCAGGCTCTGCCTCACTGGGAACCACTGTAGGCCACAGCTTCCTGGTGTTCTCCATCCAGCATTCTGGAACAGTGGAGATCCAGCACATGCTTGAGAAGACAGACTCATTCCTTGTAGGTTAGGAACAACTGGTTTTAAAACACTACAGAGGCTTTACAGCATGCCACGTTTGTCTGCTAGAGATGGCTGTCCACAAATCGGTTCCTACCACCAGCACTGGCCTCCTGCTCACCAGGTGATTCCATTTAACACAGAATTTGTTTTTTGGATGAGCACAGCTGATGATATGGGAAGATGAGTTAAATCTGTTTATTTTTCAACAGGATGAGAGTGTAAAGTCAGTTTTATGTTTTCAACATAAAGTTCTAGTTTCTACCCACATTTTCAAGATTTCATCCCTTTCATAAATTCTCTACATATTAGTAGCATAGGGCAGAGACTCTGCTAATTGAAGGCCTTTTTCCTTTTCTTATTTTACATGGAGTTCATAAGTGTGCAATGGGAAAGCAGTCCATGCACACACTTTTGCTGGGCTTTTGACACATGAATAAAATAATTATTATTATAAATATAAATAAGTGATGAATATACCTAGTCAGTCTGTTGCAAAAGTTGCAAGCAACTTCTCCCTATGAAGTGGCCAGGAAGGATTAATCCCCCAAATCACAGCAGCTGGCATGAGGCAGGCATCCAAGATACACACCAATGAACATTGGTTCCACACCTTCAGAACTGTGTTTATTTCAGTACTTATTGGATACACTGCATAATGCAAATGCTAAGCGTATCTCACCAGGCATCTCACATACAAAACAAGCACTATGGGCCGGGGATTTGGCTCAGTGGTTTTGCCTCCTGCCTTGCAAGTGCAAGGGCCTGAGTTCGATCCCCAGTACCAAAAAGAAAAAGAAAAAGAAAACAAGCACTGTATTTCAGGTAAGATAATAGAGCATAAAAAGTTACCCCTTTATTTTCCTTCACATTATATTGATTTATGCAAATTCACATTATGTTATAAATAATATTTTCTTACACATTTACTTTCTTTTCTTAAAATAATTATTATCTTCTAATTGCATTAAAGAGGTACCACCAGAGAGGGATTAATATCTAGAGCTGGATTGATCTAGACTCAACCACATTTTATTGAATGTTTCTAAACATCTCTTTGAGCATTTTGTGCTCAGACCAGAGCCAGGCATCTTCCCTCCTGGGAGCCCCTGTGCATCATACAGAAAATAAATACAATCCATGTGCTTCAGATGCCCTCACATTTGGCTCATCAACATTGTCTTATTAGGACTATCTAACATGTAAGAAATCATTTCAATCTCTCCTCTCCACCCCTCCCCCAGTAACTACAGTAAGGAAAAGACCCAAGCTTCATTTTCATCTCAGAAACCACATGGCTGTATGTAGAATCAAATCCAGAAGAATAACATACTTTTAATATTGTAAATTTGTGTATCCAGTTTTAGAAAAGCGTGAGGAAATCTTGTGTAAGAAATGCTGTGTATTAAACTATCCTGTTTGATCAAGTATTCTTTCAAACTAAATATTAAACAGTATTAAATTTTTAAAGTGTAAACACAAAAAATATCAAACGTTCTCAGAAACCAAATATACTTGAGAAGTATTTGGATGGATATTAAGAGAGATGAAATTATAAAAACACACCCAAAAGAAAGCAATCAAGCTCAAGTTATATAAACACAGCAAGTGCCCATACCTCTCTCCTTCACTTTCACCCTGGCTGTTAGGTATAAATTGCTTTCACATGAAAACATTTCTTCTTTCCTAGGATGAAGCACTTGAGAAAATGCAACCCAAGTTCAGCCTGGGTCTGCTCTGAGTTGAGGGGCTTGGTTTCCCTGTCAGATCTGAGGCTGCTTCAGCCTACTGTTTCCAATTCTTTTCTGAAAAGGGGACACAACACTGGCTGCTGAGTCCCAGAGAGCACAGGGATCTTCATGAAGAAATCCCCGAGTTTCCGTCATCATGAGTGCTGCCACTTTGCCAATGAAAAATTGTTCTGCAAACAGTCGTGGCTGCTCCCGGTCCACGCCATATGCATCGAGGAGGAAGTGGGTCACACCTTCCCTCTCTCAGCCCCAGGAAAACTCCATGACACAGCTCACTAACAGAGCAGCATTTCCAAATACACTTCCCGGATGAGGCCTCTGACTGCTGACCTGGAAGGGGCATCCACAGCAGAGGGCCCATTCCCAGATACAGCCACAGTGCCACGCAGACTTCCTGCGGCATCCCCAGAGCAGGGGGAAATGTGGCTCCACTGCTGCCCCTGTGTTCTTAGGAAAGTGCACAACAGGTAAGAAGAACTGCATTTTAGTCTGTCCCTGAAGACAGGATCCTTTCTCATGCCAGGATGCAAACACCCTATAAGCATTTCAAATTAATGCATCATGGACCAAGAATTGTGAGGATGAGAAAGAAGGTGGATTTTTTTCTCTTCATTGCTAATTCCTCAAAATGTGATGCTTGCTGACATGTCCCTCCCTGTGGGACTTCCCAAACTGCTCTAGCCCTACCTGGCCAGCAGCCTGCAGTCTTCCCTCCTCTGCTCAGTCCTTCCCCTGGGCTGCTGACCTGTCTGACACCACTGATGCCACATTTCCCACCCCAACCTGCCTCAATCACTGCAGTGAGCTGGATAAACAACCTTGAGAGGTGCTCACAAACTATGAGCTTCATGTGTCCCCAGTTCTAGGGATGAGCACTCACATTCCACAGAGGATTATTGTCACATTATTTTATGATGAAAAAGTAAATGCACAATCAGCATCCAAATTGGAATAATAGAGGAAAGTATGATATAAAAGCATTAAAATTATTAGCTTCTCTATGCACCAATAATGAATGAGCTCAGGAAGAAATCAGGAAAACAATTCCATTTAAAGTAGCTTTAAAAAAATCCTACATTTTTGCACTAGGTGTGTTTCTTGTATACAATATACTGTTGGATTTTGCTTCTTATTCCATTTTGCCAGTCTATTTCTCTTGATTGGTGATTTGAGGCCATTGACGTTTCTGGTTATAACTGATTTGTACTGACTTATTATTGTTATGTTATTGGCCTTTTGTTGACTCTTTTTACTTTTACACCTTCTCCTTTTAGTTTCTTGTCTTGCCTGTTTGATTTGCTCTGTTGGGCCTCTTGGTGTTGTTGCCTTGAAGCCCATAGACTGAAAGTGAAAAGATGGAAAACAATCCTCCATGTGACAGGAGGAAAAACGCAGGGGTAGCAATCTTATTTGCAGACAAAGTAAATTTCAAACCAAAACTGATTCTAGCATTATTAATGTAGGATGGTACTGTATCATACCTCTGCGAATGTAAAATATCTTGTGCCTGCTTTATGATACGTAGTGGGGACTGTGCTTTATCAGAGCTATTTTTAATGATATTACTCTAGAATGTTCTCTTTCCAGATGATAATTAAGATGCTAATAAAAAAAATGGTGCCAGGTACCACAACAGCAACAGAACTTTGCTGTTTTCTGGGTATTATTCTTTTCTTTGATTTTTGGTTTTGTTTCTTTAATGGAATGTGCTGAATGTCTATAATTTTGTTCAGATGACTGCAGAATGTGGAAAAGCTGTTGCTGATGTTGATGCATAACACACTGCTATTATTGGTCTTTATATATATAAA
>NW_022900926.1:64637333-64679235 GCF_012274545.1 Fukomys damarensis | reverse complement strand
AAGAAGCAATTTAAATATGTTCAGGGACCATTTTCATCTTCAGAATTAAGGATTATTTTAATCTTACATCATTGCCTTTTCTCTTTTACTTTCCTTTTTAGTTTTATGTTAGGATTCCCTATTTTTAAAGTTCATACAGGGATTTCTTTAACTGAAATACCAAGTAATTTCTCTGGTATGAAAAACTATAATAGTACACAAGATCCTAATGAGATAATTAATAATGTGAACTAGGAAGTAAAGGGCTAAAGGTGTAGGGAAAGTGGTAAGGGTGGGGGAAAGGTAATAAGAGAGAGGAAAAAAATATGAGAAATTAAAAAAATGGAAATAAAGTGTTTGTAAATGGGGAGGGGAGGAGGGGGTGAAGGGAGGGCAGGAACAAGGGGAAAAAATGAGAGTCAAGACCTATAATATAAAGGTACAGGATCCCAATAATGAATGTAACTGTATTGTATACCTAGATTGTACCAATAAACTCAATAAAAAGAATAAAAAGAAATCCTACAGATCAATCCAACCAACGAGGTGCCATAACTCTATAGTGAAATTTTCAGAACACTGAAAATAGAAATTGAAGACAGTAGGAGACAAAGCAGCTTCCCATGTTCATGAATGGGCAGAATTAGTATTCTTAAAATGCTCATGTTACCATAAGTGATCTACAGAGTCAGTGCAATCCCCATGAAAATACTAATGATATTGTCCATAGAACTAGAAAAAACAGTCCCAAAATTCATATAGAACACAAAAGACTCAGAATAGTCACAGCAACTCTAAGCAAAAAGATCAAGGCCAGGAGCACCAGATATCTACAGGAGAAAAGTCTTTGCCAGCTACTTTTCTGAAAGAGGATAAAGAGCTCAAAAACTTAACACCAAAAATATCAAATAGCCCAGTCAATACATGGGCAAATGAATTGAACAATGTGTATGTGAAAAAGTGTTCAATACTGTTAGACATTAGGAAAATGCAAATCAAAACTACACTAAGATTCTATTTCACCCCAAAATGACTATCATCAAGAACACACAGGGCCGGGAATTTAGCTCAGTGGTTCTGCTGCCTGCCTCACAATGCAAGGACCCAAGTTTGATTCCCGGTACCAACACACACACACACACTCCAAAAATACATACAAGGAAAAGGAACATGTCTACAGCTGGTGTGACTATAATATGGCACAGCCACTACTGAAATCAGTAGGAAGATTACTCAAAAAACTAAATTAGTTACCTTATGACCCAGCTATCTCCCTCCTTGGTATATAACTGAAGCAATTAAAGCCCATACACTATTAGGATACTGGCACACTCCTATTTTATGGGAAAATTCACAATAGCTATATGGAACTAGCGCTGTCATCCATCAAAAAAAGAATGGATAAAAATTGTGGAATATATACACAACAGAGTATTGTTATTCAGTCACAAGAAGCGAATTTTGTCATCTGCAGGAAAATGGATAGATCTGAAGATCATTATGTTTATGTGAAATTCAGAAAATATATGAAAAGAAAGTAGAAGAGAGACAATTATTAGACAAGAGGAGGGGAATAAAGGAGAGCCGACAGGTAACAGACATTGGACAACCTCTTAAAACAGTGAAACTGGGGGAGGCGGGGCATGGAAGGGGGACTGGGAGGGAAAATAATCAAAATATGTTATATGCTGTGTGAATATTCCAAAATGGAACTCATTAATCTGAACAATCCATATATACTAATACAAAAAAAGATGTGAAAAAAGGAAAAGTAGGAGGTTAGCATTGCGCTGCCTCCTTTTTCCTCCGAGACTGCTGCTGTGGCTCAGGGCTGTTTGCGGCGTCACTGGTGAGTCGCACACGTGTTGTGTGCGTTTCTCCGCATCCTCTGTGGATCACAGACCGGCACTCTGAACAGCTCCTCGGGGTGGGAAGGAAGGAGCAGCCTGTCCACCGCCTCTCCGCAGTGAGGCTGGGATGAAGAAGAAGGCTGCAGAGAGGTGGATTGCCCACAACCCACCAGACTGAGCTCAGCAGACTGCAGGATTGGTAGAGAAGGCGAGCAAAGCCCTGAGCTCCTACAGCCTGCGGGACAAGGGCAGGGAGTCAGGGTCACTTGGACTGTGGCTGCCCTGGCCTTTCTGGTCTGGTCCAGGGCTGGCCCTGTTTGAGACACAGCCCAGGGAAACCACGGCCACTCCTTCTGGCTTCCACCTCCTGCCACCCAAATATGGAGAGCGTCACCTGGTGGGCTCCTGGTGCAGGGTTCAGAGGTCCCCCGGAGGGCATGGCAATGACTGCAGTCCAAATGGAGGAGAAGAGCAGGCCAGGGAGGAGCTGGACACAGCAGCCAACCCCAGACCACAGAAGGCTGAGCCAGCCTCAGACCCCAGCCCAACAAGTCAGGAAGCACCAGGGCCACCGTGGTCAGGAGCAGGTAGCTCTGCAGGTAGCTCTGCAGGTGCTCAGGCCAGCGAGGGAAAGAGGAGCGGGAGGAGTCAGGACTGGAACATCTTCCTGTCAGCTGTGATAAGATAATTATACATTTTTTCCACATATTTCTACTAATGCAACAGTCCTGAAGTGTTTGGAATACAAAATTTACAGTACTTTGTCATAGAAATATACTATAATGTGCTTATAAATTCCTAATTTGCCGCTATTACAAAAAGATACTATACAATTTGGGGGATGTTGTGAACTTCTGAACCAACAAATGTTGGGATTATTGAAGTTTCTTGATATATTAAACCTCCCAAGAAAATTTATCATTCCTATATATTCCTGTAAGCCAGCAATGGTGAAATTTTAGAGTGTTCAATGATAAAAACAGCCTGCTGCAAGCTCATGTGCCATGGTTCACTTCCATTGCTATAGGCCATGCCTAAGTGTCAGTTCTACCTTATTCTTACAAATACTGAAATGGAGCTAGGAGGAGGATAGACAAACAGATGAGTTGTCCAAGGTATTATGAGGACCACATGTACAAACACTATATAATCGCACCATTGTTTGCCCTGAATTGACCATTCTGTCATCATGAACCAAGCTTCTCCACCCTGAGACCCATTCCTTGTTCTGAAGTTGGCTTGATTTTACATTAACCCAGTCATTCTAGCTCTCATCTGTTGAGAGTCAGCATGGTGGAGCTTTTGCTTCCTTTTACTTTTAACTTATTTGAGTCTGTTTATTCATAGTAATGACTTAACAACAGCATATATTAGGGGTTGATGCTGTTTAATCTAACAATCTATAGCATTTTATTGGGACATCAAGACCATTTATATTTAATGTAATTATTGGTATAGTTAATTTTGCATTGATTATTTTGATAGTTTTTATTTGTTCCATATAATTTTTGTAGCTTTAAACCTTCTGAAAAAACATCACTTTTTATTGAACTATTTGCTTTGCTACTTTAATGGCTACTTCAGAGATTTGAGGGTGTATCTTTAAACATTCCCATGGTATACCTTCAGTGGCACACCATTGTAGACATACTGTGGAGATTTTACTGTCCTAGTGGTATGCTTCTTTTTCCTCTCTCTGTTTTTATCACCCTTATATATTTCCTTTAGCACATGTTTAAAATAAACCCATGATACAGATTCCCTTGCTTAAACAGTGAATTATCTTTTATTTTATTTTTTTTCTCTTTATTAAATTTATTAGTACATATTAGGTATACAGCACAGTTACAATCATCATTGGGATCTTGTACCTGTATATGACTTATAAGGTTCTTACTTTTCCCCATTTCCCAGTCCTCCCTTCAGCCCCTCCATGCTTCCCTATTTACAAAGACATTGTTTTCATGTTTTTCCTTTTCACAAATTTTTTTTCTTTTCTTCTTTTACCTTTTCTCTACCCCTCACACTCCTTCTACTCTTTTAGACTTATCTTCCTATTACATAATTACATGATATCAATTATACATTTTAATCCTTATTTACACTTTTACTTTTTTACTCCAGAGAAACTATTCAGTATTTACACATGTTCTGCATTTCCCATGAGAATATAGATAGATAGATAGATAGATAGATAGATAGATAGATAGATAGATAGATAGATAGATAGATATATCTATATATCTATATATATATATCTTCTCCCAGTCTCCACTTGATGGGCATTTGGGCTATTTCCAAGTTTTAGCTATTACAAACTCTACCATTATAAACATAGGTGAGCATATATCACTGTGGTATGATTCTTTTGGGAAGAAAGCTAGAAGAGGAATAGCTGGGTCAAATGGGACTTCTAATCCTACTTGTTTCAGGTATCTCCATATTGATTTCCACAGTGATTGTATCAGTCTGCACTCTCAACAACAATGAAGATGGGTTCCTTTCTCCCCACAACCTGCCAGCATTTGTTATTGGTTGATTTCTTAATAGTGGCCATTCTTACTGGGGTGAGATGGAATCTCAGTATTGCTTTCATCTGTATCTCTCAAATGAACAGTGATGTTGAATATTCTTTCATATGATTATCTGCTGCTGTTATTTCTTTGTCTGAGAAATGTCTGTTCATTTCAGATGCCCAATTTGAATTGGGTCTTTATATTTGGGGAGTCTGATTTTTTTGAGTTCTTTATATATTCTAGGTAGTAGACCTTTGTCTGAGGAACAGCTGGTAAAAAATCTTTTCCCACATTGTGGGTTGTCTCTTAGCTCTGCGTGTGATTTCTCTGGCAGTGCAAAAGCCTTTTAAAAAGACAAGATCCCAATTGTTGATTTTTGTGCTAGTTCCCATGCTACTGAGGATTTGTTCATAAAGTCTTTTCCTATGCTGATATCTTCAAGAGTTCTACCTAACTTACATTCCAGAAAGTTTAGTGTTTATGTTTTAATATTTAGTTCTTTAATCCACTTCTATTTAAGTTTAGTGCATGGTGTAAGATACAGGTCTAGTTTTAATCTTTGACAAGTTGAAATCCAGTTTTTTCAATACCATTTACTAAAGAGGCTAGCTTTCCTCCAGTGAGGATGTTTGGCTCCTTTGACAAAGATGAGGTAGTTGAGTATGTCAGGAGATATTTCTGCATCTTCTAATCTATTCCACTGATCCTTAGATCTATTTCTTTGCCAGTAGCATGCTGTTTTTATCACATTGGCTTTGTAGTATATTTTCAGTTTGGGAATTGTTATACCTGCTGCCATGTCTCTGTTATCTAGAATTGCTTTTGCATTCTAGATGTCTTCTGATTCCAAATGACTTTTTGGATTGCTTTCTCTAGTCTATGAAATAAACTGTTGTAATTTCACTCAGGATTGCATTGCATCTATATAACAGTTTTGGAAATATGGCCATTTTCACTATATTGATTCTTCCTACCCAGGAACAAGGAATGTTTTTTCAGTTTCTTATATCCTCTTTGATTTCTTTTTTAGAGTGCTGTAGTTTTCAGTGTAGAGGTCTTTTGTCTCCTACATTAGATTGATTCCTAGTTATGACATTTTTTGGATGCTATTGTGAATGGGATTGTTTCCCTAATTTGACTCTAAGTGAGATTATCATTTGTGTATAAGACTATTGATTTTTGAGTATTTACCTTGTATCCAGATACTCTACTGAATCTGTCAATCAAGTCTAGAAGTCTTTTGACAGAGTTCTTTGGGTCTCTATGTGGAGTATCTGATCATCAGTAAATAATGACAGTTTCACTTCTTCATTTCCTGTCTTTATCATTTTTATTTCTTTCTCTTGTCTAATTGTAGTGGCTAATGTTTCCCAAACTATATTGAACAGGAGTGGTGATAGTGGGCATCCTTGCCTCATTCCTGGTTTTAGTACAAAGATTTTCATTTTTGACTATTGATTATGATGTTGCCTGTTAGCTTTTCATAAATAGCCTTTATCAAGTTGAGATTAAAGACCATATATTCCAATTTTCTGGAGGGCTTTTTATCATGAACAGGTGTGGAATTTTGTCAAATGCTTTTTTTGCATCTATTGAGATGATCATATGATTTTTGTCCTTGGTTCTGTTAATATAATATATTACACTTATTGATTTATGTATGTTAAACCATCCTTGCATTCCTGAAATAAATTTAACTGGTAAGGGTGTATAATCTTCTTGATATCTCTTTGTATTCTGTTTGCCAGTATCTTATTGAGGATTTTTGCACCTATGTTCATTAGGGAGATTGGCCTGTAGTTCTCTTTTTTGTTTAGGTCTGGTTTTAGAATCAAAATAATACTTTCTTCCAGGAATGAATTTGAAAGTATTGCTTCTCTTTCAATTTCAGTTGCCAGGGATTTAGCTCAGTGGTTCTGCCACCTGCCTCACAAGTGCAAGGTCCCGAGTTTGATTCCCAGTACAAAAAAAAAAGACAAATCCCAGTACTCTTTTAACTTCATTGAAAAGTTTAAAGAGTAGTGGCAACAGTTCTTCTCTAAATGTCTTATAGAATTCAGCAATGAATCATCAGGACCTGGGCTTTTCTTTGTTGGTAAATTTTAAATTACATTTTCAATTTCACCGATTTTATTTGGGGTGTTTAGAATTTTTTATATCTTATTCATTCAAATTTGGGAATTCATATGTATCTAGAAATCTGTCCATTTCTTCTGTGTTCTCCATTTTATTAGAGTACAGATTCTCGGAGTAGGTATTGATGATCCTCTGGATTTCTGCTAGATCTGTTGTGACTTCACCATTTTCATTCTTAATTGCATGAATTTGCCTTTTCTTTGAGCTTTTTCTTTCCTTTTTTGATAATGTTGACTAAGAGTTTATTGATTTTATTTATTCTTTTGAAAAACCAACTCTTTGATTCATTGATTTTTTTTGGTATCATTCTCTTAGATCTCTACACTGAAAACTATAGCACTCTGAAAATAGAAATTGAAGAGGATGTAAAAAAAAAATGGAAAGATATCCCCTGCTCCTGGGTAGGAAGAATCAACATAGTGAAAATGGTCATACTACCAAAACTGCTATACAGATTTGATGCAATGCCAATTAAAATTCCAACACTATATTTCACAGAACTAGAAAAAAAGAATCCAAAAATTCATTTGGAGCCATAAGAGACCTAGAATAGCAAAGGCCATCCTAGGCAACAGACACATGGCAGCGGGTATAACAATTCCCAATTTGAAACTATACTATGAAGCCACTGTGATAAAAACAGCATGGTACTGGCAAAGAAACAGGCCTGAGGATCAGTGGAACAGATTGGTAGACACAAAAACAAATCCAGATATACTCAGCTACCTCATCTTTAACAAAGGAGCTGACCATCCTCAGTAGAGGAAAGATAGCCTCTTCAACAAATGGTGATGGAAAAAGTGGATTTCAACCTGCCAAAGATTAAAACTGGACCCTTATCTTTCACCATGCACTAAATTAAAATCCAAGTGGATTAAAGATCTAAATATCAGAACAGAAACACTGAACTTGCTGGAAGATAAGTTAGGCAGAACTCTGGAAGACAATGGCATAGGAAAAGACTATGAACAAATCCACAGTAGCAGAAGAACTAGCAGAAAGAAACAACAACTGGGATCTCATCTTATTAAAAAGTTTCTGCACTCCAAAAGAAAGCATCAATAGAACTAAGAGACAACCTACAAGGTGGGAAAAAATTTTTAGCAGCTGTTCCTCAAACGACTATTATCTAGAATATATAAAGAACTCAAAACAATCAGCCCCCCAAATATAAAGGCCCAATTCAAAAATGGGCATTCAAAATGAACAGACATTTCTCAGACAAAGAAGTAAAAGCATCAAGTAAATATATGAAAAAATGCTCCACATCACTGGTCATTTGAGAGATGCAGATGAAAACAACCCTGAGATTTCACCTCACCCCACAAAGAATGGCTGCTATCAAGAAATCACACAATAACAAATGTTGGTGGGGTTGTGGGGAGAAAGGAATCCTTCTCCATTGTTGGTGGGAGTGCAGACTGATGCAACCACTATGGAAATCAATATCGAGATACCTCAAAGAGCCTAGACTGGAGGTTCCATTTGACCCAGCCATGTCTCTGCTAGGTATCTTTCCAAAAGAACTAAAAGAATCATATCACAGTGATGTATGCACACCCATGTTTATAGTGGCACAGTTTGTAATAGCTAAAACTTGGAAACAGCCCATTTGCCCATCAGTTGGAAACTGGATAAAGAAGATGTGGTTTTTCTATAAAATGGAATATTACTCAGCCATAAAGAATGAGAAAATAGATTCATGCATAGGAAAATGGATACATATTGAAGATATACTCCTAAGTGAAATAAATAAGTCACATGTGTAAATACCGAATAGTTTCTCTGGTGTTAATAAACTGTAATAATACATAAGATCCTAATAAGATTACTGACATTATGACATGGGAAGAAAGGGGCTAAAGGTGTAGGGAAGGTGGGATGGGTAGGGAAAGGTAATAAGGGAAAAGAAAAAAATGTGAGATAATGAAAAGATGGAAATAAAGTGTTTGTAGATGGGGAGGGGAGGAGGGGGTGAAGGGAGGGCAGGGACAAGGGGAAAAAATGAGAACCAAGATCTGTCATGTAGAGGTACAAGATCCCAACAGTGAATGTAACTATACTGTATCCCTAAAATGTACCAATAAACTCAATTAAAACTGAAAAAAAAGAAAAAGAAAAAAAACTTTCATTTTATTTTTTACAACTCCAGAATTTCTTTTTTTCTTCAAAGTCTCTCTTTACTGACATTGACTGTTTTGTGGGATTTCGTTCTCATATTTTTCATTCTCTACACATAATTTTTTTCTAACCATTTGGATGCATTTTAAGCAATTAATTTAAAAAGTAAGACTTCTCAGTCCAAGGTCTGAGCTTCTCCCAGAACAGTTTTATTTGTTAAGCTTGTTACTGCTTTTGGTCATAATCCTTGGTCTTTTGCATGTCCCTTAATATTTTGTAGGGAACTGAATGTTTAAAGAAATATAGATGACAGATGGATGTTTAACTCTTCCCCTGTCTGGCTAGGACAGCACATTGTTTCTTTAGTTTGGTTCTCTGTGTTCTTTATCCTGTATTTTGTTAAAACCTCTGCTTGGTTATCTAGTATCTAATAACTGGTCAGAGACTTTCTCCTGTTCTTAGAACCAGGTAAACATCCAGTCTTTGCTGAGACAATCTGTGTGCATATTAAGGATGTGTGTTCCAAAGGCCAATCAGGCAACTTACATTTCTGCTTAACATTCATTTTCCACTAGTGCAAAGCCTTGTGTTACCCCAGAGGTAAAGGATTAGGGCCTTCTCAGATGATTCTTGAGCATGTATATGGCCTTACACTTGCGCATAGATTTCTAGATTCTCAGAAATATATCAACACTTTTCTGTATTGTTCTTCTTCTCCTTTCTTTTAAACTTTTTGTCTGCTCCAACTTTTATCCATTGCCCCAGGCAACTACAGCAGTTAAACACTTAAGAATGAATCTGAAAAAGAGATCTAGCTCCATCTACTCATTCTAGTGCTGGGAATTTTACTTTTCAATACTGCAGCTGAGCAGGAAATAGGGACTCAGACTAAAGCCATTTCACAAATCACAAAGCTCACTGTTGTTACTGAGATTCATTCACTTTTCTTGAATAAATCTTCCCTTTGTCCTTGAAAACTTTTGCTTAATTTCCAGAGTTCTGAAAAAGTTGACTATGACTCACATGGCTAATTTTGAATTACTTTTAATTTGGGATGCCTTTTCAGAGTCCTTGCTTACCCATTTTCACTGGTACCACCACTTCTATTCTTCCTGATAAGAAATCTGTTTTCACCTTCATTTTATTATTCTGTAAGTTCCACAGAGTCTGTTAAAACTTCCTCTTTTTAAGTGGTTTTGTAAAAGTTGATTGCAATATGCCCTGGTGTGGTTTTCTTCTTCTCCAGATTTGCTGAACTTTTTAGCCCTCCCCCCACCCTCTGTCATTTATAGAATTTGGACACTTATCAGACAGATAATTTTTCATTAGTGATATCACAGGTTTTACTTTTCCCCACCTTTCCAATTACCTCTGTGTTAGTATACATGAAAGCATTCCACAGATCACTTATGCCCATCCCATTGTTATTTGTCTTTTGAGTAGTTTGTTGTTCTAAGTCTTTAAAATCAGTGGTTTTTCTTTTATTTTAATGTTCCATCTACTGTTAATTCACTATTTTTATCTTAAACATTATATATGTCAATTCCTAAAGCTTTACTTTTGTCTTTTTCATTCTCTCATGTCTTATTAAAATCTTAAACATCTGAGTTTTATTGCAATAACTATTTTAATGTTCTTTCCTAATAATCCTCTCATAATAATAATAATACCTAATGATACCAACTCTTATGATTGTAAATCAGCTTTAACTTATTGATTATGTCATTGTTTTTGCAGTCATTGGGTGGATGTCAGACATTATGTATTTTCTTTCTTTAAATGCTATATTTTAAAATTCTTATAAATATGCTTGAGCTTTGTTCTGCATCACAGTTAATTTACTTACAAGCAGTTTGATCATTTCTGGTCTTGCTTTTATGATTCATTGAAACCATAACAATGTTTATTCTTAGAATAATTATTTCCTGCTATTGAAGAAAAACTTTTCTGACTGTTCTAATGACCCATGACTTATGAGTTTTTCTGGAGTGACTGTTGGAGACAGGCATGACTTCCAATCATGTGTGAGTGACAGCACACTTCCACCAGTGGAATCTTTCTGAATGCTTCATTCTCAGCCTCATGTGTATGCACTTATTAATATTCTGCAACATACCTGAGAGAGATAATCTAAACAGCTCTGGGCTCTTTCTCTCTCTCCAGTAGTGGGTCTTGTGAACTTCAGTTGCTCTGGTCTTATGAAACTATCAACTCTGTCTCCTCAAGCTAGGGACTTTCAAGTTTCTACCTGTTTTTTCCTCCCTGTGACATGACTTGGAAAATCTCTGAAAGTACTGAGCCGAAGCAACTATATGCCTCTTTTTGTTTCCTTTCCATTTCCATCAAATGCTCTCTTTCATTATTTGTGATCCGGTATCTTAAATTTTTTTTTTTTTTTTTTTTTTTTTTTTTTTTTTTTTTTTTTTTTTTTTTTTTTTTTTTTTTTTTTTTTTTTTTTTTTTTTTTTTTTTTTTTGTACTGGGGATTGAACTCAGGTTCTTGCTCTTGCAAGGCAGGCCACCAAACCACTGAGCTAAATCCCCGGCCCTAAAAATCATTTTAATATATTTTGTCTGTCTGAATTTTTTACTGTAATTTCAGTAGGAAGACAACTCTTAACACTGTTACTCTTGTTTGGCTAGAAGCAGTTCCATAATGCCAATATTAAAATCTACTTTGGGAAATCAAGTAGGAAATAACACTTACCAACTTCTTCCATAAAGATGAGGTTATCGTTTTCTTGAGATTAAAATTAACCAGGCATTATGAGAGGCAAAGAGAGATAATAAATCTCACTCAGCACCATAATATTTTTAACAATCTATGAAACTGTTAAGTCTAGTAATACCTAAGATGGTTATCAAGTAGAATTCATCACATGTGTACAAGAT
Source organism: Fukomys damarensis (assembly GCF_012274545.1). Lineage (NCBI taxonomy): Eukaryota > Metazoa > Chordata > Mammalia > Rodentia > Bathyergidae > Fukomys > Fukomys damarensis. Next base: position 64,667,742 of record NW_022900926.1, on the reverse strand, counting down.
TTAATAGTTATTATTTAATCAGTGTAATGTGCAGTATTAACCAAATTAAGAGTAAGAGTAAGTAATGTGCCCAAAAAGCTCAATGCATTTCATTAACTATAGATGATTTTAAAACTTTTTAGCAAATACAAGCTTGAAATACAAAAGAGCAATTTTAATCCAATTTAAAATATCATCAGAAAATCTACAGTCATCATTATGCATCTTTTTAAATGGATACAGTACATTCACCATCAAATACAAAGATAAAATATTGAGTGATTTCTCCTAATGTAGGAGGATAATGATGTCTTTTCTCATTGTTAGGTAAAAATTTTTCTGAAAGCTCTGCTTACCAAATGAAAGTACTCAAAATGGGGAAGCAGAGAGTTTAGAAAAAAAGGAAGAAAAATTGTTATTTATAGGAGATAAAATTTTATTTACAAAATACTATAAATCTACAAAAACACTCATAGAATAAAATAACTCTTAGGTTTGGTGACATACTGGTATATTTTTATATTTTATCAATAAAATATTAAAAATTTAAAATGTAATTCAATTTATAATATCATAGAAAACATAAATATTTAGGTATAAAATTAGTATAGTACATGAAAAACCCTTACATAGAGAACTTGAAGATATGGCAAAGGTGAATTAGAAGAAAATTAAAAGAACAGACAGATATACCATGCTCATGGACTTTTAACTCAATATTATTATTATTATCTCCATTGTGCACAAATTGACGTATAAATTCCCCACAAGCCCAGTCAAACAGTGGTTTTTAACAAAAATTGGTGAACCGATTTTCACATATTGAAATGCAAAGACTTGTATAAGAAGGACAAAGCAAGTCTCACAAAGAACAAATACAAGCTGCACTATGTCATTTCATGACTCACTTCAAGGCTGCTGAATTTGAGACAATGGCCACCAAAGTGTTCAATGCAAAAGAGAAAATTATTTCAAAAATTTGTTTGTACATCTGGATAAACAATGGGGAAAATGCAACCTCAATCACTACCCTACAACCCTAAAGACATGAATCAAAGATGAAGCATAAAATCCTAAACTTTAAATTTTGCAGAGGAAAACAGAGAGATACCTTTTTATCCTGTGACTGGTAAGATTTCTTACAGTGGATACAAAAGTATTACACATAAAAAGAAACATTGATATATTGCCCTTAACCAAATGACAAAATTCAGCTCTGTAAATGACATAATTAGGAAAATAACAAGGTAAGCCACAGACTGAGAAAATATATTTGCAAACCATATATTAGACAAAGGTCTCATATTCCGAACATGTAACTAGCTTCCACAAATAAATAATGAAAAGAAAAACAACCCAATTAAAATGAGCAAAACATTTGGACACATCACAAAGTAAGATACACAAATTACCAATAAACACTTGAATAGGGGTTCAACATCGTTAATCATTAAATAAATGCCAGCAAAACCATAATTAGATATGACTTCACTAATCTCAGAATGACTGAAATGAAAACCATTAATAACTCCAAGTGTAGGAAAGATTGTGGGGCGTGTGGAATTTTACACATTGCTGGTCAAAAGCAGTGTGGTTTGACTGCTGTGGAAAAATAGCAAAAACCATGTTGTTACTTTTTTTCCCAAGTGAAATGAAAATATCTAGAAAAGAATTAAACTAAATGTCATCATAATAGACAGACTAGAAACAACTCAAATATCAGTGAAATGGATAGAAAAGTTGTGGTACATTCGTAGGATGGAACAAGATACAGCAATATAAAGAACAATTATTTATGTTACAACCAGGATAAATCTGGGAAACGTTACATGAAAAGAAGAGCACAATGCAACAGAGTGCATTCTGTGTCTTCCACCTCCATGAAGCTAAGAGCAGGAAAGACTCATCTTGGCATACAAGATAGGATGATGGTTGACAACAATATAGTGGTTACCTTGAACTTAGGCATGAAAACTTCGATGGGTCGACAGATGTATTCCATACCTTTATCAGGGTGGTAGCTATTTCTGAAGTAGTACTTTGCACTTCACTGTATATTAATCATATCTCAATAAAAGTAGAAATTACAAGAGAACGTTACCTAAAATTGATGGCATTTCTACTTGAGCAGAGTAAACAATGCCTGAATTGATTTGGAGGTACAATGGAAAAACACCAGCTAAAGAAGTAGATGACCCATTAGGAAAGGAGCAAAAAAGTCTAGAACAATTTAGGACACTTATTTTGCAGGAAAAAATCATTATGCAATGATTCATAGTTCATTTTTAGAAATTTAGATGTGGTAGCCATGTTGCAGCATTACTGGAAAGAAGTCCACTAGAGACAAAGTACCCATTGTCTGCACCCAGCACACAGGAGTGACAGGGATGGTATGACCAGACTGTGTGCTGCAATGTAAGATGTCACATTTCATAAGCACACCATACAGGGAGGCTTTTTCATATCCTATAACTTAATGGTCTTATATAGCTGTGCATAAAATTAAGAAACAGGAAAAGATATAATTAAGTAAGTGTACTTTGAGACTAGTGAGTTGATTTTAATGAAGGCTATTATTAGTATCTGATATTTTCATTTCATATACCTTATTTCATATGCATTGGTGACTAATATATAGTGTGAGTGCCCAGGAAGCCCATGATACTTGAAGGATCTGTGGAATTATAGTTCTATAGAGCATCACAAGTTTTCATGATAGCGTGTTGCGGCACTAGCTTTACTTGATACTGAGTTACTAATGAGAACAAGACCCCAAAGTATAACAAGTTTTATGGAATAGAATAATTGTACATATATGGGAGTTTCTGAAATATATTTGAGTAGCAATTAGAAGAGGCTACACACTCTTTCATACTTTATATGTTGAGGTGTTAAATATTATGAGCAAATGATGTAATTTAAATACATATATCCACTGTCTCTAACACCTCATCCCATAATATCTCTTCATTCCATTGCAAATGCACTATGGTCTCCTCTGTCCTTGAGCTCGATCTTGTCGAGGTCACTAACAACCTCTCCTCCCTCCCTCCCTCCCTGCCTTCCTTCCTTCCAAATGAAGTAGTCAATTTTTAGTCCTAATCTTATTCAACTTCTTGGCAGCTTGTAACAATATTGATAAAGCCATACTGTTTTGTTTTATAATCCTGTCTTGTATTTTCTTCCCACACCCTCAGTGCTCTTCCTAATGTCCACAGCAGGGCAGTTTCAGCCTGGTTCTGGGCACCACACTCTCCTTTGCACGTCTTCCTGTGGTCAGAGCCAGCTCAGGTTCCCAGTTCACCTGAGGTACTGCACTTTCAGCCCTCTCCAGCTCCCCTGGCTCACTTGATGCTCAGTGAGTGACACAAACATAATGTCTGTCCCAGAGACTTCCCATGTGTACCACAAGCCTGCTGCTGTAGCACATGCACACATACATGCACACAGAAACACACACATACACATGCACGCACGCACCAGGGTAGCAAGCTTTCTGGGGACTCCCTGCTCTGAGGCCTTCTCTCAGCTGCTCAAAGTACAACATCAGCACATACTACTGTAAGTGCTAAACCTGCATTAGCCAGGAGGTCATGTGGAAAAATAATCTGTATAATGTGGGGCTGCCGGCCAATACTGGTTCCAGGCCAGTCTTTGCCATGTCTGGAGCCCATCCTTGAAGAAGATGTCTTGGCAGCAGGGAGAACGGATGTCTGCACCCAGTGTAGAGAAGAGGCCTCCCTGTGCACTCCTGAGGGAGTTTCCTACGATGCTAACAGGGGCATCTTCATGTTTCATTGATTGCAAATGAGCAGCATCTGAGGTTGCTGCCAGAGTCTGAGCAGGACAGTTGGGAGACAGGACAGGGAACTGGAAAGACTGAGATCTGGCAAGAGGAACACATGGGCACCCAGCTAGTTTCTGAGTGGGGCCTGGCTTCTGTCCCATGAAGAGCAGGAATTACAGCCCAAAAGGGGAGAACTGATGTTAGCCAGTGGGAGCACCTAGGAGTTTTCTATCTCACTTCTGTTTAAGAAAGGAAAAGAAAACAGAAAGAGGTATTTAACCTCCGACAATAGGCAAATACTTTAAAAAATAACTACATGAAATTCATAAATGGACTATAAGAGCTTCTTCAGAAAAGTGTTTGAAGTGGTAGGTAAAAAACCAAAACATATGCAATCCACATGTTGGACTCCAGACATGAAAGTCAGGTGACAAAATAGGTTTTACATGAAACCCTTTTTCCACTGAACATGTATCAGTTATTCAAATTATTAAGATCTTCCTTACACAAAGCTGATATTCTTGGTTAGTGTGAATTCCAAGAAAAACAGATTTCCAAGTTTGACATTGCAAGGAATCCATGAATTTTATATATTTGATCAAGGAATGAGCATAACTAGAATATTGACACTGTTTGTAAAACTGGCAGAGCCATTTAACAGTCTTCAGTAACAATCTTTATCCTTACCTTTGTTGCAGCAAGAAAATTAAGATTCGAGTTTGTGTCTGAAATAGCTACTATGAAATGTCCTAAGAAATGCAGGGAATTTCCAGATGTAGGGAACTTCTACCCTAGATGTTTCCTGTCCTTCCTCAAAGCCAGGACTCAATGCTTGGGTGGAAGGTGCAGCCAGGACTACTGCCTGGGATTGGGGAGGACTGGCTGTCCCAGGCTTTCTTCCCAGCAGTGTCTCTCTCCATGCTGGGCTAAGTGTCCTCTGGCTCCAAGGGGCAGCCCACACTGCTCTCCTCCATGCCCTCCCACCTGGAGGTATTCTCTTTGCACAGCTCTGTTTTAAGTTGGCTCTTCCAGTCCAGGAATGCAGAGCTCTTACAAATTAAAAGCTTAGGTATTCAAAGCTGGCACCCCCATCCTGATATTCAGATCTCAGAATTTGACAAGCTGAGTGACACTGTGTCTGACTTCAATTAATGCTCCTGAGATCCTCCGCAAAGCCCAGTCCACTCAAGGGAATAAGTGGGGAGGGTTGCAAACTGGAGCAGTGGCTGAAGAATCTGTGGAGGGGTGGACTTGTCAGTCTCCACCCTGTGCCCTGCCCTTCATCACATACCTCGCAGAAGTGGACTCATAGGGTAACTGTCACATGGCTGGCCTGGGGAATGACCATTCCCCAAGGGCAGCACTGCCCCCTCCCTACATGCACACCCTCTTCACAGCTTGCCCATCTGCTCTACCTTGCTACCAGGATTTTGGACTAGAAATATTTCAAGTAAGATCCAAAACCCAAGGTAATCATGATTTTAAAAGATTTAAAATAAATGATTGTTAACACTTTTATATTGATTCCAAATCTATAAATAATAGCATCTGTGCATTGTCTAGGATTTCATTCATAGTTTTCTCTTTTGAGGGTTTAGCATAGCAACCTCAAAAATATGGACAGATCTGACAATACACAGCTTCATATCTAGGTCTTTATCTACAGGCGATAAATCTGATTTCTTTCAAATCATCATCTAGGTCTATCAAAATACCAGGCCAATTACTTCTCTGTATGTCTTTATGGGACTTGGAGCTTAAGATATCAATATATAAGAAATAATTTATTTAATATGGGTGATAATTACAGGGCTGGAGGACCCCAGAATATGAAAACATGGTACAGGTGACAAGGATGACCAATACATTTGAATTGTATTTACATAGAGTTACAGAAGACTATGAGGGAAGTATGTCCCTCATCCTCTGTTTCAGTCTCTGCCTTTGTGTGCATAGCCTTGGGAGGTGGGTCATTGTGCCTATATAGGTTCTGGGCTCCGGAAAGCAGAGAAAAATAATGAGAGTCAGCTTTCCTTATTGACTGGCAGAGATTTCAGAGTTTACAGAAGTCATATAACTGCTGCATAAATTTGTCCCAAGCATGGTGTCGACTTCCAGCAACGTGATGTGAAAAGCTGAGCAAAGAGTGGCTGTTTTCTCCTCCAGGAGGGGCAGAAATGAAACCACATCCAGGGTCTGATTCACTGCTGATCCTTGCCTTGTCCAAAATGAGAGACACTAAATCTTCAGTTCTACTTACTCACTTAAATCCCAATCAGAAAGTCCTTACTCAGATATCCTCACTAGTAAGAATTAAAAAGAAAACTTTTAGTGTAATAATGTTATAAAATAATCAAATGCTTTTGCCTTCTGCAGAGCTTTGAACAATTTTTTTTTTAGGGAGATGTAATTAGGACACAGGTCAATTGCAAAATTAACAAACATAACAGAGAGTTTTCATTCCTTTTCCAACCTATATGTTACAGATCATAAATTGACACATCCTCACTCACTTCATCAGCTGACAGTAGGTATAGGCATCACTGGGGGGAGGTTAAGTGTTAGAAGCCAAACTGCACCTCTGAAACACACCTGAGGTGGTGAAGATCCCTGTCCAGCAGGTGTGAGAGCTGTAATTGAGCATCCAAATCTGAAATGGAATCCAGGATAAATGCAGAAAACATTAAATTCCTTGTCACCTGCGCACCAACAGCTAAGGTTCTCCTCTCATTTGTCTTCGGATTTATATTCAGGTTTATCTTTGTAACGTAATCTTCTTTGCTAATATTATGGGAACTTAAAATCTAGAGCTTCAAAAACACATAGAGAATGCAACAAGTGCTAATAAAATGCCTCCAATTAAGAAGGGCAAATGTTAGGTAATTACCAGTAGGTTTTACTCTGTCCACCTAGGGATTGTTCAGGTTTCAGATATGTATTGAACCACACTTGTAATAGCTCAGCACTTCAACCACAGTTTGCCTATGTGAAGAAGCAGTTGTCTGTAGCTAGAACAGGAGACTCTCAATTGAGAAGTGTTGGCCTTCAGGCTTAGAATGGGTAATTTATTCCCACACCCTGGTTCATAGCTAATGACCTACCTTACAATGTTTTCATTTTTGGTCATCACCATAGATGATGAGCCAGAGGTGATTTAAAAAAAAAAAGCAGCCGTCTCATTTATTTGCCTTACCAAATATTTGTTTGAGGTTCCAAATATTTAGATAATTTACCCACTAATTTTTATTTTCCTTCATGTTTTACACATCTTTTTTCCAGGCCCAAGATGACCTGCCCTCCACTTCATTTGTTGATTTAAATGTCTGTGCAAAAGGAAACAGTAACAAATGGACCTTTTAATGAACACTGTCGTTCACTTGAACATAGTGAAAATCTTTACTTTTTTCTCACCTTGTCAAATTATTTCTTTAAGTTTAGTTTTCAGTATTAACCGCGGCTATGTCTGGGCCTGGTTTTCTTTGAGGAGTTTATGCTGTTTGTGGTCCACTGACCTTTTTGAATCCTTGAGGTTTTGTCTTGAATTGTGTTTGGGAAGGTTTTAGTCATGATTTCTTCAAATGTTTTTTTGTTTTGTTTTGTTTTGTTTTGTTTTGTTTTTTTCCCAAGCATCCCAGACTGGAAAACAGACCTCATCACATTGTCCCATGTGCTCCAAGGCTGTGTTTTCATGGTGTTTTTTTCTTCCTGTTACTCGGGCTGGATGATTTATCTTGGTCTGGTTTTGAGTCTGGGGCTTTTCTGTCAGTCCCAGCATTTTACCAGTGAGCCTACCCACAGAACTGTTAATTCAGCTGTTGGACTTTTCATTTCTGAAGTTCCCTTTGGTTCTTTTCTCACAATTCTCATTCTCTAGCAGAACTTCTCTTTCCCTCCATTTGCAGAGTGCCAACTAGGTATCTGGCGACACCGGTGTAAAGCTCACCTTGGAACCCAAATCGGACACTCCTATCCCTGGTCACCTTCGGATTTTCTCTATGGAAAATGTGCACACTGGCCACAATTTCTTGGTTCTTTACTGGTCAGATGATTGTTTGGCTTCTATCCCCCAAAATGTTAATATTATTCTGTGAAATTCTGGACCATGTTAAAATATGTAAAATCTCATCGTTTTTGTTAATTTAGTTTTGTTTGCTTTGTTGTGGTACTAGGATCAAAACCAAGGCCCCATTCCTGATGGGCAAGTGCCCTGACACTGAGCCCTTTTCTCAAGGGCAGCTGGCCAGCTGGATCATCCCCTCTCACTTTTCAGGCTGACCCACCCACTTTTCTCCCCCACCCCACCCCACATGGCACATGTAGCCTGCACTGGTCCCTCTGAAGGTCACTGATGCTCCGGCCCTGCCTGTGTCCTGGCTCAGTGCTCAGGGCGGTGATGTGAGATGCTGACGGGTCTCTCTGCACTTGTGCAGGTAGAGGTGAGCCTGCATTCGTGTCCCTTCCCACGAATTCAGATCAGAATGATCTCTTTCTGAACCTCTTCCTCTCTGAACTCCTCCTGCCCACAGGCCCTGGCTGGGCTTCCTCACAGCTCATCAGGGAGAGGGAAAGCAGAAGGGAAGAGGAGTACCTTGCTCTACAGACCCCAGGCCTGCCAGACCTCAGCCCCTCTGGCAGGAATAGTAGTGTAAATTGTCAGCTTTGTGTCTCCCCGTGGCAGGAAGCCTGAACCATAGGAGAAGAGGCCTGGAGAGAAGAACAGGAATGACAAAAGGAACTACACTGAAATTGCTTTTCACTCTCCTACTCTTTCTGGGGATCCTATTTCTTTCCTAGAGATTTTGATGCCTGTGGGGTCCTCACTACAGCAGCTTTCCACAAAATGCAAACACAAGGCTTGGAGTTCCTACCTGATCCTGCAACAGCAAGAAGCTCCTTCTGATGAACTTGGGATTCGTTCTTAATGCAGAAAAGTATCACCAAGAATTTTCTTTTCCAAATTTGAAATATTCATATTTTATAATATAAAGGAAAAGTTCCACTGAGAAATAATTCAACATATAAAATTCTAATTTTATTTCCTTATGGAAGAATTATATTCCATTGCTCAAAAACATTTGTAACTTTACAATAAATGAGAACAAAAAGTGTTATGAAAAAGTGACAGTGAATAATGCTAAGGCACTTATCCCATGAGCCATTGGCTTAAAGTCCATGTGTGACCATGGGAAATAGATTGGAAAAGAAGGGAAATTACATGTACTGTAGACTTGCTCTGGATTGACCTATATTTCCTCAGCTGATTTTCAGACAAAATCTTCAAGGTGACATGAAAGTCAGAAACATTCATCAGTGGCATGCATTCATGCCAGTGAACTCAGACTATATTCTAAATTCAAATTCATAGTCTTGAACAAGTATATGTTGGGGTTTTAAGTGGCCTATGGCAAAGTGAAGCAAAGAAATGCTAAAGTTATTCATTGTAAGGGTTGCTGTTGATCCATTGGATGGATCTTCCTTTTCTGGCTTTGTTTGTTTAATGCTACAATGTCTGGGGATGAAGGAAGTTTCTCTAATCAGGAAACTGAGTCAATGAAATCTCAAGTTTCAGAAACAATATAGTCCATCCTCTCCTATACAGTAATAATTATCCTAGCTATTCAAATAAGAACATTATAATTGCTATTTCCATTATATCCTATGAGTAAAAGAAAGTGCTTAATATACACACTTTACTACTGTGAGTCAGAAATTTTGGAGCACCAAACCCACTTAGACATTCCTAGAATAGCAAATAGACTTCAAGCCTCTAGAGGAAGGAGTGAAAGTTAGTATATCAGGTTATGCTTTCCAGAATAATATTGATAGATACAAAAGATAATTATAGTGTGCTTGGTGGAATAATTTTCTCCACTTACAAGGCTTTCATCCAACCACTGAAATTCTAATCAGAAGATCAAAATATTAAACCTACTTATTGGCTTCTGGTGTGATTCCTGAGCCAGTAAAGGATGAATGTAGGTTTCTGGAGGGTGCTTTTGATCTGATTGGGACTCATAATGGCATTGTCCAGGTGGTTTGCCTTCGAGCCCTGTCCTTTTAAAGTGTAGAACGAGGTGGTGGCCTGGACAAGGCCATGGCACTGCCCCTCTGCTCAGCCTCCGCTGGCCGAGGCCTGAGCCCTGCTGCCTTCCCACCCAGGCTTTGGCCTTGGTATTTGGTATCCAGCCCTGCATTTCATGGGCTACAGTATTCAGTGTTTAAATCAATACAACCATTAATGAAATCACCAGAAAACTTGGGAGTCTAAAGTGAAAGCAAACTTCAGTGTGAGAGATTGAAGAACAGAGTTGAGAAGAGAGCTGTAGCTGCTGACTGCGGCCATGAATCTGGACACTCCTCAGTGTGGGAGGCCCCTGCCCTGTGGCCCAAGCCCTGCTGCTGCACATGTGTCCTGTCTGTTCCCCGTGAAGAGCTGTCTCAGAGTGACAGACTAGTCTTTGCCACTTGTCCTCCCTCACGCTGCAGTCCTCCCTCTGTCATAAGAAATGCAACTTTTCAAAAGAATACACTCAATAACCCATTGATTCTTTTATTCCTGTTCACTCAATTTTAAAAAAAAACTGAAAAAAGAATTCAATTATTTTGCTGTTTCTAGAACTTACTCATTTTTATTCAGCCCCATCAGCTTTGCCTCCTGTCTTCTGTGGAATGCAGGTTGAGCTGGAAAATCCCTGTGGTTGGGACTATGTGGCTCTTTTGGGTGATAAATGTTCACACGGGGTGGGCTAGAGCAGCCCTCCACTGGGTTTTCCACTGGCTTTGGGTTTTCTCTCTCATGCCCCCCAGGTCCTGGGCTCATTCCTTGTCCTTCCTCTCAGGATTTGCCCACTGGATCACCTAGATGTATGTATTCTCACTTTGGCCGAGTCTGTTTTCTCTGAATCTATTCAGTATGCAATTCAACAAAGAAGGCAGCGGTACCCCAGAGTCCTTCCACGTGTGACTTCTGCTTGGTGGGATGAGTACTGTTTGACCCCCACTTCTACAGAGATGGGGCACCGAGAGGCTCTGCACGCGTGATGCTCTGCAGAAGGAAAGAAAGAGGCTGCTACAAGAGAAGGGACAAGAGGTGACCGCCAGGCTTCAGGCCTCTGGGACACTGCCTCTGGAACTTCTCGCCCGAAAATGTCCTTCCAGCCCCTCAATACCAAACAAGATCTGAGATTTGTGAGGAGGTGGAGCTTAGCCTGGGTGAGCTGAGAGAGGAGCCCCAGGGGGAATGAGGAGTCAGGAGAGTGGCTGGGAGAGGCCAGCGTCAGGGGTGGCCTAGGCTTTGTGTCTGTGACAGCAGTGGTTCCACTCAGCTATGCCTCCCATGATGAGGACAGCAGGTGTCACCAGCTTCTGTGAGCCACTGAAGGGGCCCATGAGTCACGAGTGGCCTAGGCTTTCCCCTGTTCTCAGAGGACTATAAATTCTCTACCTGCTGCTCACTTTCTCTCCATCTCTACTCCATGCCTGAGCCAACAGAGCTTACACATCCTAGCTCTCTTCCAGTGGGTGGATCTGCTGGGAGTGAATATACCCAGCAACAGCTCAGGGATGCGTGACAGGTTAAATTCTGTCACCCAGGAAGACAGGCTGAAGTGCCAAGCCCCACCACACATGCTCCTTCTACCGTGGATGTGATCATATTTGGAAAAGGAGTCTTTGCCAGTTGGAGTGAAAGCCCACTCCATTAGGGAGGGTCCTGAGCCTAAGAGAGGCAGAGATATGGAAAGAAGGCCGCGCAAAGACACAGGCAGAGACTGGAGCAATATGGCCATAGCCTCCTGGGAGGCCAAAAGGATCCTCCTGGGGCTTCCAGGGGCTCAGCTCTGAGACAGTCTGACCCCAGGCCTTCAAGAGAACAAACTTGAGTTGTTGAAACTCCCCAGTGCATTGTGCTTCATGACAGCAGCTGTGGGGAACCAGTGTAGAAATTCAATACTACACAGACAACTGGGGAGAAGTACTCCTCTGTCCTCTCCCCTCCTTCCCTGGACGTCCTCTCCCCTCCTTCCCTGGACATCACCTTGTTCACCTCCCACCCAGAGTTGACTTGTGCATGCTGTCACCATCTGCGACTCCTGAAAATGCATGTAGTTTTCTGTACACATACTCATGTTTTACTGGGTGCATAAAATTTGTTTGGTTTTTTTGCTCATTTGGTTGAATAAAATATTTTCTAAGGGTAATCTGGATGATAAAATGAAGTTCTTATAACCACTAATTCATGATGTGCCCTATAATATTCAAGCAAGAGTTTTCTGTAATACATACTAGAAACATTTATTGAACAGAGGGGCATTTCTCTGTTCCCCCCTCTGAATACCTGTTTGACAGGGCTGAGGCCCAGGCACAGCCTCGCCAGTAGTTTGCACCCAGGGCCAGCCCTGGACGGTTCAGTCATCTGTCTGGAGAGTACCAACTGCTGTCCTTCCCTGAGGGACCTGGGTTCCTGGGTGGGGACAGTGGGATCTCTTGTTCCCTCTGCACCTCTGGCACACCACACAACACTTTGTGAGACCAAAGTCCTAGTGAACAAGAGGCCAGCACCAGAGGAGTGCCGTGGACCTGTGTCAGGGCACCTCTGACATCTGAAATTCCTAGGCATGATCTGGAACAGCCTCCCCATGACTGCCCACACTTCTTGGGGAGAACATGCCCTGTCCTCAGTGGAAGCTGTGAATTTCATCTTCCTTCCTGTCACCTGTGTCTATCCACACATGTCTTGGGCTAAGAGCTGCATAGGATGTATTTGTTGTTTGGCAGCCTACAACTTATGTGCGGAGTAGAGGTTCAGTTTATGTCTCATTTTGAGGTGTTTTCTTTTTAAATAATTGTAATATGGCCAGTTCCAGAGGTTACTGCAAATCCTACAGAATCCTATTTCAGCTGTCAGACTGAGGGGAACACCCTGCCAGGAGGCCCAACACCCCCAGTCGCCCCCAAGAAGTGTTTCATTTCCTTTTGTCTTTTTGGCCATCACATTGGCTTGGGTGTTTCTATGTGCTAAGCCTCTCTCCTGCCTCTTTTCTGCCTCTTCAGCACATCTTGCTGATAATTTTCTTCTTTGTTCCAAGTGATAGAGTCAAGATCTAATGTCATAGAAACTGCATTCACAAAAGGGTGGCATGGAGTGGCAGGTAAAGATCAGACTTTAAATTGAACTTCTAATCCTTTAGGCCGATATAATCAAAATATTAGGTGCTGGAAAGGTCCCCATGAGTGGTAGAAATGCTAAATTTTGCGGTACCCAGAGATTCCGACAAGTTGCCCTCCCAGAGGTTCTGTGATAGGGGTCTGGGAGTCCGCGGCAGAGATGTTGGCTGTGACAAGCATCAGAGCAGGGGCTTCTTCTGGTCAAGGGAGGCCCCAGACAGAGCCAGAGCACACTCTGATCAGTGACTAGTTCTGTGGAGAGATGAACCCCCAGAGCAGGCAGTCCTGAGCATGACAGAGGGAGGGTCAGCCCCTCAGGACTCAGAACAGGATCAGCTGGCCAGAGACCACTGAGCTGCCATTGTTGGTGGTTACCATCCATCCCATTTCCAAAAGTCTCCTGTCCTTCACTCTCCTTCTGTGTTCTGCCTGTACTTTAGTGGGCACACTGCCACCATCCCCTCCATGTAGAGCCAGGTGCCAGCCCACAACAGCTTTCTATACCCCAAGCACCCACCCAGCTGGCCGAGGCCCTGCCCAGGCCAAGGAAACTGTCCAGGGCCCTCCTGTCTTGTCTTTTCTCAGTGGGTGAGGTCTAGTCTGCACTGCCTGCAAGATGCCCTGGCCCACCCTCCTTCAGGGGCTCTCACCCTGGCCACCTCTCCTTGAGTTTCCAAGAACCCTCTGCCAGGTGACCATATCCTGCATCATGCTGATATGGGACAGTGGGGCTTCAGACCCACAGGGGCCCTGATGTCCCACACAACCATTCTTGTGTTAAGTAAGACGTGATCTCTCAGTCTATCATGTAAATACTTCAGCAATTTTGTTTTCTGGGAAGGTTAGTCTTCTTTGATGTGATATGTAATGGAACAACTTTGCTACACTAAGTCCTTATTTTTCTAGGGCTGTGGAAAAGTGGCCTTGGCTAGGACCCAGTGGTCAGGGCGATCATGTACCCCTGCGGTCCAGCCACAGTGACGCTCAGTGAGCAGAGGGACCAAGGTCTCTTTCTGCTGTTTATTTTTCAACAAATTCAGGTGACAGCATTTGAGGCACCCATTTGCATAGATTACAGAAGATTGTTTGCAGTGTCAGCCAGCAATCTGCCTTCTACTTTGGCCTACCTTAGGTCTCACATTTCTCACTCTAGAGACATCCCACAGCCTCAGGCACCCAAAACCTGTAATCTGGCATTTGTGGTCTCACCTTTTTCATCCCACCCACAATCAGCCTTTTATGATCATAAACAAAAGAAATATTAAAGGAGAGAGAGAAAAAACAGTGCGGATCAAAATGGCTGTGCTTTTTTCCCCCACACAAACCACACTGGCCTGCAGCAGGAAGCCTCAACCCCTCACTGTCCCCGTGGTCCCTCCTCACTCTGCTCTCTGTCCACACACAGGAACCTGAGTCCCCTTGGCCCCAGTGCTCTGGCGACAGCCACATGTGCTAGAGGCCAGATTACCTGGAGCTCAGCAATGCAGTTTAAAGCACAGAACCACACTGCCTGTAATCTGGCTGCAGGAATGTGCTCCAGCCTGCATCTCTGCAACTCTGCCAGCTGTGAGGTGGTGTCCTTGTTCCAGGCAGCCAGCTCTCCTGAGGCCGTGGTCCTCACAGGCCTGTCATCTGAGGAGAGCACTGGCTCTAGCCCCACTCTGGGCCCAGAACAGGCTGCACATGGTCCCCTCATCCAGGACATCCAGGACACTTGCAGAGCCACCAACTCATTCATATGTCCCTGGGGAGCCCACCCTGAAGCTCCAGGCTCATGAGGTCTCTGAACCCAAGTCATGATACAAAAAGGGCCACATCATGGTTTGTATATGAAATGTCCCCAAAGTCTTGTGGAGTCTCAGTCCAAGCTGGGGTGCCACAGGGGACAGAGTGGGGTGAATGGAGATCTGCCCTTGTGAAGTCAGCCTTACCACAGGTCCAGGGGCAACAAGGTCTAGTGACCAAGGACTGAAGCCTCTGAAACCCAGGGCCTCATGCACCTGTTCTCCTTTTTAGTTGGTTTTCTCAGGTATTTTGTCCCTGCTGTGGAAAGCTAATTAACAGCCCACAGTTACACCTTTTTCAGGGTAATGTGACAAAGAGGTCATGTTCAGGAGGCAGCCAGGCAGCAGGAACTGTGGCATCATAGAGCATGCGGAGGACACCATCAAGGAAGTTGGCGTCAGCTCCTGCTGTTACCATGGGGTGGGGCACTGCTGCAATTGTCCCGGTGACACTGGTGATGAGTGAAAGTCCCCTGTGTCCTCTGAGCTGGGGACAGTGGCCTCGGAGGGGGAGAGTGGTCACTCACCAGGTGTCATGGGGAGGAACCCAGTACTGCAGGCAATCACATATGGTGCCTGTGAATGGAGCTCAGTGCATAAATCACTGTGTGTGGGGGCAGAATACAAGCAACAGGAGTCTGACGAAATAACAACAATAACAATAACAATAGCAACAGAAACAAAGAGATGTCTTCAAAATTTGCAGTCATGTAGTTGGTTTGGATGAAACCCTGGTAAAACCTGGAAAGGAGATGGATGAGGGGCCAAGGGTTTGCCCACCCACATGGCTGGGCTTTGTGTAAAGAGATCTGGTCTTATCAAACCACTCAGAGGGGTTGCAGGGCATTAAATAGCTGCCACTGGGCTGCACTGCCCACAGCAGGAGCCTCTAGGCTTTCAGAGCCATATCTATGTTGGGTAATTTGGGGAAAAGTACTGAAAACTAATGTGGTCAAGAAGCCCAATCTATAAGACAAATGTATGCTTTTTCTCAGCGCTGGTGATTCAACCCAGGACCTTCACACTAAGCTACATCCCCAGCCCATTTTGTATTTTTCATTTTGGTTCACAGTCTCGCTAATTCACCAAGTTGCTGAGGTGGGGCTCAAACTTGTAACCCTCCTGCCTCAGCCTCTGAGAATCCTGGGATGGCAGAGATGGGCCACCACATCTGTCTCTCACAACAGATCTTAATACCTATGTTTATTTAAGGACTGGTGACATAGAGAAGCAGGAACAGATTGAACAAGCCAAGTACTCAATATTGCAGTCTAATGACACACTTATGTCTCCCACATGGATTATTTTATGTTTTGCTTTTTGTATTTCTTACTGGTTTGGTAGTTGGGCCATCTTGGAGCAAAGCAGTTACAGTAATACCTCAGTTCACAAGCAATTTTGTTCATGAACAATTCAGTTTGCACACAGAAGCATTCAGCAAAGTTTTACTTCTCTTTGTAAACTTTGCATTGGGGGATGAACAGGAATTTGGCCATCTTCCACCATCAGCCATGTGGTCATGTCTCCCTTTAGTCAAGACTACAGTCACAGACAGACCTAGGAACACTTGCTGTGAAGTTATTTTGTATGTTTTTTTAGCACATACAGGGCTCTACAGTGTCATTCAAAAGTGTAGAGCAAGCAGGGAAGTTAAAACGAAAGAGCAGAGCAGTAATAAAGGTGACAAGAACATGCAGGGGGACAATAAAGGTGACAGAAAGTGCAGAACAAGAATGATAAGAAGAAGGCTTTGAAGAAAATATCCACTGATGTGAGGAAGGAAATTGTAGAAAAGCATAAGCATTATATTCATGGGATTGATCAGGCCTCAGAGTACAAGATGGCAAAGTTGACAATCTTGAATATTCTGAGGAATAACGGTACCATCAAAGGAGGACATGTGGCAAGAGGAGTAACAACGTCAACCATATAGAGGAAACCAGTGTGAGAAGAGGTAAATAAACTTCTGTTAATGTGGTCAAATGAGAAGGACCTGACAGGTGGCAGCATCTGTGAAAATGCCAGGAAGTTCCACAGTGACTTTAATGCAAGAAAACCCCTCTACAAGTGCAATAGGTGATGACTTTAAAGCCAGTAGAAGGTGATTTGATAAATTCTGCAAGAGAAGTGGCAATCATGTCTGATAAGACATGGCAAGGCTTCCAGTTCTGGAAAGGCCACTGCAGAAACCTACGAGAAACCTTCTAATGTATGGTGCCCCAGAACACAATCCTACCCTGGTTGAAGACATGGACTCTGAGTATGATTTCCGAAAGGTCAAATTCCTCCTCTTACGATGCCTCTTCTTCAGCCCACGGACCAGGAAGTCATCTGCAATTTCAAAAGCTGTACACTTCTCTTTTTGATTTCCTGAGAGCAGCCATTCTTTCTGGGGTGAGGTGGAATCTCAGCATTGTTTTCATTAGCATCTTTAGAATGACCAGTGATGTTGAACATTTTTTCATATATTTATTTACCATTTCTACTTCTTCATCTGAGAATTGTCTATTCATTTCAGACATCCAATTTTGGATTGGTTTTTCTAATTTGGGGGGGTCTAATTTTTTGAATTGTTCATATATTCTGGATAGTAGCCCTCTGTCTGAGGAATAGCTGCCAAAAGTTTTTCCTACAGTATGGGTTGTCACTCTCTTGGTGATTTCTTTTGCTGTGCAGAAGCTTTTCAATAAGATGATATCCCAGTTGTTTATTCTTTTGATAGTTTCTGTGCTACTGAGGCTTGATTCATAAAGTCTTTTCCTATACCATCGTCTTCAAGAGTTTTATGTATTATATCTTCCAGCAGATTGTTTCTGTTTTAATATATAGATCTTTGATCCACTTCAATTTTAATTTAGTGCATGGTGAAAGATATGAGCCTACCTTAGGCAAGTGGAAAACTAGCTTTTTCAGAACCATTTATTAAAGAGGTGATCTTTCTTACAATGAAGGTATTTGAGTGTGTCAGGAGTTGTTTCTGCATCTTCCAATCTGTTCCACTGATCCTCATATCTGTTCCTTTGCCAATACTGTGCTGCTCTTATCACAGTAGCCTGCAGTATTTAAAGTCAGGGATTGTGATGCCCCCTGCCTTGGCTTTATTGCAGAATTGTCTTTGCTCTTCTAGATCTCTTCTGGTTACAAATTAATTTTAGGATTGTTTTTTCTAATTCTGAGAGATATGCTATTGGAATTTTGATAGGGATTGCACTAAATCAGTAAAACAATTTTTTTATTTAAATTTTATTGAGTTTATTGGTACATTTTAGGGCTACAGTACAGTTACATTCATTGTTGGGATCATGTACCTTTACATGGCAAGTCTTGATTCTCATTTTTTCCCCTTACCTCTGCCCTCCCTTCACCCCCTCCTCCCCTCCCCATCTACAAACACTTTATTTTCATCTTTTCATTCTCTCACATTTTTTTCTTTTCCCTTTTTGTTCTTCCCCTACGCATCACATCTTCCCTACACCTTTAGCTCCTTTCTTCAAATTTCTAAATGTCAGTAATCTTATTAGAATCTTATGCATTGTTGCAGAATATTCACACCAGGGAAACTATTTGGTATTTACACATGTGTGACTTATTTATTTCACTTAGGAGTATATCTTCAATATGTATCCATTTTCCTATGAATGAATCTATTCTCTCGCTCTTTATGGCTGAGTAATATTCCATTTTATAGAAAAACCACAACTTCTTTATCCAGTTTCCAACGGATGGGCAAATAGGCTGTTTCCAAGATTTAGCTATTACAAACTGTGCCGCTATAAACATGGGTGCACATACTTCTCTGTGATATGATTCTTTTTGAAACTGGCTATTTTCACTATATTAGTTCTTCCTACCCAAGAACAAGGGACATATTTCCATTGTCTGATATCTTCATTGTTCTTCTTTCTCAGAGTACTGTGTTATTCAAAGTAGAGGTCTTTTACTTCCTTTGTTAGATTGATTCCTAGGTATTTCATTTTTTGGATGCCATTGTGAAAGGTGTTGTTTCCCTAATTCTCTCTCAGTAAGTTTTTATTCATGTGCAAGAGGTTTATTGATTTTTGAGTGTTGACTTTGTATCCTTCTATGCTACAGAATTTGGTTATTAAACCTGAAAGTATTTTGCTGGAGCTTTTGAGTTCTTGTATGTAGAGTATCATGTTATGTTCAAATAATGATAATTTAACTTATTCCTTTCCTATCCTTTTCCTTTTATTTCTTTCTCTTGTCCAATTGCTCTGGCTAGTATTTCCAGAACTATGTTGAATAAGAGTGGTGACAATGGACACCCTTGTCTCATTACTGATTTTAAAGTGAAAGCTTTCAGTTTTTGTCCATTTAATATGATATTGCCTGTAGGTTTGTCATAGATGGCTTTTATTAGATTAATATAAAGACCATCTATTTCCATTTTCTGTAGGCTTTTATCATGAATGGGTGTTGGACCTTGACAAATCCTTAGCCGACTTTATCAAAAAAGGAAAGAAAAGAGTCAAATCCATGTAATTAAGAATGAAAAAGGTGAAATTGCAACAGATCCCGCAGAAATCCAGATCATCATTATCTATTTTGAGAATTTGTATCCTAATAAGGTGGAAAACACAGAAGAAATGGACAGATCCTAGCTACATATGAATTACCAAAATGGAATGAAAAAATATAAAAATTCTAAATAAATCAATATGTCAATGAAATTGATGATATAATTAAAAGCTTACCACCAACAACAACAACAAAAAAATGAAACTTTCTGAACGGAACCTCAGTTACAAAAGAATCTACAAATAGATCACATCAAATTAAAAATCTTCTGCACTCAAAGAAAACCACTGACAGAACGAAGAGAAGACATACAAAGTGGGAAAAATTATGCCAGCTACTCCTCAGACAAAGGGCTATCTAGAATAGTCAAAAACTCAAAAAAAACATTTAAATCCTCCAAATTTAAAGAACCAATCCAAAAGTGAGTATATTAAATTAATAGACAATGTTCAGATGAAGAAGTACAAATGACCAGTAAATACATCAAAACATAGTCAACGTCACCTGCTGTTTGAGAAATGTGAATGAAAACAGTGCTGAGATTACACCTCACTCCAGAATGAATGGCTATCATCAAGAAAGCAAGCAATAACAAATACTGGAAAGGGTACAGGGAAAAAGGAACACTTCTTCATTGTTGGTGGGAGTGTAATGTGGTACAATTAGTACAACATCCTGGAAATTAATATGGAGATTCCTCAAAAAATTAAAAATAGTTGATTCATCTATTCTTTTTCTAGGTATCTTCCTGAACTAATAATATTATATTACAGTGATGCATGCATGCCCATGTTTATACCAGCACAATTTATAATTGTTGAATCTTAGAAGCAGCCTATACATCCATCAACAGATGAATGGATTAAAAAATATGGTATTCATACACAATAGAGTATAACTCTGCCATAAAGGACAAACTCGAGTCATTGGTAGGAAAATAGATGCATACTGAGACCATAATGTTAAGTGAAGTAGGTCAGATAGACACATCCTTGACTATCACATAATTTCTCTTACATGAGAAATCTAATATATAAGTAAAGTACAAAACAAAAGATGGAAAAAAAGACATATAAAAAGTTGTGATAATCCAGCAATGACAGTGTATCTAAAAGTGTACTTTGATTTAGTGTAATTGTCTTATGTGTTTTATATAGTTTATTCTATTAGTCTGGCCATTAATTTGTGTTTATGATAATTAACTCCACAAGGACTTATGAAATAAACAAATGAATTGGATGCTGGAAAAATCCTTTTTAAAGGAGAGGGAGAGGAAAGGAGAAACAAAAACAAAAGAGATGTGTTACTATATATGTACCAGTTCCCCACAACAGCTGTAATTATTATGTACTAATAAAAATACAAAAATTTAAAGTGTGATTAATAATTGTGATGTTAATTTCATTTGAGTAAGAACCACTTAACAGATTAGTAAATTCTGGGTGTGTCTGTGGATGATTGGCACGTAGGTCAGCAAACTGAGGGGGCAAGACCCACCCTGGATAAGTGGCACCAACCAAAAGGCTTGTAGCTCATTGTCTTTGTACACTGGTCTTGGTGTCCAGTTTCTTCAATCATCCAGCTCACAGTTTTCAACTTTCTAGTGTATGTTCTTCTACACAGACCTGCACTGGTATCTCCACAGTGAACTTGAATCTTTGACCTCTACTGGCTCCCTAGGTACCAGATATGTCCATTTTGGATTTTCTGTCTCTGACCAGGCAGATAGCCACTGGGATTTCCTGTTTCTGATTCTTTAAACCTACCTAATAAATTCCTTGTGTAATTCTACATAAATTTGATATTGAATCTAACTGTTAATCTAGAAAATCCTAACAAATAGAAGTCGTAAGTTTAACAACACAAGAATCCAGGGTGGTGGCTAAGGGGGAGCTATTTGGTATCCCCCCCAGGACCTACTCCCCTCATTGTCATTGAATAAATGTTCACTTTTTAAGGTCCAGTTGTCCCATTCTTGTTGTTTAAAGTCACAATTTAATCTGTGACATCTGAGCTTCAGAATATTGGGAGGGATATTATTTTTATAGCGGTTCCTCTTTTCAAAGTTTATTTTTATCAAATTGAAAGCTATTAAAAAAACTGTAATTGCTAGATATAATTGCCTTCTAGGCCAGTTTACCAAACTGTACACTAACCTTTTCCAGCCCTGCCCCACTGTTTAGCATTAAAGTACATTTGGCGCCTCTGGAGAGACATGGATTTTTCCTAGACAAGGTTTTATGGTTTCATTTTGTGACATTTAACTTCATGTTTGATGAACAAACCACAAAACCTCATGTAGACACATGCAATAATGTCAAGCAAAGTCTGCTGCTTTTGCTCTGGGCTGCAGTAACGCTGTGTGACTGCAGCGAAGACAAGTGCTAAACTGGAGACCAGGTGACTGGTTTGAAGACTGGCAGCATCTCCAAGGACCCCAGGTGTACATCCACCGCTGTGGCACGGTCCTGAATTGTGGCCATCACCAGGACACCATGTGCTCTGTCCACAGGATCTGATTTGAGAAATATGAAAACCTCTTAAACCCAGGTCGCTGCTTGGAAGCCAGTCCCACACGACCTGCTCTGTCCAGTGTGCGTGTGTGAAGGTGCCCACTCAGCAGTGGCAGGAGTGGCAGGGAGCACCAGCCATTCTGACAGGTAGTTCACCCACCCTGTGGTGACATGACCGCCACACAGTGCTCATACCTCTGCTGACATTCATCCAGATGGCCCTCAAGCATCTAGCTCTGTCTGTTACAAAAACAGCTACCACAATAATCTAAAGCGTCCAGGCAGCATCCTGCCTTTGGTATACAGCTGGACCTGTGTTCCAAGACCCCAGGGGATGCCCCAACACCTCAGAGAGCACTGGAATCTTTACATACTATGGTTTTTCTCACATATGCTTACCATGATTAAGTTTAATTTATAAATTCAGCATGGTAAGAGAGTAACAGCAATAACTAAAATTGAAATAGAACAATTACAATATACTATAATAAAAGTTATATAAATGTGATCTCCATCTTCCTATCAAAATATCTTACTGTCCAGAATTCTGTGGTGACTTGAGATAGTACAACATGTCTGGGATGAGGTGATATGAGACACATGTTGTGGGCATTGTGAGGTGGGGCAGGGCTCCTTTGGGATCACATGGACACCGCATTGTGGTACCACAACAGCCAGTGCAATAAGCCACAAGGTGCTAAGAAATCAATGGACAGGTGGCATGTACATACACTGCACAAAGGGCTGGCTCATGACTGGGCAGGACAGAGAGGAGAGCACAAGATTTCATTTGCCTGGCAGGATGGCTTATGACTTACAACTTATTTTATTTCTGTAAGTTTTCATTTAATATTTTGGACTGCATCTTGAGGTAACTGAAACTTTAAAAAGTAAAACACAGATCAGGAGACAGTAATGCCCATATGCATCACGTATATTCTGCATATCCATGCACACATATGCACACACCTAAGTGCACGTGCACATGCAGGCACTCATGTACATTACACACTCATATGTATGTATGCAAATATAATACACAGGTATTACCTGAAAACAGGTGCATGTATGTACACACTCCCTACATAAGCATTTACAAATGCACTGACAATGCACACATATGTATTCGGGTATAGACACTATATACACATAGCATACACAAATTATATTAGGCACATATATGCATGGAATATATAATACATATACAATATGTATATAATATGTATAGCATGTAATATATAATACATATATTATATATATGTATATAATATGCATATAATACATGCATACATCTACACAGATACAGAGATTGGTAGATTTTAATGAGCTGGTCTGGGGTCTGTAGGCAGGAGTATAGCCCAGGACCTGGCAGAAGGTGATAGTGGTACTTGAGGCCATCTGTAGGCAGTGTCCTTCCTTAGACCTTAGTCTATTCTCTGAGTCTTTCTCTGACCCAAATGATGCTGGCCTCACTACCAGGGTCATCTGCTCAGCTCAGTGCCCACCAACTCAAATGCTGGCCTCATCTCCAAAACACACTCCCAGTGTCATACAGATTGTTGCTTGACCAAACACTGGGTACCATGGCCCAGCCAAGCAGGCACACAATTAATATTATGCTAACTGATGCATCAGACATTGAAGTGTGGGTGTAAGGACACAGGAAGATTGGACACAACTTGATTTCTCTACTTAACTCATCAGGCTTCTCCTGGCCATAGCCACCCACTGTCTCACTCAAGTTTCTCCAACATGGGGATTGAAGGCCACAGAACTTAGAGCTCAAAAGGACAGAAACCATGTGTAGATGGACCTTTCTGTTCTGCCAGTGGGGACACTGGGGCCCTGAGAAGGCTGTTGCTTCTCAAATACCCTGTTTGATTGCAGACCCCTCAAGGGACCAGTGGCCAGGGCCTTAAGAGGAGGACCCTTTGTAGATATGTTGCACTTTGCAATTATATTAGCCATACTCTAAGGCATTGTTTCCCAGAGGATGCTGGAGTGGAGTGACGGCAGGAGTCTAGTTATTGCATCACAGGGATGGTAGAGAGGTTAGTCTGGTAATCAAGTGTAGCTCAGAGAGCGTGTGGCCTTCCCAGACTCCAGCGATCCGGGTGTATCTCAGGCCTGCCCACACATGTAACAGGCAGAGGTGCCGTTGGAGGGGATGACCCAGTGGTCTCCCACCTTACTATCCAGGCTCAGGACACTCACAGCACTGGAAAGTGGGCCTAAGCCGACCTCCAGGCTTCACTTCAGTCTCAGCGGCCCTGCCTCATCGTGCCCACAAGTGCATCATGGCCGATGGAGAGGTCTCAACACCTGCATGGCAAAGAGGGTGCAGGAGCAGGAGGGAAAGAAGGGCGTCTGTCTCCCCACAGGCTCTTGTAGGAGCAATGCCTCTATACAGAAGGACTTTCAGTGTAGCTGTGATGTCTGTGTTAGAAGAGGTGCCAGGAGACTTCCTTCCCACCACACACAAAATCAGAAAAGAGAAAAGACTCAGCAGTGCAGTACCGCTTACTAGGATGCTCATCCTGGAAAACAGGGAAACTCAGTCCGCCATGCTGAGAAGGACTGGTTAGTTATAGTGTCCTTCGTGGCCCCACCAAGGACTGTGGTATAAGGTGAGTGATCCGTGTTCAGCCCGTGACAGGTAACTAAGCTCAGTTAGATAGCAGCTCTTCCTATAGCCAGAACTTCCCCCAAATTCCTCCAAATCCTTCCAGTTCTGGCTAGGATATAACTTCAGAAGTACTACTCTAAAAGTCTGAATTCTGCCCAGAATTTATGGTGAGGGACGAGTGTTGAGGAGATGAGAATAAGCTTTTATAAATAGTGTATAAATACTAGCTACATGATCCAACTAGAAATAAAGTATCTTATTTCATGAAAAGAAAGTACATTTGGTCTTCTGAGAAATCCGCTCTGCTAGCCTCTTCCACTCCAGGTGTGAATCTGCTCCTATTATAAGAATGGTCACTGTTTATTTTGGAATTTAAACTGTATTGGAAAGAGCAGATGTTAACTCTGCATTCGCTTCTGTGTTGTTTCTTAGAGGGTGTGGCTGGTTTGACCACATCTGAATCATTGATGCGGGACCACTTTTTCATCCTGTGTGCTGTGTGGCCTCAGCATGGTCCAGAGGCCCTCGATGCTACCCTAGCCCCCTGTGGGCAACACCTCCTCCAGCCTGGGCAGACAGGAGGTCTTCCGGCCATCCTGGGGCCCAGTGATATTTCTGAGGGCAGCAACCTGGATGGAGAGCCAGAGGGGCCCTGCAGCTAGGCCGCTATCTTGGCCAGAGCTCTGGGCAGGACACAGCCTGGAGGGCACCAGCAGAGGGCATGTGTCATCTGCAGCGGGCAGTGGAAGTACCCGAGCACAAGCTGGATAGATTCCCTCCTCTGCTGTACCCTCTGCTTTTCCTAGTCCTAAGTCAGGTTGTTGCTGTTTGATTTATTGTTTCAACTTTCATTTGCCTCAAGACTCAACCCCAAGCATCTGGCCCAGGTAGTTAAAATGCGTTGTGTTAAATGTGTAAGTGGAGGAGCACACGGCTCCCCTGCTCACGATGACTGCTCTCCTCCACCCTCAGCACTTCCCTCCACCCAGCCTTACAGATAGGAATGTGCATGCACTTACTGTTTCCAGTCTGACAGGAGAGCCTGGGTGGGCAGGTGAAGCTGGATGGATGCCTACAGATGGAAAAATGACCAGCTTTGCAGAACACACCTGTAGATATGCTCCTTCCTTTTTCAAATATTCTTGTCAGATTCAATCCTAAAGCAGTTTAGGTAAATCTTACATTTGCATTCTTCAAAGACAGAAACTCAGGTTCACTTGTCTGACACAGAATCACAGATGGGGACATTTAGGACTTGAAGACACATCTTCCTGAAAGCCTCTGCCTCTGAGCATCCAGTTTAGCCTGGACACAGGGACCTAAGTGCTGGGTTTGCAGCCACTCTGGCTCTGCAGCTGTGACACCAGAGTCGTCCTGCTTAGGGGCAGCTGAGCAGTGAGAATCAGTGCTTCCATGCGCAGGATTTGCAGCTCTTTCTTGCCTGTAAGAAAAAATAGTAGCACACCTTGCCGAAAAGAAAGAAGGTAAAGTCTTTTTGAGTCTTCCTAACATTTCTCTAGGCTCTGTTTACTGCATGCATTTCCAGAAAACTGCATCTCTTTGTAATACAATAAGAAGAAATTCGAAGGGCCATGACTCTGGGATTTGCACACCCCGGAGCACTCCATGACCTCTCCGGACACATGAACTGCTAAACTGGACCTTTGTTTTCTTCCCACTCAAACTATTGCAAAGTCCTAAGGCAAAGCCAGTGCCAACCCCCTCCCTATGTTTCCTCCCTCCTCACCTATGCCAGGAGAAGATAAGGAATTCAGTGATATAACCCTTGGCTATTTGCTGGGGCGGCATTTGCTCATGGACAGAAGTTATTTCAAACCTCAAGAGTTCAGAGTTGAAACACCTAGGGTTTAGAGCAAACTTTTACCAAACACAAGGTCCTGACTAGGGTAAAACAGTTGAAAGTTCAAAAACTTTGGGCATCAGATAACTATTACAAAGTGAGATTTAGATAAGTTTCAGCAAGAATGAGAGAATTAGAAGCATATGAATCATAATTTCCTTTAAAACCCACTTGAATTTAAAGATTAAGGAGCCGAGCAATGTTGCTTAACTAAATGTGTTCAAAGGCTTACTCAACTCAAAATATTTAAAACATAATGAAGGCAGTTAGGGGAAAAATAGTTACAACACTTATTCAAGCCCACTTAGGCCATGTAAATAAAGCCACATTCAGAGAGTTCTTAAACTTGCTCACAGCTTAGCATTGTCAACTCAGGTCAAAATAAGCCCTGAGAAAGTGGTACTTGTGACTTTCCTCATTTGCATGCTGAGAAGTTAGATAGAAATTCTCAGAGGCAGTGCTGGTAACTGCAGAATGAAAAATAATGTGCCATTCTCTTGTCATCCTTTCCTGATAAATTGGTGGGGCCAATTCAGATTTAATAAATACTTACAGAGTATTTTTCCTTTCAGTCAAAGAGAAGTTTATTTTTTATTTTTTGTTTTTTGTTTTTTTCTGATTTGATAGCAACCTCATTAGAAAAGTGTTTCATAGCTTGCGAAAGTATTTCCAGTATGAAAGGATACAGATAAATAAGGCAGAAAATCAGTATAAAGAGGACATGAATTTAGAAGAAATGAAGTAAAATTTAATTTGAAGTCAGCAAACCAAGTGTGTGTAGAAAGGTTCTGTATTACACAAATGTGACCTGAGCTTCCTAGAATCCCAGACAAATAATCATTCCAGAAACCCTCACCCAATAAAAGACAGAAACAAAAGCTATAGGAGAAAAAAAAAAAAAAAGAAAGAAAAACTTTTGGGGACAGGAAAAGCCTGGAGCTGAGACCTGGCCAAAATGATGTAGGAAACTGGCTTGCATTCTCCAGGGAAGAGGAATAAATGACTTTTGTAGCAGAGAGACAAGATTAAAGTGCATAAACCTTAGGAGTTCTGTTTCCTTTCATGATTGCTGGGAGGAGTCAATCAGAAGATGAATGGTAAGGCTTTTGTATTCCCAGCTCCGAGGTGGGGGGGTCAAGCCCACCCGGCTCTGCTTTCCTTGTTATCCGATACCCTGTGAACCCGGACACTCTCTCCCGCGATAATTCTATATTTGTGTTTCATAAATCGTGATGGCTAGAGTTTCATGATTTCTGTTATAAATATCTTACAATTTACTTTGTAATTTCTTCTTTAATGAGTAATTTGGGAATGCACTTTTTTTTTTAGTTTCTAAATACTTGAAATTTTATATGAACTCTAATTTCCAACATAAATAATTACTGTGGCCAACAAGCAATGCTGTGAGATATTTGAGATTTAGCTTCGGGGTTATCAGGTCTTCTTTTGCTCCTCCTTTTTTGACCAATTTTTACATTAGTCTTAATGTTTGTATGTTTCTATCACATTCTTATACATTGTATCACATTTCTTTGTTTTTTACTATTTGAAATAATCTTTACAGGGAAGTTGGAAGAACAATGCACAGAATCCCAGGTGTCCACCCTCCCTTTTTCCCTTTCACCACATTTGCCTCACCAGGCTCATTTTCTCACACTTGCTCCATGCGAGGGCAAACATACATGCACAGACAACTCACTGCTCTCCCTGAGCCTGGGCAACAATAACAAGGGGCCCCTGCTTGCATTGAGCTTCTCATTGGCCCCTCAGACAAGCCCACAGGCGGATCATATGTACTCAACTCCATGCCACAGATGGACACTGAGGAAACACATGGATCCCAGAACAGGTTCCTGTCTGCCGAACATCAGCAGTGGCTCCTATCTTATCATCTCTTATGTCCTGTGGCCTACCTTCCTACCGCATCTTTTTGAAAATCTGAAACATAGATTCTTAATGGTCTGTCCAGATCACCTTTTAAGATGTCCATAACTTCTGAGTGAATGTGACAACATATTTGTGCTTTGCTTAAGGGTTTTTTGTGAGCCATTGAGAGCATGAGTTTGGGGAGTTCCTGGATACCTTGTCTTCAATACACTCTTCAGGGGGTCCTGCTCTTCTCAAGCCTTCTGGTGGGGACCCTGCTGAGCCACACTCTGAAGTAGTCCCACCTTCCTTGGTCTGGCTCATAGAGCTGATCTCATTCCCTCTGCTTCCTGACCCACAGCCCAGGGAGGGCTACTGCTAGAGTTTGAGTGGAAAACATTCCCCCAACACCTCATGAGCTTATAGGCAGTGCTTTTGGAAGGTGATCATGAGGTGCTATAGCTAGTATAGCTATAGCTATAACTATATAGCTATAGTTGTTAGAAGATTGGGCCTGGTAAGAGCCAGGTCACTGGGGTACATCTCCCTTCCCATCTTCTCCTTTCTCTCTCTGCTTCCTGGCCATGACATGAGCAGTTTTCTTTCATAGTAAGCCCTCCCACCATGCTGTTTCTGCATTTAAGCCTGCCAAACCAAGGACTAAAACTTCTGAAACTGAGCCAAACAAACAAAGCTCCTCCTTTAAATTTGTCATGTATTTTGACCCTTGCAAGAGAAAGTGACTGAAATAGATTTTGAATGGGGTCATTGCTGTAACTTACTTGACCAGGTGGTTTAGAAGCTTTTGGAACTTATTCAAAAGAGGAGTTTGGAAAGATTTGGAAATGCTGGTTAAAGGAGACTTGGAATGCTATAAACCAAGTTTGATGGGAGATTCTGGTCAGAGTTCAAAAGACCAGAATGCTGGGAGAGATGGAGATGTTTCAATAGGAACAAGGACTCTGTTGGAAATTAGATGAATGTTATCTTGTTATGGCTTATCTGTAGAAGTCCCTCCAAAGCTTCTTCCACACATAGGTGGGAGTGACTGGATCATTGGTGTGCAATATTGGATTCATTCACTGATTGGTTTAGCACAATTATGGGTATGGATGATGGATTTACTAAAGAGGAAAGACCTACCCTATTTGTAGGTGGCACTAACCAATAGGCTGTGGCTTGGATAGAATAAAAAGATAAAGAAGAAAAAAGTCATACTGCTTCCTGCCTACCATGGTGTGGACTGTTTCTCCTCTGCCATGCCTTGCCATGGAGATAGCCAACTATAGATGGAAATCTCTATAGACCATGCGCTAAAATAAACCTTTCCTCCTTTAACTTCTAGGTATCAAGTACTTTGTCCCAGCAACAAGAGTGTGACTAAATATCCTCTGACAGAAAATTTGTCTATAATTTGTTCATTTTCTGAGACTTTGCCAAAGATTGAGATTAAAAGGAATGGCCTAATTAATTTCAAGGCAGCCTAATGTTCAGGACATATCATGGGTATTGTAAGTGGCTTTTTTTTTTAATTGAGTTTATTGGTAAAATCTAGGTATACAGTACAGTCACATTCATCATTGGGATTCTGTACCTTTATATAATAGGTCTTGATTCTCATTTTTCCCCTTGTCCCTGCCCTCCCTTCACCCCCTCCTCCCCTCCCCATTTACAAACACTTTATTTCCATTTTTTCAGTTTCTCATATTTTTTCCTCTCCCTTATTACCTTTCCCCCACCCTTCCCACTTTCCCCACACCTTTAGCCCTTTACTTCCTATTTCACATTATTAATTATCTCATTAGGATTCTGTGTACTATTATAGTTTTTCACACCAAAGAAACTATTCAGTATTTCAGTTAAAGAAATCTCTGTATGAACATTAAAAATAGGAAATCCTAGCATAAAACTAAAGAGGAAAGTAAAAGATAAAAGGCAATGATGTAACATTAAAATAATCCTTAATTCTAGAGATGAAAATGGACCCCGAACATATTTAAATTCCTTCTTGCTCTTATAGTCTTATCTTATTCCTTTTTTCATTATTTAGAGAATACACTTTATTAGTTTCTGTAATCAAACTCACATAGATATGACCTTACATGTTTAGTATGATGTGTTACCCCTGTACACATGGAAAAAAATAAAAATAAAAATAAATTAACATTTCTAGACCAATATGGCTGTCCACTTCTGTGCAATGCCAACTCAACAGAGTAAATTGGGATGACTTTTTGCAAAATTGGCAGCACCGTTAAAGTTTCCCAAAATTCAATTTATATATACATA